>NC_042518.1:2881398-3183028 GCF_900963305.1 Echeneis naucrates
GCACCGTACATGTATACGTCTGTGGTCATATATAAGTGCATCGAAGCTGTGGTTGGCTCAGAGGAGCAATGCTGCCATCAGTCAGAGTACAGAGCCAGCTGTGCTTTAATGGCTGCCATAATTAACAAAGCTTTTAGAGAAGGGTGTGCCACTAAAGGGGGCAAGGTGGGGGTGGTGCTGAGCTGGTTGGAGCAGCAGAGCGAGGGCACGACAGCAGGCTGCCAAAAAAAAGATATTTTGCATGTGCATACTGTAAAAATGCCAGAAAATAAAATTTATTTTGACTGTAAGCCCGAGTCAGACTCGCTCTGAGGCGTGGAGTTGCATTTGTGTCCCCGTGGATGAGTTCAACTCTGACTGTCTGTCTTTGGTCTCCGCTAGCTCCACTGCTCCGCTGTGTTCACCTGCTGCTCTCTAACCGTGTTTGTCTGCTGCTTGGTGCTGAGCAGGACACGGACCGTTTTCTCTGAAAGCAGCTGCTTGCTGCAGCTGAAAAAGAGACCACAAGTGAAGCAGAGAATTGAAGTTGTGTGACAGATCTTGAATGATGAAATCTGCAAAGCAGCAAGTTTCAACTGCAGACTCCAGTAAAAAAATAAACAATTCAGTACTGGGACCTTGTTTTTTTTTTCTTTTATGTTGTTATCAATGTGAAAATAGCTGTAAAAGTAAATCTAACAATCTAAGTCAGAGACCATGTTTGTACCTTTTATCTGTAGGAAATATGTCAAGATCCTGTTTTGCAAGATTTATATTTATATATAAAAACCCACAGATCTACAGACATCTGACAGAGAAGGAAAAACATTGTTTCTGAGAAAATGGTGTAAATACTCACATCATGTATGTGGTCATGTGTTTTGTATCTAAAACCAAAACATGATTACAGCTGTCGGGCAAACAATGGAGCAAGTACAACATCGTCCTCTTAGATGTGGTGGTGTATTAACACAACATGCAAGCTGAGTTCAATTACTTCATGCATGCAAATGTAAATTCTCCACACATCTTCTAATGTGCTGTAACAGTAAAAACGTAGGCAGATGTCTGCACATGTGAATTGTCCATTTAGCTGCAACATTGTCTCGCAGAGTCAGGAAACTCCTGCTGATGTAAATGGGAAGATGGAAGAGCCTCTGGCTGCAGCACAGACTATGCCCACAGATCCAGTAGTTAACCCTGTAAAAGACATTAGAGGTCGGGGGGGTCTAAATGTCTGCCTTTACATTAACTGTCCAAATGATGATAATGCTGTATGACTGCATTGTGTAATTACTCCATTGGAGGGACTCTCTTGTTGCCATTAGCAGCCATGTTTACATGTCGAGACAACATTTATTTTGCTGGCGAAGCTCTGGAACCTAAACGCAGAGAACCTGGATGGAAACAATTACAGGCCGTGGACGTGCCCCCAGTGATAACGGCGTACGGCTCTAATCTAAACACACAGGAACGCATAAATATTCACGAGAGGCCGGATTAGATGCTGGTAGAAATTGGATTCTGAGTAATTTGAGGAGGAAATGTATGTAACGTTATGATGCTGGTCTGGATACTGTACAGGAGTTCATGAACTGATCAGATTAGTGAACGTAAAAGTTTTTCTTTTTTTTTTTACTGTATATCATTTATAAAAACTGCTATATACAATATGGCTTATCTCTCTGTCTCTATCAGATCTGAGGAATACGCTTTGGAAGTATGGTTGTGATTAGCAAAGTCAACCTCCCCCCCCCACACCGAAACCTCTGAACTTGTGAAAACATTTGAAAACACTTTTCATTTCCTTCACTTGAACCCTCGACCACTCTCGCTCTCTTCAGCTCTCTAACATACGTTAATATACATTCCTAACTCACCAACAATGATCAACATGGTCGATCAAGTGTTGAACACAGCTGGAGAAAAAAGTGTGTGTGTGTGTGTCTGTGTGGGGTGGGGGTCGATGTCACCGTGTCGCTGAGTCAATCTTTATGGTGAACACAGTTTGGGATAAAAAGGATTTCTTGTTTCTTTCAAAGAAATCTGACTAACATTTGCGCATCTTGTCTTGTGTGTTTTAGTCTGTTAGCTCCACAGTAACACAACAATACAACTTACACCAATACATCCTGGATGCTGTGTAGGGTAGTGGACAGTATAAAAAAGGTCTATTATAATCGTAGCTAATAAAATATAATGGCGTTCAGTTTTGATGTCCAACAATCAAACTAACATTCAAAGCTTGGAGGCAATGAAGTTCTGTTTGTCGGACCAAAGAGGTTTTGGTGTGAGACAAAGATAAAAGCTGAGGTTTTGATCCGTTTGGGCTTCAATAAGAATTGGATAGCATGCAGAGAAAAGGAGACTTGGTGAATCTGCAGCGGGGACACAAGTGTGTAGTTCAAACTCTGCCTGTAGTCCAGGCCAGAACCAGTCCAGCTTCCCCTCCGGTCTCCAGACTGATGGGACCAGCAGGTCGTGGAAAACTCACATTTTCAGGTGGTTCTGTTGGGAATCCTTTTGGCTCATTGGTCCACTCTTAGATACAGACACAAAGACACACATGGAGTCTTTTACAGAAGTCCAGACCTGCCATGCAGCAGCCTCTGGGGTCAAAAACAAGAGGTCAAAGAAAGTTAGTGGGGAGGGTAAACGTCCACCCAGAGGTAAAGGCAACACCGTGGAGGCAGAAGGTGTGAGTTTGGGTTCAGACACAGGTCAGCGTCCAAAGAAATCCACATCAAAGGTCTAAATCACCTCTGACTGCTTTAACTCTCACTTTATAAACATGAAGCTGAAAAAGCTAAAGCCAGCTCTGATGCTAACCTGCATGTTCTGCATAAATAAAGGATATATAACTGTAAAGGAGTCATATTTTTATGTGACTATTAGTTTTCATCCTGCATATATTAACGTCTTTTTTATGCATTTTCAATTTTATTTCAGTTCTTTAGTTTCATTGTGTCAGTTCCAATTGGATTTGGTTCCTGCCAATTAGCACATCATATATTTAAAAATCTACAGTAATTTATTTCACTGTTTAAATAATCCCACTTATTGTGCTGCATGTCTTTTTTCTGCGTCCCCTGGATTGACTCGAACTCTCGTGGGGATTATTAAAATTTCATTTAAACTGCCATTGTACCTTGTTTTACATGTAGCTGGTGGAATGCGTGGTGGAGCTGGACCCCCTTTGTCTTGCTCTGGAAGTGGAAATGGGTGAAGGTGTTAAAGTGCTCGGGACAGACGGGGTGTTCCGTCCTCGGGCCCAGGTGGGGGCCCGTTCTCATGTTCAGGAAGAGAACAGGCAGGGGCACAGGATTTGAGCAATTACACTATTTGGGTTACAGGGGAGCTATTTATTTGCGCGGTCTGACATGTTTCTGTCGACCTGGGGAGCTGTGCTATATGGAAAACCGATAGCGCTCAAGTGTATTTATTTATTCTGCCGGCGAAGCAGCCAAACAGAACAGAGCTGGGAGAGAGGAGCTGGAAATTAAAAAAAGTTCAAGAACACACAGCTTATCCAAATAGCTGGGACATTAAACTTTGTCCCAGCATGCACCGCACCGAGTCCTGGGGAGCTGTGGGTGGTTAAGAGGACACGTCCTCTATCAGCCCGTACGACTTCCCGCACCACAACAGGACGTTGGACGGTGATGATGCATCTGCTTGAGCACACAATCAAAACAACTCCCCTTTCTGTACAAAGCTGCACTAACAGAGACCTGACTTATAAATAATCATAATATTAATCCGGTCCTCACATTTATTGCATCCAATGAGAAACTCCTTCAGCTTTCCATTCTCAAATAATGCCAGTAATATTTGTAATTAAAAAACTTCCCACTTTAAATCTCCAAATTCTCAAACAAAAGTCTTTTTCCAGTGTTGCAGCCAACTAGCTGAGTAATAAAGCCAAAGTTGCATTCTTAATATTTCCAGCTTTAACAAAACTTTGTCTTGATAAATATGCACTCAGTGTCCACATGAATAATGCCGCGCTGAGAGTCTGTGGCTACAGATGAATATTGTTTGGATTTATTCAGACCTTGTGCTCTTAAATATCATAAGGAAAAAATATTTGATGCTTTATTCTTCAAATATATGTAAATGTAAATGGGGAGATGCTAATGTGTGAATGTGCTACCATCACAAGAAACCACCAAGCTACGGGTTCACAGTTTTACTTCTGCGGGCAGTAAACTAGTCATTGGGGGCACGATGGAGCTGTTGGTGACAGACGGAAATCCGTGGAACATGACTGAGTGAATGATTTGGTCCAAATAAAGCTGTTCTTCCTCTTAGCGTTGGATATTTTTGCTTCTGTGAACACTCGTCCAAAACACACAAACCGTAATGGGAAACATGTTAGCGCGCTGGTGGGAGTTTACTGACATAACATTGCAAAATTTTCTTGGGAAATTCAAACCTCACTTCCTCGTGTAGCTGCTGACGTGAAAATTTGCCCATTTAGAAATGTTAAGCATCAAACTGTTGATTTCACTGTCAGCACAGCATCTTCTGTGTGGGGGTTTGTATATATTCATGGTTTTTGCAGTGTATGCACAGATTACTGCGTTTCACTATAACACAACCGCAGAGACAGAAGAATAATGCATGCTGGGTAAAAGTCCGATTAACTTTTCTTCATCATTGTGTCCGTTTTTCCATTTTCAGTCCCAGTCTTATTTGACTCTCCCTAAATGGCACACAGACACATACTTCTCCCAGAGCACTAATGTTGGCCATGTGTATTCGGTATCTGGCAGCTATTTTAAACTCCAAACCTTTGCCCTTGGACTGTACGCAGACCTTTCCTGGGTAAATGCAGCTAATCCTGTGTTCACACAGCAACAGAAAATCAATGTGCAAAAGGGCAGACATGATTTGACAATTTTATTAGCTTTTTGTATTCATGATTCAAAGTATTTTCAGCCTTTTCTGCTGTTCAGGAGAGCAGGTCATGGCTCTGAGGGCGGAAACAAAGGGCCGCTCTGCCCTCCAGAGCGTAAAAAGGTGCCATCAAAGTGCCGCTGCAGAGACGCCTCCTGATGGCTCCCTGTGTGAGATTACAGGTGGATTACCAGCTAAGAAACTTGTGCGTCATTCCTTCTCCTCACGATGGAGGAGACCTGACTTTAAGGAACAGCAGCGGTCCGCCCTTCAAAATGAGAGCTTATTTGTGTGTGTGTGTTTAAATACAGGCCTGCGGTGCTGCTGATTAAACCGGCTCTGCTGGTTGATTAATGGAAAAATCGTTTGTGACTAGCCGTTTGATTGAAGTTGAAGTTGTTTGTTATTCACCTCGGGAGTCATTAGGAGCTTACAATGCTGATGGTGACTCGCAGGAATGAATGTTTATTCCTGGTGGTGAAAATGGGTTGGAGTCTGGACTTGTTTAAAAAATATGAAGTGGCATTGGAGTCGTCGTTTGATTGCGTTTGGGGGGAACGAGCTTATCACCGCAGATCTTTGTTGGCTTTGGCAGGATATGCATCACACAGACCTCAGTCCACCTGCCTCTGTCACAACCTTGTCGAATCCTTCTCATCTAGACTGATTTAGCCTCAATTGTTGTTCGGTTTGCTCGGTCACAACAGAATGCGTAGCCCGCCCTGCAAGAAACTCAATCTGCTGAGCCAGCATTTTTCCTTTTTCATCATCTGCAGCAAATCTGGACCCAGTAGTCCACATGAGTCCACCTTTGTTCACCATGACTGATTCCATTCTGGCTCTCACTGGGCTGATATTGGCTAACAGCTGTAAAAAATAAATAAATAAATAAATAAATAATGTCTGCAATGATATAACAATGCTCACCAAACGTAATATCTAGTAGTCTGAGCAGAAGTAAGAAGTAGGTAACAGACTTTGCTTTCAAATAAAAAAAAAGTGACATTCAGCCTCACTCAAATTGAAATTTGGTTTGGTGAATTTGAATTAAACTTTTCACTTCAGGCGGTGCTGTCTGAGGGGAGTTGTTGAATAACTGCAGAGGCAGAGGCAGCGTGGGAGGATGCCTGATACCTAATTTTGATACGAGGAGAAGTTCTAGTTTCGTGACAACTGAAGCTCATTTATAACACAAGTTATGATGCACATCTGTCATATTGGCTGCTCAGGATGTACCCCGCCTTCACCCAATGCGAGCTGGGATTGGCTCCAACATCCCCCGCCACCCAGAAATGGATAGAAGATGAATGAGTGAATACATGAACTATTTGGAAGTGAATTGTGCAGTGTGAATATAAACCAAACATCTGTGACAGGGAGCAGTGACCAGGTCACTATTTGAGATGAATGGATCAGGATCAGGATCAGGATCAGGATCACGTCAGACAGCAGTACCGACTCTCTCTTCACCTCCTGAAGCTGGAGAGGGGCAGTTCCATCTGGGTGATTCATCACCTCGGAGACTTCCTATACTTCCTTATCTGGTGTTTCTTGGGTCGAGGCCTCTGCCCAGCTCTGGCAGCCCCGATGCCCGGCCTCGTGATGGATAGTCCAAGAGGTGCTGCGGCTTGTGATCTGCAGTAACACAACCTCTGTGAAACAAACCTGCTGTTCCTCCTCCTCCGCTGTGGCATTAGCTGTGTTCTCTGATACGTGGTGCAACACAAGCCCTCTTTAGTCACGCTGACATTTTATACGGATTTAAACGAGAATGGCCCTGAGCATTAAATTTATCAATGTCACATCTGTGAAGGATTTTTAAACTTTCCCTGATAAAGCAAATAATGCTGAGGGAAAATGAAGCCGTGCCCCACTGCGGCCTGCTGTGTCTCTTGTTGTTGTTTGTTTTCACACCCATTTTTGCTCAATGCTCTTGCGCTCACCTGTTTGTTTTTCCATCACTTGTAATGGGTGAACTTGACCTTGACACCACCGCGCTGAGCCGGCGGGACCAGGCTGATCATGGGTGGCCTCAAAAAGTGACTGCAGTTAGAGTAACAACTTGAGATTTGTTTATGAACATCAGGGAGAGAGCTTCACTCTTTGCCTTTGTGAAGGCGCAGAGCCCATAATTTGTCTGGTTAGTGCTGCTAATCCTGCTCCTGCAGATCGTCCGAGGTGTCGCCTGCTGTAATGCCTTCCAGGCTGCTGTCAGGGAGGAACAAAATAATTTTTATTAATCTGTTTTTAAAGGCTCACAAGGTTCTGCTGTAGAGAGCCATCAGAGTGAACAATGATGAGGCCAAGACAATAGGTTTAGGACGTGCATTAGAGCACCTAATGGTCCACTCCATCTTCCACAGACACACCAATACACACATGCACAAATGCACTTTTAATCCCACCAGGGTGGTAAAAGTTTTCTACCAGTATTTGATCGCAAATGCTAAAAACCCCTGAGTGAAAAACGAAAAAAAAAAAAAAGACATCAGACTATTTTCATTTCACGCCTTTGTTTAGGCAGAAAGCAGCCAGTTTCCATTACTGTCTTCTGTTTCTGTTTAGACTGAGTCAGGCGGCCATCCAAGACTCAACAGAGCAAAGAAAAAAAAAAGAGCAAGAAGGAAAACAAAGCCCCGGGCTGGCAGCGCCGTCTATTGTGTAGCCATTTGTCTTTGAGGAAAATCATCTCCTGCTCTGTAATCCATATAATAAGCTCACTTTGAGTATAAATACCTGATGCTGCAAAATGGTGCAGGTCTGCGTGGGACGGCTGCAATTGTCGAAACTGTGGTGGCCCTCTGCATCGGAGCTCAGATTGTAATCCGTCCAAGTTTGCAGCAAACATTATAGATACAATGACGTTTGCGTCGCATTGTTTAATTTCTGGGTCTCTGCGCTGATTGAAAGTCGCTGCCGTCGGGGCCTGTGGGTGGATTGGCAGTGTTATGGCTCAGGTAGCAGCTTGATGGATGTACTTACAAAGGATTGCTGCTCAACAGTGATTACAGCTAATCATCTCCATTTAAACTCCGGTATCATCCCGATCACCGCTGCCGCCGTGTTCCTGTCCAGACCGACCGACCGCCGTTGTACTGGCTTTGCAGCACAGAGAGCCATTTTGCATTTGTCAAGTGAAGTAATCAAAAGATGTTTCTGATTTGCTCGGGTGCCGCCTCCCCTCCCAGCTGCCTCCTGTCTCCCCTCCGACCCTCTTGTGCTTTCACTTTCCCCCTCACAGGAAGTGATTTACTGTCAAATACATTCCAGCAGCCCACCCGACCTTCGAACACTGATCTACCCAAACAGACAGACACGCTTTTAATTTTCCTCCGTTCTCTTACCTGCTTCCTCCTGACGTGATGGAAGCTGATGGCTCCAACCTCCGTGTTCTCAGGCTTGTCTCGACGCGGTGGCGTCTGTGATTGTCTATCTGAGAAGATTTATCTGTTCTGACCTACAATCTCCTGCTGTTGCATCATGCGTTTGTGTACTCAGACTGTACCGAATGTTTTTGTTTGTTCGTGCTTTCATTTTGTTTATGCATTTATGAACATTTATGTTTTGTTTTTTGTTTTTGCTTTTTTTTAATCTTTACAAACCGTTCTATTTTAGCCAAGCTTCCTCCTCTCTCTCTCTCAGTAACTCTGCATCACGAGTCGGAAACATCCTGTTCACAGGATTGACAAAGACACAGCTGGTCTGGGGCTGCATGTGGGCCGCCGGCTCCAGCTTTATTTACGCCTCTCTCCTGTTTGGGCGGCCGAGCCCCGCAGCAGATGGCTGCACCGTTCAGTTGGACTCTGCCGTTGTACCCCTGTAATTGGTACTTTGAACCAAGTGCTTCATTAATTATGCTGAAGGGACTGTTTTAATGCACAGTGAGCCGCTCCTACTGAAGTGTAATACTAATCAAGTGAGTGCTTCACTGCATAATGTATTAGAGAATTTGACTTATTTTAATTGTGGGCATCTAAGTTGATGGTTTCAGGTCTGAACCTCTGGACTCATATAAGTTGGGGAAGATGAATTAATCTACTTCCAACTATTAGAAGCTGTAGGTCTGTTGGACACTCTAATGTGAAATGCGGTTCGGTCTGCAGGCATTAAAGTGAGTCAGCCCGATCTCGTAAATATTCCCCGTCGTTGCATGCTGTTTCACAGAGCTGCAGAGTTTCAAAAGTTCTATCTGCATCACGTAATGAAAAGATATTGTATCTGACTGCAGCTGTTTTTGGAGAAGTTCACCTCCAAAGTGCATGCACAGAGAGCAAAGCGTAAAGCTGGGAGCAGCTTCAGGGGACTCCGAACACACCTCAGTGTAATTGATGCTCGACAGCTATGGCAATAATACAAAGCAGAGGTTTCCAGGAAAAGCTGTTGATACAAAGCGATATACACAAAAGCACTGTGGTTGGGATAAATGTTCTTGTGCATGGAAGCAATTTACGGGGGAGGAAGCCACCTCCGAAATGATCCCATCGAGTTAAGGGGAAGCTGATCAAGTCGAGTGTGAAAACACCTCTGAACCCCGAGCTGCTCCGGTTGATCTGGTGAATGATCAGCTGAAGTCTAAGCGTGTGTTTCTGGATGAATGTAAACCAGCCAGTTGTTGAAATACGGCGGGTCGTGGGATTTAACCTTCTCCTGCATGAGTGAAGAAGGAAGAAAATAAATAGATAAAGTCAAACGCACAGAGGCAGAAGTCAAACTGTCTTCTATTTCAACGTAAATCCACAGGCTTACCTACAGCCATTTTCCTATACAACACATGTGCTGGTTGTCACAACAGCAGCCCGTCCAGGTTGGACATGTGCGTTTGATATGGCAGCCAATGCGGTCGGTATGTAAACTGCTGTCACTGGTGGTTTTAAGAGGGGAAGCCCACGGTCCTGACCGCTGCTGCCAGAGGCCGAAACGTTACACCCCAGAGCCTGCAGCTTCCAGCGCCCCCAAAGGTGGGCCCTGTTGTGAGGTGGTCTCCTGAGGTTCGGCTTGGTGTGTTAATCAACGGTAATTACACAAATCCATCTGGGCTGCAGTGTGCCACACACATGTTCAAGCATGAAGTGCTCTGCTCGCTGAGTGCTGGATGTCATCATGGATTTATAATCACATCAGGAGAACCAGGTTGCAGTTTGTGGTGTAGAGTGGCACCAAAGCAATAAGGCTGCTCCTAAATTCATTAAGTGAAATCAGTGTTGAACAGATTGTGTCCAAAATTCTATCATCTGCACTTCAATTTCACTTCATAATGTGGTAGGTTTTCTTAATTTCTAATAATCTTATTGATTGTATTTTACACTATAATCTATTATGGTTTAACATTCTTTGAATAGGATATCCAAGGAATTAATCTCAAATGTACTTAAAGCACTGATTTGATTTGATTAGCTGATGCAATCCAGATCCTCTCAGACGCTGCGGTGCTCTTTGGCCTCCGGCATCACGTAGCAGTCCGGGTCAACTTCTATTAGTCAAGAAAACGTCAACATAACTGCATAATCCATCATATGATATGAACATATCAAGGTAATGTTTTACTGTAATGTTACACTCTGATCGATTCCCACCAGAGCTCGATAGCTCTTTTGTGTCTGCGTCTGCCCATCACAGTATAAGTGTATCCGTATGTGCGGAGGCGTGGGCAAGCTTTTGTCGATGTCAGCGTGTACAGTGGCGAGGGGCGGACTGGGAGGGTGAGATCCATCGGAGCGTGACCTTGTTAAGGTGTGTGTGCCAGCATTCACCTCGTGTTTAATGTAACGTCTGAGGTCCAATTAGATCCTCACAGACGTTAATGTGAGAGGCAGAGCGTTAGTGCTGCTCAGCCTCAAGGAAAAGACACTGTTGAGTTTAAGAGGCGTAATATAACTTTTACTCATTGAGTGTCTAAAATGTTGTATATTTTGCTGAGCTGTGTACCAACATTACCTCAGATGGTTTCAGCCATTTTCAAATCTAGAAAAGTGCGTAATTTCAATCAAGTTAATGGTCCGTTTAACTTGTTGGCCTGTCGGTGGTGTTCACTTCATTCAGAAGTGATCGTACGTTTTAGACTTAGGTTATTTTTCACTGTATGCTAAGCAGAGGATGGATTTTTAGTCCTCAGACATTCTATCAGTGGGAAAAAAACTGAGTTAACCTTGCAGCTAAATTCACAGCTTCACCCAGCTGCATCGAAAAGAAGAAATCAATTTAAAGTTATTTCTTTGCTTTTGTGTCTTTATTATAGCAATAGTGAGGGAGACAGGAATGGGTGGGTGGGTGGGAGGGAGGGAGAGGACATGGCACCCAACAAAGAACCGCAGGTCGGCTTTAACGGTTTGTGTTCTACCAGCTACCAGCAGAGTTTTGCTTCATTCAACATTGTTACTTGATTTAATCACTGAGTTTATTTGTTCTGTAGTGACTTACACTTAGTGCTTGATTATAGATGACGTGGTGGTGAAGGCAGAAACACACATGATCTCACACTACTGACGAACGCCAACAAAGTCTGTCCCCTGCTGTTGTTTTGATTGAAGAAACGACAGAAAGCTAAATGTTCCTGCTGAACGGTGGCTCCATGTAGCTGAGCCTTTAGCTCCCTTAGCTTCTGTCACGCCAGTTGTTGATCCACTTAGAGTCATTTTCATACAAGCTACTTACACAGCAATTGAAAAAACAAGCATTGACTGACACCCTGTAAGCCAATTACACAAAACTACACAATTAAAAATCGAAATCGACAACATATCAGATGACTTAGACAATAATCCAGTAGTGAGGATTAAAACAAACAGACACTGTGGCAGGTGGTATATTGCCTGCTGTGTGGTCTTTGTTAAAAGGTTATTTGATTTGCTTCATATGAAAAAAGGAGTTTTTATGTTGATTTGATTTTGGCTTTGGCCGGCTGACCTGCTGGTGATCTATATTCGCCTTATGTCTGGTTTTCTGACCGCAGCTGCTTCTGAACACTAGACGTTATTTAGTTGTGACAGGAAACCGTAACAAATTTAGTTTTAATTGGTGGTTCAGAAATGTCTTCAAAAAGCTTGTAGCTGATGCTTCTGCAGGCTTCACAACTCAAATTAAGTTAATATCTTTCAATTTCAAGGTCTTTTTGGTACAAACTCTCTCTCTGTCTTACATCACTCCATTAAGTCTCCGCACGGAGATCATCTGTGGAAACACGAGGAAATTTCTCACTGAAACAGTGTGAAATCAGCAAATACCCCCTTTTCCATCTCCGAAGCTCTTCGCTTGGCGTTATTTATGCTGGCAGCGACATCGCTTCATATATGAACAGGAGGAATGTTCATACAGGCATTTTAAGGCAGGCCATCACTAAACTGCAGTGTTTCACCTCAGGTGTGTTCACAATCATGAAGCAACATGTTAACATTTAGATCTGATGCTGAAGTTCACTTCAAGTGCAGCAACAGTACGTCTGCCATTTGTCTCAGTCACAGTGAATTGATATTTTACAGATGTCAGCTGCTCCAAAGCCAATTTTTTAACTGATTTCCATCAAAAAACAATTTGTTGGGTTGATTGTGCTCAATCTCCATTAAATAGTAAGTATTTGTTCATAATTCCTTTCGCCATAAAAGAAAAACATTATCTGCATCATTTACTTTTTTGTTTTCACCGTGTTATTTATCATTTACTGGTTTACTGAGTTTGTTCACTTCACTGTAGTCATTTACATAAAAACGCAAAGGTTGGAAGCTCGGCTGTCTCTGGCTGTGATTGCAGGTAGTGACTCATCGCTGTCATACGTGCACAGTAGAAAAATGGTACATTGTGATAGTTCTTTCTTCTTCTTCTGCTCCCAAACACGTCCATCTCTCCTGGTCCCAGGCTGCGTTAATAGTCAGGTTTGTCATCCGTAGTCAGATGAAACACAAAAATCTGTAATTATGATTACTGTAATTGCTGCTCAATTTGTCTGCCTCCTCTTCCCCTATCACCTCCAGTCGCCCGCCCCCTCCGTCAACAGACTTTTCCTCAGTTTTCTCATGCAATTACACAGAGCTGTGTGTTATTGGTTTCCATGGCGACTTCCTAAGATAAACATCAAAGTATGTGATAGGAGAGTCTTATTGATTCAGGCGATCTCAGGGGTCGTTCTGGTAATGTGTCTAAGTTTGACCTGTGACCTTTCTTTATGTTCTGTGACAACACAGCCAACTGAGGCTGTGAGTGCAGGGGAACTTGGGGGGGGGGGGACTCTCCGCTCCCTCCTCTCCCTCCCCCCATTGCTTACAGATCATCCTGTCGTCCCCCAACGACCACAGACCTCGCGGACACAGGACGCGGCCCCAGAGTTCACCGATGCTGACGCCACAAACGCCTTTCTGCACTTGAGCTGAGATTTTGGCAGATGTTTGAAAATTCACAGCTCAGGTTGAAAGATTTATGATTCCATGTTTGCAGCACAGCTCCTGCATTATTTGACTCTGTTGTATAATGAAGCACAGGCACACCTTGTTAAAATGGTCCAGTTGCTGTAAGAAAGTAGAGATTTATTTAGTCTTGTCAGCTTTTCCAAACTAAACCCACAAAGTGCTTTGCTTCACATTCAAATCCTGCTCATCACGTCTTGGGTCACTGTCAGTTCTCTTCGTCATGAAAACAGTGACTTAACTGGAGTAATTATTGGGATCTGGAAGAAAGATTTGGAAATAAACACAAGAGTGAGTGCACCTGAAATGTTCCCTGCAGATCTCGTCAGTGAGGGCGATCGAGAGGTCAAGCTTCAGTGTCAAATCTGAGAGAGAAGCAGCTGCAGTTTTGATAGTGACAAGAGATAAATTACCTCTGGAAAAAAAAAAAAAAAAGGCCTGACAGAGTGTGTGACCTCAACATGTTCCTGTGCCTTCCATACAATAACCCACGTACAGCCCTGTAATCTACAGAAAACAACCACAAGCCTCCCAGAGTCCACTTCTCTCCGCTCATTTGTCACAGTGAAAAATCCCCTTCTGTTGTTCGCAGTCCGGATTTCTCGGACAAACCCGCCTCTTCACGCTGCGTCTCCCGCTCTCTCCCGCTCTCTCACGCTCTCTCACGCTTTCACTGTGCCTTTTCATCACTTTGTGTTTGTGATCAGAGTGGTGCTCACCACCACTCTGTGGTTTCAGACATCCATTCAGGCAGTGAGAGCCCTGTTGTGTCATGTGATTTCCAGGCGTCGTCTGGAGGCGCGCGTGGGCGAGGTGGAGACGGGATTAACTCGTGCAGCCCATGGGCCGGCTGCGGCGCAGACTTGGTGGTTGTTAAATTGGCTGCTTCGACTGACTTTTCTGCACTTGTCTGTCAAATCCCACTGACTTGAGGCTGACCTCCACTCCCTCTTTCTATACGCTTTGCTCTGATGGCGGGGGGAGAAACACAACCTTGAGTGCAATTACCCCGGCTGCATCTCCCTCATTAGACTCCTGTGGTGGAGCCCGTAAACAGCTGCAGTCTGTAGCCCCCCAGTATTCACTCTGGACCTCACCCACACGTGAACCTAAATACACATCACATAGCGATTAGCCGAACCTACTGCCAGCCTGTTACGAGAGCAGGTTTGCAACAAAAAAAAATAAAAAAATAAAAAAATAAAACTGCTTTCACATCACATTCAGAGCGGGCAATGAACCATGCTCTCGTTATTACACCCAACAATTTTGGCAGGGTGACAGTAAGAATCTTATTTCTTTCACATCGACTGCCAACAGTACCACCGTCCTGAAGTTACACTCACAATGTCTGCCGGTAAACACACATACATTTGTCTTTGAAACACCACAGCCAGAAGACAATGGAGACACACCACAAAGCATTTGTGTGCGTGTTGTTGATGTGCTGACGTTGATGTATGGTTTGTTTACTCCAGATCTCGGAGCAGCTTGTGCCGGGTCACCTGCAGGCCTAGTCGGCTCTTTCAGGTTGAACCCATCCCTTGTTTTCGTAATCGCTTGATGTTTCGATTGTGGAGAGTCTGTATTTTTGGCCATAAGTGCAACAGACTGAATCCATTAATAAGAAGCCGATGAACATGGTCAATAAGGCAATTTAGCCAAATACATGCATCAACAATAGCATATTAAAGCTCTTGCCAGTAAGTGGGTCCAAAGGGACGGCGTTTTGCAGCGTGCTGTGAAAAATCTAATGCAATTATGATCAGAATAATGCCCGGTATTGACCGGTGTGAGGGGCCACGAGGTGCACGGGTGGGACTGCTCTGGGGATGACCCCTTCCCTCCTCATGATTGATTGGGTGTGTCGGAGCAATTCCAGCCCAAATGACTCATTTGCAGGCCTGTGTGTCGAGCCGCGTCCAGGCCGGGCTCACGTTATTAACTTACCCAGGAAGAGGGCACCGTAAATAGCCTACAGTGGAGCCTCACTGGGGGACACTGCAGAAATAAAGAGGGGAAAAGCAGCCCCGCTAAACTCAATTTGTAATTTAATCCAGGGTGCTGCCATCGATTGAGAACCACTCCGGCAATAGCAGGCAACCTGCAGCCAGCCGATGGATTACAGCGTGCACCGACTTATCTTCCTCACTCCGCTGACGCTCTCTCTGTTTTCCAAATTGTCATGAAATTGACTCAATGAGCTCACTGTGCATTTTCTCCGACTTCGTCAATGTCCTATAAACACTGACCTTTCCCAGACACACACACATTAGTCCTGCAAGATGCTCAATGAGTCCTCATCAGTGAAACAGAGAGACCTGTGTGACGTATCGGTGTCATCTACGAGACTTAAACTTTTAGCAAACGCACAAGACGTGGCTGCACTTGATGTGAACACAAACCAGGAAAGAAATCTGTTTTATGATATAATGTCATGGTAAAAAATCTTATTAAACAACAACAAAAAAAAGGATCAGTTCAACCACATCTTAAAAAAAAAAGAGCACGTTTTTCTACTTAGCTTCAGTGAAAACCTCATGAAAGCCACACAGATCGTTTAGGTTCTGTTTGCCAAGTTCTTACGATATTCATCTCGTTGCCTCCAGCCACCAGCCAAATACATAAAGAGTTGGTGGATTATCATTTCTGGTTCTGTAGAAGCGGGAATAGAGTTTAAAAACACTTCCTGTTGAAAAAATAACCTCTTTCAAAACCCCTGAAATTCTGCACATAAAACCAAAAGCAAGAGTTGTGTGTTTTTTCATCAATAGGAAAACTGGCCCTTTTCAGATGAGTGAAGTTTTATGCTCTATGTAAAATGATGATTGGGCTCTGTGTGACCCCCACCCTGCCCCCCCAGGCCTTTGTGCCTCTATGAAGCCCTCGGGGCTGAGGTTAAGTGTGGTCCTTTTGTTGGCTGTATAATACGATGTCACAGCAGGATGGCGTTTCCCATTCACCTCCGCTGCGTTTGATCTGAGCTCAGCGTCCGAGAGACGATACCTGTGTTAACTACCAGCTGTCAGCCCGGACCAGTAGCTCCCTGCAGTCCAGGGAGCAGGTTCGCATCAGTCATGGATAAAGTTCTTTGGCTTGGCTCCCATCGCCACCTTCTGCCCTTTCACACATCAATATGACTCCAGAAAAAAAAAAAAAAAAACGTTGAGTGCACTGTCTCAAATCAGCGTGGGCGGCAGGTTTGATGGATGCCTCTGCCGTGTCAGATGGGTGGTACTAACATCTCCCCGTAAAATAAACTTTATGTCTCTCAGCTCTTGCCTTGACAGCATTAGGACGCCAGTTGTGACCAAAGCAGGATCCTTCCAAGCGGCTACACGTCAGCTTGATTACGCTCACAAAACGTAACCTAGTTGAACTGTTTGCCATATGGAGCAGTATATTTATATGTTCTACCACGGTTGTAAGGATTTGAGGGGCAAAGGAGAAAACGCATGGCAGCTTTTCTGTGAAGTGATATGGTGAATTCCCCGACAGAGCTTTTATTAGCTGCGTGTTTTGCCTGCTACACCTATATAATGCTCGAGGTACATCGTGCTTTTAGTTTTACTATCCTTCCCTTTAATCAGCTACTTAGTTTTTTTTTTTTTCCATCTTTTTTTCTTTTCTGCCTCGTAAATTCAGACTTTTTAAGAGTTTCACTGGCTGATTCTATGTAAAATGTGATGCATTATTGTCTGACCTTATGGAAGCTGCTGTGCTCTCACTGACTCTGCACGAGGTCCCTCATGTTATTACCCTCGATAGATAAGGAGAATAAACCGGATTGTTGCTGTGAGATATTAGTGAAAGACAATCCTACCATTCTGCAAGTAAGGTAATGGATTTCTTTCCCTCCCCCGTGATTTCTCTCCTGTTTCTCTTTTCCACCATGTAGTCCATGTATTTAGTTCAGCTTTTATCACTTCCATGTGTTCCATGCCCAGTCAGGAACGAGGAGGGAAAGAACTGATCCCTGAAGAAACAGCCTGATTCGATTCCCTGTGCCGGTTTATCCAGTAAGCACCTCTGCTGTTCCCACTCCTTCTCATGACTGCCTCACTGAAGTTTCAGTAATATCTTCAGGAATGATCCAAAGCACCCACACACAAACACCAGATATCGCTCCATCTCTCTCTCTCATTTACAATTTTAGCTCATGCAACACCGCCCGAGTGACAGGAAACAGTCCCAGTATGTGGAAGATCACTCACACACACAGGCAATAAGATTTGCGACCCAATAACTTTGTAACCTCTCTCTCTCGTGTGTGAATGAGCGGCTGACGTTGACTTGCAGTTTTGACATCTCAGCGCTCCACAGGATGCGACGCTGTGGGTCCTCCAGTGGTCCTGTGGGCTTTCTGAAAATGGGCCAATGAATCCCTGCATGACTTTGATGATGCAATTCTGACCTTTGTCCTGGATGTGTATCTCATTTTTATGATTGTGACCATGAGGCATTAGCTGGCTGCCTGAGGTGCTGGAGGGGTGGGGGTGGGGTGTCCATTTTAAAGATTGGGTTGAATCTTTGGAGATAATTTATAGCTAGTCTGTAATTTCCTCTGAAATTGAAAAAGCGCTCATTTTCATCAGGGGCTTTGGGTCAACGGGTGAAGCACGCACCGTCCTTCTCAGTACTTTTTTCTTTCCTTTTGTTGTATGATTAATGCACCAACTAATCCCTTAGAATCACAACCTGGGAAAGATGTTTTCAGCACCACTGCATGCTGTCAAGGACAAAAGTCTTGATTTAAGTCAGATCTACTGCTGCTGTGAAGGGAGAGAGGTTTGAACTGAGCCCGGCGCTCTCTGATATGGGTCAGTGGAGAATGCGAAGGCCCGGGAGGAAGTGGAAGAAGGATTATCGTGTATTTCAAGGTTTATTTTCCTTCATGTTGGCAGACGGAGGGAAGCTGTTGTGCAGCTTCTCGATTGAACATGATGGATCAAACATCTTAAAGAATAAACACATACTCACAGTGAGACGCTCACTTGGTCATTTGGTTTTTATTGTGCATGGAGTAATTCATTCCATCAGTTGGGCAAGAACGTACACTCACACACACAAACGTACACACACACACACACACACACGTACACAATTACCACCTCTGCTCACCATGCAGTAACACTCCAGCTCCCCTGACACTGACTACACTCTAAACAAACAGCCAGATGAAAGCTCGGGTCCACGTCAGAGTCAGCTCCACTCTAACGAGCTGACCAAAGGTAATGGATTGCTCATTACTGTGACTTTAGTGAGTTTTGCCTGGCTTCTTTAAAAAGGAGCAACCTAACGTTGTGCCCGTCTGGCTGTCAACTCCACTAAGACTGTGCTGCTCATACAGTGGCTGCCTGAGCTAAAGGCTGTGAGAAAGGGAATTCCTGAGCTGTTTAAATTATTGTTTGTTTTTTGAGTGATTGGTCTTATTTTTGGAAGCAGAAAGTGTAGAATTGGGTGTTAATGCGTGGGAGTAATGCTGTGTAATGAGTCTTGCCATGTGAGATGATTGATGATGGGATTTGGTGTTCAATAGCTAAGACACATGTGTGATGCAGAAAAAATATCAGATATCAGATAAA
Source organism: Echeneis naucrates (assembly GCF_900963305.1). Lineage (NCBI taxonomy): Eukaryota > Metazoa > Chordata > Actinopteri > Carangiformes > Echeneidae > Echeneis > Echeneis naucrates. The sequence goes on from NC_042518.1 coordinate 2,900,255, forward strand.
ATATGACCGGAGATACGGATCCAGATGTAAGAGCTGAGCATGAAAGATGAATTAGGAGAGATGTGATATGAAAGTTTAGCCATGGAGACACGAGGAAGTAGATATGAAGCATTAGAGATGGGCCATTACATTAGATGTGGCCTGTGAGATAAAACACAAAATATACAAATGAGACATTACATTTGAGATGAAAATTTAGGAATAGTAACTGATGCATGAGCAATACAATGTGGGCTCGAGAGGGGAGGTAGGAATAGAGACGCAGTAAATGGAACGTTGTAATGAGATTAGACACTGGGGAAATTAGAGCTAACAACATAGAGACAATATAGAAAACACACAAGAGAGCTAATATTCTAGTTTAAATAAGAAAAAGAAGATGTAGGAGATCAGATGTGAGAATAAAATCTGAAGGATTCAAAAGATGACGTTAGAAATGAGATTTAACAGATGTGACATGAGAAACAAGATAAAAAGAGATATGCATTATATTAGACATAAGACATTAGGTCCAACATGAAATTAGAGTTGAGGTTGGAATACATTTGAAAAAGACTTTTCTTAGACACATAAAATATGAGAAAGCTACGAACAAAAAAGAGAGCTGTGTAAGACATGAGATTAGATTCAGCATAGAGATGCAGAGTTGAGATATGGGAAGTGACTGTGATGTGGGAGATATTGATGCAGCTCTACAAGTTCATACACAATGCAGCAGATATTTAATGGAAAGGAGGGAACTGAAACTATGGCAACGCATCACATCAAGAGATATGAGCAGAAGTCCCAGATTGAAAATAACCAGAGACATAACGTAAAATATAAATCGCACAGATGCATGAGGTTTTTACCGCTACGATGTGATGTAATCCAACAGGACAGCCCGGCAATAAAACTTATCCTTCATGTAAAAGTCAGAGGGGCAAAACATCAGAAACATCTTTCAGTTTGGTCCTTAATCGTATTCAACCGTACAGCTGTCCTTAATAAACTGATGAATCACTTTATAAGAAATGGCTGATTGGCATACCACTTAATGAGACCCAACCGGTTAGCAGTATTAGTGGTTGGATTTTTACTACTGAAAAGCTTTTGCCCTTTACCTCTTTATTTATATCACTTTGTTTATGTGTGGAAAAATGTTTATGGTCGGCAGACGTGGATGTAATTACCCAAATGCCATTGTTTTCCTTTTTAGAGTCGGCAGAGCTGCTCCACCTATGAGTCCCCAGTGTGTCACAGAGAGGACAACTCTGTCCTTCAGTCAACACCGGCAAAATTAGAAATTCCGACTGTGTGCAGGCCGCGATCTAACACCTGTTAGGTAGTGAGAGACGCAGCGAAGGCCGAGGTCACAAAGAAAAACGCAAGCTGGTGATGCACTTTGATGTGTGTGTCTGTGGAGATGTTGGTCTGTTTTGAATAGTCGTCAGGTGTTAGACATTACAGCCCCCCCCCATCTCACATGGTTTATAACACCTTCTGACACACATTCAGTCCGTTTCCTGAAGCTCAGAAGACGAGCCGGTGCCTGCTACCCTTCCTTCATCCTCCAAAGCGAGGCCATCACGGCTGACACCTGCCCAGGAAGCGCTTAAACCAATTACAGCTCGCTGGAAAGCTCACAAACGGCACCTGTTCGAAGAGAGAAAGAGATATAAAAGCAGAGCCCTCCTTAGATTAAAATCCCTAAATTAAATCAACTGTGCCATCAGTGCGTGCCGAGGAGGGTCCCTAATGGCAGGCTTCTCACTCCTTCTTCTTTTCTTTTCTTTTTTTTTCTTAAATTCTCATTATTATTAATTCCCTCTCCTTGCTCAGCCACCTCGTACTGTAACAGCCTGTCTGACTCATCTGCTGCAGCAGAGGAGAAGCACCCGGGAGTGGAAGCGTGGGTGTGGGCACTCTGCCCGCCTGAGGCAGAGTGAGTCACGATACGCCGCAGGACTCATTCAAAACAGTGTGGCGCTGGCACGGCGTGCACCTTGGCACCATCCATCACGGCGGCGAAATTAGGCCGCTTTATCTTTGGGCTCTTATGTTGTTGTTGTTGTTGTTGTTGTTGCCTCTCAGCTCCCCCTGCCTGTGGTCCCATGGGTGAGGATGAAAGGACAAGAGTGCAGGGACCGTGAACAGCTGACTGTTTAGTATCAGGACGCCGGTTTCGCTCTGCACTCTCAGCACCTTGAAAGGATGTTTTCTCATAACCCAAATTAGCCTCATCGGTCTCAATTACTTGCTTGCTACAGAAAGGATCTTGGCGTCTCCCCCTACAGCTCCTCTGACCTAATACAGTTCATATGGGCCACGCTGTGCACATTAATGCTTGACCTCTGTGACCAACCAGAGAGACGTTCTCAGTGTGCTCCGTCACATACTTTTCTGTATAATTACACATTTCATGTCTTTTCATATCTTTTGTTCTTTCTTCTTCAGAACAGAGCACAATAAATAAAAGATCCCATCATACACTGACGGCCAATCGGGTGCCAAGAGTGAATATAACGCCTCGGGATTCGTCTGTGAGAATGGTGCCTTTTGTCAGACAGCGATGCGCCTCACATTGCAGAGACGGGTCAAGTCAATCAACTGGTGTTGGCTCACCGCAACACCACGTCGCACAAATCCGGAAAGGTTAAGCAAAGGAGAAGAGGTTATGAACAAGGATGGAGTGAGAACGCCTGAAGCTGCAAAATGGCTTCCATAAGACAGAATTTAAAACTCAGCATACTGTAAAAAAAACTAAGTAATGTACCGTGTTCATGTATGTGAAAGAACACATGGCTCTGAAAAACATAAAATACAGTACACGTCTGTTGCTTCTGAATTGCTTCTATTACCCACAGAGAGGCCTGTGAAACTGTTGCAGCTGTTTGAAATCAGTTCTCCGAACATCTTTAACCCGCTCAATGTCAGATGCTGAGGAGCAGATAGTGTTTAGGGATGAGACACTATAAAGGCTTGTTATATATTCTCAGTGCGTCTCGGTGTACTGCGGGCGAGTCTGTGTGTGCTACTCATTAGTGAGCCAAACCACATCTGTGTTTCCATCTAAACAGCGCTCTTGTGGGGGATTAAAAACAATACAGAGATGGCATCAATCCTTTCTCCTGAGGAATAGTTGGAGAATTGATGTTTTTCCAGTGTTCTCCTCCTCCCCTGAGCTGGACGGAGGGATACAGCTGTTGATCGATGGGAAGATCCACAGAGGCCTCAAAGCCGTTGCAGTAATTTTCAGATGTAGTGCCTGTCTATTATTTTGGGGGGAGAACAACAATGGCTGATGCATGCATGTTGAATGATCTCACCTTTCTCACCCCTTCACATGGCTGCATTGTTTATGTATATCAGATGGCGTCCACATGATGTGAAATATACGTCATGGCTCTGATCAAACCGTCACACGCAGTTTGATCCAACAATGAATAATTCATCGCTCTGCAATCAATATTTGTTGGATTCTGCAACGCTAATTTAAACAGGATTAGATTTGTTGAAGGAACAGTCGTGATAGCTGGTGTGTTTGTGTCATGTGACCATATTAGGCACGGGGGTGCCCATTGGCTGATGTTCTCATTTCCTTGTTTAATTGACGTTTGTTTAATGGTGGGTTGAAAAATGTGCAGTCCAAATGCTTCATCCAACTTTCACTTTTAACACTAAAGTTTTTTTTTTACCAATCCATTCATGGGACACATCGAGTCTTGCCTTTTTAGCCTGGAAACCCCCGGGGCTGTCCCATCACTATAAAATGAAGATGTGCTCAGTGAGGGTGGACGACGGGGGGCGGGGGGTATCTATCGTTGACAAGCCTGCACGATCTGTAGCAGCCCTCATAAAGATTTCATTTACTGCCGTTGAATCACTGCTCTGTCTCGCTTGTTTTCTCCATCATTCCTCTCACACACACACACACACACCATGTAAATGGCAGGGCTGCCCACCCAAGGCCACTGTGCTTTCACCCCCCCCGCTCTCCATTCTCCCTTTCCTCTGAACCCAGCCACTCTGAGCTGCACATCCTCCACCTCACCCCCATCATCTATCTCCTTTATGCTGGTGTCTGGGCCGCCTCCCTCACTTTAATCTTATAAAAGTGGATCTGTGATATAGAGAGTGAGAGGGCTTTTAAGTGGATGGTACTGAGGTTGGTATGGAGGGTGTACGCAGAAGGCAGGTGGTTCCTGTAATGTCTTCTGCCCCGTCCAGCTCCTGTTAACCCCTTCCCTTCCCTCCGCATCAGCCACTAATGAGCCCATATAGACACGCAGCAGTGGATTTATGATTTTGTGGTGAAGATGAGAAGCTGAACGCAAAGAGGGAGAGCAAGAGAGAGAGAACAATTGAAAGAGTGCAGGCCTTTCGAAACGGCACAGCGGAGCTGGTCACTTATTGGTATTGATCCGCTTCCCGATCCATCTCAGTTTCGCTCATATGTAGTCACATCCAATTACGTTTGGCTCCATCTTGAAGGCAGCTGATTTCAGTCGAGGTATCTGAAAAGCTGCAACAGCGTGGTGAGCTCATATGTGTGCAAAAGGAAAAAAAAACAGCATACCCTCAGAGACACTGCAAGCACACATACAAAAGTACGCTTTGTAATGTGTACAATCCACTTTTCTCTGCCTGAAATCCCTGGGGTGAGTGCGCTTCTCCTTTTCTTACATCTTCATTTGTGGAGCAGATGAATGTGCTCCCTTCTTCCCGTCATCCCCAACCGGCTGAAAGCTGCTGTCTGGGTGGTGAAACTCGACTGTGGAGATGCACAAACCCAAGAGAGCCATCCTGTCAAAAGGCTGTGGTGTGTATTTTCCATGTGTGTTTTTCTTTTTTTTATGTGCGTGTCTGTGATGAATCATGTCTACATACAGAACAGTAGTCCTGAAGATCCATCCTCTGCTTCTTATTATACTCAAGGATACGGAGAGAAGGAGCCTCTCCGTCTTAATGACATCAGTTATTGAAACAAAGACGGAGCCCCATGAAAAATAAGATATTCAAAGACTGAACGACGAGGCGCCTGTGAATCCTGGAGTGGAAACATTTCCCAGGAAACAGCTTTAAATGTTTACACCGGGGTGAATACTGTAAATGCCTCAGCTTTTTTTTTTTAACTACTGTTTTGTTTATGGCATTGCCCTCAACAGCTACATAACTGTGGTTTCTTATAATATTTTATCCCCTTTCACCTGCAAAAAAAAAGATGACTAATAGAAATTAGACACATTTGTAGTTGCTGCAGAAAGAGTGAATATTCAGATGAAAACAGGAGATTTCTTCGTTTTTGTTGGTTTAGAGAAACATTTTCAATTAAATCTGAAAGACAATACGGTGAAAGACTGTATTCATACAGCACAAAACCATGACCTTCCTTCAGTGCTTCACAAACGTCACAACACTTTCTATTCTGTCGTCTATTTCTGGACCTTCTTTTATGAAACCTGCAGCAGAATTCCATTAAGTCCTTATTATCTTATGGATTTGGTGAAATGTGATACAGCATCGCCCCGGGTTTTGCGGGCCCATTTGGATTTCCAGCTGAGTCTCTATGCTCCAAGTTCAGAATAAGTTAAGCCTTGACCTTCTTCGTCATTGACCTTTTTCAGTGCACATCTAAGACACTCAGAGACGTCTCCTGTACGCTTCCCTGTTGACCGCCCGCCACAAAAAAAGAGCTTCCGTCGGGTTGCTTTGTGGAGCGCAGTTTTCCATAATGAGGCTTTGAAATGTTTTGCTTAATTTCCTGCCGTAATCTGATTGGCTGGCTTGCGGACGCTGGTTGAAGCAGAGGTCGGAATTTGGTCTTAAATCTCAGGCCACAGTTTTGGATTGAATTCACGATTGTCAACTTTCTTCTCAGCCAGACCAAATAATCCAGCTCCGTCTTTAAATGAAACACAAAACGGGTGAAAGTCATCGCCACCAGACTTGTTGTTTTGTGGTGCTTTCCTGACACTTGGCACACGTTGGCACATCCGTCAGTCCGCTTCAAGAGGGATCCCTCTGCCAAAATAAAATCTTGTTTTTATCTTGTAATATATATATATTAGTTTGCCATTCTATTTGCTGATTTTTTTCATGAATGCAGGTCTGGCCTGAGCTTTTTATCAGTGCTGAATAAATCATTTTAAAATTGGCTTCATGACGACGTCTGTATCCAGTTTGAATAATAAGGGCTATTGGAAAAGTTGTTATATGATTTACAACATCATTCAAAAATAAAAAAGGAGCCCCGTATTAGTAATGACTTTACTCTACTACTTTGGAAAAGACCAAAGGTAAAACTTTAATATTTCACAATTTAACTTAATCAATGTTTCATCAGGATGTCGTGAGTCGGGTGTTAAGCTTTCTTCTCTGTTACAAGAAGAGAAGAAATACTTTTAACTGTATTGTGAGACGGGAAAACTAAAGTTCAGCAGAACCTGTGGGATGAATTACCCATAATTCACCTGGATCATCTGGGACTAATATATGTAACATAGTTTGGAGGACCTTAGTTACTACGACCACAGTGAAAATCTGACCTCTGCCATGTGACAGTCTATAAAGATTCACCCCGAGACAAAAGAGAGGCCAGGTTTCCATAGCGACCACAGGTTGAAGTTGTCTGTAAACTGGGAGTTATGGGATGGAAGAGCTGGTGGGGATGGCGTGAGGCCTGCAGAGTTGCTAATGGACTGCACATGGAGTCATCTCCAAGTTTGGATAGAAAACCAGCAAAACCTGATCAGGTGCACATTTAAACACTAAAATCAAGCAGTCAATCATATAATGTGCAAACTTTTCATGATTAGACACACCAACCTTCAGCTGAGTCCCGACTGGACAAGGTACTTTATTAAGTCCATCAATCTCTCAATAGAAATACATCATTAAAAATAAAGCCTACAAGAAAGAAAACTCAGTCATGGTTTATCATTGGCCAAAAGAGATAAGAGTTAAATTTAATAAAGGTGTGTTGCTTTGGACAAGTTGATATTTTAGCTTTATTAGTTATTAAGACACCCTGAAGCAGCCAGACTTCTGTTTTTACACTCATTTATAAATTATAATTTATAGTTATCCAACATTTTTTCTCACTGGTTCTCTGCTTGAGATGTATTACACATAACGTCCTAAAAATAGAAAAAGGCATTTTTTTTGTCTTATCTCTAAGTGACTCTACAGTTGACATTGACATGTCCATCTGTTAAACGTCTTACCAAGACGTCCTTGACCTTTGACCTCCTTAAGAGAAGAAGAGTGAATCTACCTTAAGGGATCAATAATATTCCCATTCATCGCAGTAAAGGCTTTGTGAAACAAGGATAATGGGAATTTTCCGGAATATGGGGTGCTTTTTTTTTTTTTTTTTTGGCTTTAGTGCTCAAACACTCACCATTTAGATAGAAGACCTCAAGCAATCCATAAGTCCACAGATGGCATCCCCAGTTTATTATCAGTGGACCTTTTACAGGTTGTAAATCATGACAGTGCTGAGCTCTGGGAGAGATTTGTTCACATTTACAAACACTGATTAAATTCTCCCAGACCAGTTGTGTTTCTCCCAGCTTTGTTCTATTCCCCTTTAACAGAGATGAGATAACTGCAATAGATACGGCATACTAATGAGGAACAGGAACAGCAGTGTAGCACATGTGTGCATCTGTGCGACTGTACGAGTCCTTGTGGATATTACACTGTTGCGTAATTTACACAGTCAAAACCATCAATGCTACCTCTGTCTAAATTCTGTAAACATATATGCTTTGCAGCGGGATACCCACAGCAACGCTGAAATAAACATCCGACACTAACCATCACCTCAGGTTTCAACAATAAACACACACACAAAGATATTCGACATTTGTTGACATGATGCTTCGCTGGCTTCGGCGTGAGCAGAGGCCGGTTCAAGCGGTTCATGGAGGCCTTCGCTTTCACAGATGTCACTCTCAAAGGTGAAGCATCATAAACATCCACGTGTGGCTGTACAGCAACGCCACGGACGCACGCCTACGGCCCCCACGGGGCCCAGGTGTGAGGCCTGCTCCTCCCCCCTCTGTCAGTCAACCCCGGGACGGTTTGCTCACCGGGATGACTCACAGCCAAAGTCACAATGTGCTTATATTCTGCTATTCAATGAGAATCTCTCAGGTGTCGGACCGCGTGCTTGTGCCAGCAGAAATCTTTATCACAAGTTGCCAGCTCATGCCATGAACGGTTGTCAATCATTTACACGAAAAGCTTAGATGGTCCTTCTCCTGTGGAGGCTCTTCAAGAATCACAGAGGCAACACAGACTCGATCATTTCTGAGAGCCACCTGACACAGAAGAGACATGAAGGCCACATCCTTCACACGATGACAGAGCCAGATTTATCCTTCCATCGTGTTTAATTTGTTTTCTTTTGGAATCTGATTCATCATTACCGCACATTGAACTCCACCCTTCATTGCTCGGAACACAAGGACAAGCCTTGTTGTGACGCAGCTTTTTACAGTCTGTGCTCAGTACTGATGTTTTATTCTCACCAAAATAAAACGCACACGAAGTCTTCATCACCAAAAGAAAAGCCCACGAGGAGGTTAGACAGAGTTTGAGCCATCTTGTATACGCCTGAGTCGATGCCACCAGATGGTACTAGTCAGCTGAAGTGAACTGATGTGTTGCAATAAAAGTTACCGTCTCAAAAGTCCGAGAACAAAACAACATGCAGCTCTTACTCAAGTGGAGCAAGAGAGCGCCAGGAAAAGTCCTAAAAGGCCTCAGAATAACGGGGCTGTTTTACAGCTACACTCATCAACCTACATCTGCTGTGGACGACTTTGAGCTCAAGCTTTTAGCAGTTAGCCAGACGACGTTCAATACACTTTCCGATGCTCTGTTTTTTCCCCTCAGATGATGATGATTTAAAGATTTTTTTTTTATTAAAAGCAGAATCTGTATCTTGCATAGAATGATCTGGCAGATTTGTACAGATGAGAATCTCCAGTCGGTCGATGTGGATGGATTCCAGCTGGCAGGAGATGAGTCAGAAAACAAACCTGGTTGAGGAACCGTTAACCAGGTTTTAGGAGCCCATCAGACACACTGACAGCCCGAGGCCAGTTCTTAAAGCGCTTTCTCACTCAGCCATCAGACAGATGAGGGTTGATGGCCTCTGGGTCTCAGGAAAGGCCGTTATAACCCAGTGAACACGCCGTAACGCTGCCCAGTAGCAGACACCAACTCTGCAGGTGCCTGTTGTCAGAATGCATGGCCTAAAGCGTTGTGCTGAATTCATTGTTTTTGACTGACATACTGTTTTACAGTTTGGGAGATGAGTCACACAACATGTGTTCAGTCTCGTATCACTTGTAAATGATTTGTGATGTATGACTACGAGGAAAACGGCCATAAGGTTAGTGACAGTGAGGGATGACTCCTGAACGCACCATATGGTGGATGCAGCGATTTTACATGTAAAATTAATTTAGCCTCCTTCGATTAAGTCCTCATGTCAGTGATGCTGCATTCCCAGACTTGTTATGAATTGTCTTGTGTCCTGTAAGTGGCTCCTTATTAAACAGTTTTCCTGTTCTGGCTCGCTGGGGAGGGAATTGATGCTGCTGCTTCCTCCCCCAACGTGAAACGCCGCAGTCGTCCTGGGATAGTATCAGCATGCATGGTTAACCCTCGTCACTCAGAGCGCCGCTGCTGGGTGTGTTTAACGAGATGGCTGCCCCTCTAATTTGGTGTGTGATGGCGGTGTGCGTCTTTCCACATTGTGTTGTGACTTTGAGACTAAACTCGTGTTGACTGTCAGGGTGATGTCACACTATAGGAAAGCAGTGTCTCATCCCTCATGAACGATTCTCTAGATTCTTGTCTAAGTCTCTTTGTTTTGTAAACTTTGAGGCACAACCTTGATGCATTTTACCTTTTTGTCCATCTGAGTAATCGCAGCCCTGAATCTCTGAACCATGGAAAGTCTGATTGTTGCAGAAAACGTACAGATATTTTGTAACGACAGAAATGGAATAAATGGAAAATAGGACTTTATTTTGCTGAATAAAGCAGGATCGGTTTAAAACTTTATGCCACTGATATGACAGCCACTTTGAACAAAATCCTTGTTTGTTTTTTTTTTGCCTGAGGTCCACCGCATGCATTTCTGTTATCTCGGAACTAATGATGCCTCAGACCTGAAGGTCAGATCTTTTTTCATTTTCATTGTTCTTGAACAGATGAGTCATGGGGAATCAACAAGCGATTGGTTTATTTTAAAGTTCGTCTTGCCCTCTAAGTCCCCAGGCTCTGCCATGATTAGACCCATGTCCCAGGAATGCTAACATATGGGACATATCAACTCTCTCTCTCGCCAAGTTGTCACTTCCTTCCTTTTTTATTTTCTCTGCCTTCTGCCATGATGGAGAACCGATGGTGGCGCCCGTTCTGCTGTGCCCTCGCCCATTAGAAAGGTCACCTCAGGTCATTGCTGTGGCTGGCTGTGGAGCAGAGGGTGACTTCAGACCAATGAAAAGCCAACAGGATATGGATTACAAATGTGAGAGGGAGCTCTACCTGTATTTGTACTTGATCGTTACAAGGAAGGAAAGACTCACGGGTAATGGCTTGTTTACATTATTTGGAAGGGACTGATCTTTTGATTTATGTAATTGGCCCCCAGCCCAATCAATCAAGGTATCAATCAGTGCACTGTGGTTTAAGTAAACATATTAATTGTTTTAGATCTCTCTTCTGCTGATGGCGCCCCAAAGAAAAGGTCAGCAGCATGTTTGAGTAAGGATATTTCAGTGATTTCCAACCAAACATAGTGCACCCATAAGTAAACACGCTAATTAGTTGAACAAGCAGCAGAAGCCTCATTAAAGGCAACGCGCTGCACTGCAGAGAATAAAGAACAAACTCTCAGTCCTTCTTCCATTAAGGCAGGAAACAACAGGTTATAATGGCCCAGGTGACTCTCAGGAGTGAGGTCTGATTCAAACAGCGCCGTTCAATCCAGCTCTCCATCTGCGGTTTTGACTATTTGATGGAGAATTGCTGTCTCTCTGAGCGCTGGTTGATGATTGTAGACCGCCACAGAAATCCAGGAGAGCAGGAGAAGAATGGGCGTTGGAGTCCTTTGTTTCTAACTTCTTCCCGCTCAGCTGCAGCTTTGGTGATTTTGAATGGTTGTAATCTGCCGCTTGAATCTGAGCTGCCAATGAGCAAGGGGGCGGCACTGTTTGTGTCTTTGGGCCGTGGGAGAAAGCTGGAGCTTCAGGAGGGAACCCACACAGGCTGAACATGCAAACTCTTGCAGTGAGGCGACCGCACTAATCACTGCTCCACTGTGCCGCCCGTCGTGCTGACATTCAATATTGTGTGTAGGATTTTGTTTTTTGGTTGTTGTTTTTTTTTTTCATGTAGTTATCCCAAACAGTCGTTGTACTTGTACTAACGCCAAGGGAATAAAACTAACACTCAGCATTTACGACACTGCAAAACGACATGAGGGTAAACTAAGAGCAATTGGACTGTGTGCTGCTGTGTATGTGATGGCCACAGCTTGTTTTCCACTTTCCACAAAGTCACTTTGTCTCCACGCTGAGGTTCAACTCAACAATTAAGTCTGCAGAGCGGGACCGCTACACAAAAAATGTTTGTATAACTCAAATTGCAAATCTGCCTCTCTCACTCGCAGTCACTTTCACTAATGCTGGTACTTTCTGAATTCTTTAGCACTCTGGGCAGCAGCCGCCCCGGTGGTCTTTCATTGCCCTTCCCCAGCCATCTCTACCCCCCAATCCTCCCATCATCAGCGGATTTACAGCCCAATCAATGTTGCCATGGAATGTAACATCCCATACAACAATAAAAAGCACAGTCTTCATAATGGAAGCACAAGTGGCCTGACCTTAAGAGTTGAGTCGAGCGTCGCACATCAGCGAGATGTCAGCGGAGCTGCAGTTCTTTATAAGGATTTGTCTCTGAAGTGTTGCACTTATCCCTGCTCCAGTAGGGTTGAAAGAACACCTTATAAAGTCAGGCTGATGATTAAGTAGCTCCCGCCGTCATTACAGTGCAGAGACAGGCCACTCCAGTCATTAGACAGAGCCCCGCACTACTGTAACTGCAGCGAGGCTGTGTCAGCTCACACACACCTCCTAATGGCTTCCCCAGAGCAGCCCCCTCGCTGGCCCGAGCTCTTGTAATAGGAGGTTTGAATCTTTAAAATGAACCAGACGTGGCGTACCTCCAGCTGGGCATGATGTTGTACAGTGCAGCAGAGTGGGGCTGCAGATTTAAAGCATGTAGAGGAGTAATGTCGGGATGAAGGAGTGTGGACTTAGAACACAACCTTGGTGTCTGTCCAAGCATCCACTCCGCTGCCTCTAACCCCACAAACGTGCTTCACTCCCTCCGCTTGACACGTCCATCTTCATGTTCCGTTACAGGGCTGAGAGCTTGATCTATTTATTTTTTTTTTAACACAGGGGTGGCGAAGCGGACAGCAGGCCTGTGCCACAGAGACGGATTAAACACTGTCATCACCCTCTCCTCCTCCCACAGCTCAGCACACTCCATCACGCCGACAGCAGGTCCCAGTCTTCACAAAACTGAAGCCAAACACATTCCAGACTGCGGAGAGACAGGCAGGTAACCCCTCTCTGATACGCAGCATATGTCATCCTGTTTCCAGCCTCCCCGGCCTGCACACCATATAGTAATTTAGAATTCATTTTATTGGACTCTTTAGTATTTCTATGCATGGAAAGCATTGACCTCTCGTCAAACTCCCCCATAAATTAAAGCTTTCCTTTTCTAGATCACAAGCTGTCTCAAAGGCCCTTTACCAGCCCTGGAAAGTGGAACCTGTTATTAAAATAGTTTATATAAAAAGAGGCTAAATGAAATGTATTGAACCAATCATGCCGTACCCAAAACATTGGCCCTGACTCTTTTCTTTTCATGTGACCCGTTAAGTGCAAACATTCGAAGCAGGTCCCTGAAACCTGAGGAAACAAAAGCAGCCATGCTGTTCACATCTTCAGCTCTTCACACCTTTCTGCAGCACTTTTCCAGACCACGGGAGGATTGATGTACAGTAATGACATTGGCATTGTGCGTCACATTGCTTTTCAATTCCAAGAGATGTAAATGGAAGGTACACAAAATAGTTTTTATCCATTTCAAGTAAATGTCTGATGCTTCGTCACAGTAGAAAGGAAAGAACGGAATGGCATCTTTTTCTTCTTGGAAAACGCTGATAAAACGCTGCCTTTTTTTCTTTTTTCTGAAGAAGGAACTTTTTATACTATTGTCCATGCCACAAAAATTCCTGGAGGATTACTTTAGTTAAAGGGAGAAAAGGAAAGAGGGATTCTGGGAACCGGCGTCCTTAACTACCACCTTGGCTGGTGGTCCGTTTGAAATCCTTAAAAAAAAAAAAGTCTGACAGCTGTCTGAATTCTCAGCCCCTTTCAATCTAATTTCTTTCCCAACACTTTATTCATGAATTTCTTTTTGGATTCATCCTGCCCTTGAAATTTTCCCACACTAAATCTTTAAGATATTTCACAATCTAAAGAGGTTGACCCCGGCTGACTAAAAAGAAGTGGGAGCTCAGTGAGAAGGAAGAGGCAGATGTTGGATCGAAGCTCGTTTCATAACTTCGAAATGTCAGAGAGGTGAAAGAGAACTAGAAGTTCAATTTATTTTGGCTTCAGATTCTGCATTGTGAGGAGCGAAACATGCTCAATCGGGATTTGAGCAACTATGTCAATGAGTTTGGTGTTTTGGTTCAGCGAGGGAAATGAAAAGAAAAGAGGAAGATGGGCGAAACATGAAAATGAGAAAGAGCGGAGTGGAAAATGAAATAAAACAACAGAGCTGCTCATTCACATCGAAGGCTGCCCACCTCCTGAAGCTAAGCATAAAAAGAAAGCATTTCCCCACAGATAAGAAGAGAAACTTTAAAAAAACAAAACTCCAATCTTCCTGAAGCCAGTGAGTGTCTTATAGCTGTGTTTAATCACAGGGCGGTGGTGGTGAAGGTATACAGATCTGACACGAAGCAGGTTTAGCCTTCAGCTGAGGTCTAACACAGTTGTAACCGCCGGCTTCACGCTGGCCCGTCTGCCACTTTTATAAGGCAATTATATAAACTTAGCATTTAAAGGGAGCAAACAGTTGGGCTTGAACTGTGTTTCTGGTCTGTTCTGCGAGTCTGGAAACTTCTGCGGCTCTCATAAAGTGGTCAAAGCGGGACTATCCTCTGAGGAGCACAGAGCCTTCTGACATTATGAAATCTATTTTGCCATGCATTTTTCATCATGCACTGCTGCTGCTGTGGTGATCATTTTTTTTATCCTGAACATTTGGTAGCACTTTACATAATGTATAATGTGCTACTTCATGAACTCTGCTACTTCGTCAAACTCAAATCAAACACGTATTACAATAAATAAAAGCAAGTTTAGTCATTAAAACAGTTTATTTGCTACTAATTAATGCTTGCTTTTCTGTACTGTCAAATGTTGAAAACAACCTTTACTTGTCGACACAAAAAGATTGTTAAACTTTCTGTTGAATCTTCAGGCTCAGATTAGTTTGGGACACAAAACTACACCTTTGATTTTTAACAAGAAAGAAAATAAAATCTAACGAAACAATCCAAAGTGAAACAAAGACAGAAAATTATTTAAGCGCTGCAAGATACAGGAAATGTTTTGTTTACATGGAAAACACTCAATCATATCTTCACTGAGAAAATATAATTATGTAATTTTAATTGTCCGAAACAAATACATTCCCTTAAATCTGAGGAATATGGAAGATTTGAGTTTGTTCATTTTGCGACCTGTGGAAGGGACACAGATTCCTCGTACTGACCTTTTCTTTTTCCTGCTCGCTGACTGCAGAGCTGTAGCTGATCCTGCTGGACCTGCGCTCTCCTCCTCCCTCCCCCTCCCCTCCCTGCTCGAAGCGCTTCTCTTATTGATCTCGTTCTTTAAGTGTTACCATAAATTCCCTCCCCATTAGTTGGACCTGGGTTTTGTCCACCCAGTGATTCATCTGAACCGTCTTCCACAGACGGAGGAGCATCTTCTTCCTCTGTAGGCCATCTTCTCCCGACCGTCTTTCATACCTCCCACATTACCTCTCCATCAGCTGCCCTTGTTTAAGTGTTGTGCTTCCTGGATTCCTGCAGTACAAAGTGCTTCTAAAGGAGAGATTGAATTCACCCCTAATTTGGTTTTGATCCTTTTTATCTGCGTCATTTGCTTGTTGGAAGTGTGGCCACTCTCTGCGTTATTGATATCTGAAATGTGTTTGGTAAAATCTGTATAATTCTTAAAGGGGAATAGTCAGTTTACAGCAAACAAGGCCTGACAGAAAACCTCCCCGTGAAACTAAAGCACTCCTCCTGAATGGGCCGTTTAATGGACTACAGATGAGTTTCAGCATTGCACACAAGCCGTGCACACAAGGGTGACATTGCATTTGCCGATACGTTTTGTGGTCTGTTTGAGCTTACAAAGGCGCCTGACATGTGTGAAGCTTGCCAACTACAAACATCAACTTTTAACTTCAAACTGGTTTTCTGAATGTCAAGTTAGCTTGCTGTCTGGAGCGTCGCCGCCCCCCCACCTCCCCACAAGAAGTCTTCTGAAAGAGCTTTAAATTAAAAAGAAAAGTTTTGAATGTATTTCATTTGGACAAAAAGCAGCAGCCAGCAGCGATGCCATCATTCTTTGCTCCTATCACATTTCTGATGATTCCTCTCTTTTCCGTTACTCCCACAGGTTCCCTGCTGTCATCTGATCCTGGAGGCCTTTTTTCAATCTCCAAGGTGAGTGTTTCTGAAAACCCCCTTGAATTGTTTCATTTCACGTGTTCAGAAGTGTCACACAGCGAACACACAAATCCTTCTGGGCTGAAACCAAATGTGACGCCTTAAACACAATGATTAATGTTGGAAAGAATGAATTCTCCTGAATTGTAAATGTAAACTACTTACTACGGGCTTTGCAAAGCCTTCAGTGTTGTTGTTGTTGTTTGCTCATGCACGCACAAACACAAACACACACACACACACACATACATACAGGATTGTGATCTGGCAGGAAGAGCTAAATTGGCTTCAAGGTATCAAAGTGGTGATTTAATCAGCGTTTCAAACACACAGCATTTTGTGCAGGAAGTTTTGATTAAAAAGCCTGCGCATCAGTGTAAGGAGCCTCACCCACCTCCATGGAAGCCAGTTGGCTGATTAATACCCCCGAGGACCCGGTAACCACCGGACAGTCCATTACCACTGCTGTCTGAGAGGATGAGGAGGGAGGGGGCGGTTACAGACCCGAACGGCGTGGTCCAATAAATCACCTCCATCCAGGATGCACACACACACACTGTCACAGGTCACATCTATTTTCCAGAGCCTCACCTTCACCAAAGCCTTCTTGTCCAGTCCTAACTCGAACCCCGACTTGATCACTGACTGAAGAATTGTCTCAATTAGCTGCTCATTAGTTGAGAATTTGTGAAGCTGTTGTGTACATTTACTGGATCAGTTACTGTATCACTTTCCTCCACAGGAGGTCAGACTTAAACATTTCAAAGCAGAAATGTGAATTATTGTGCGTTTCCACTAATCACCAAAACAAACTGCTGTAGGTTAAATGAGGTGACTTATCTACAGTAAGAAGTTATGGAAGTTCAGCCTGTATGTTTTTTTGTTGTTACTCAACACTGAGCTGCTGCTTTTCATCTCCTTAATGGAGCTTGAGCTCTGGTGAAAAATTATTTAGATCAGCCAGACTTCTTGCATTTTGTTTCTTGATGAACTTCAACATTTGGTGCTTTAAACATTTCCACTGAACAGTAATCCCAATCTATACCATCTGTTCTGTTATAGAAGGCACCTCCAAACCAAAAACTAGCTCCCAATTAAAACAGATATTTGGATTTTAAGAGCAAATGGGCAGTTTGGACGTTATATAAAGTTTTTAAAACATGATTTCTGTATTACAGGAATATGTATTATAGTTTGCACTGACTGGATGGTACTGAATGGCCCGGTGCTGCTGCATTACACAGCCGCCACATTAGGTCCATTAATCCAGTTTTCAGCCTCCGCCGCTGCTTGAATGGAGATTTTTCATTATCTGACTGATTCGGGGATCAACATGTTCACGATGCCACTTGATTCCAGATTCAGAGTGTTGCTCATTCTCGTTGTGAGAGCTTTGACATCTACAGCAGAGAGCCTAATGAAACAGCGTTTTGACTCCTGCTGCACCTATCGGAGGTCTCCAGGTTGCAATACAATGCAATCCAGGAATTAAATGTCAATGAGTCTTTAATCCAGCGCATTCGGCGCTGAGGTGTTTCTGGAGAAGGTCGTGTGGAGTGTAATGAAGTGTTACATTAAGGGTAATGTGTTTTTTAGTGGGCTGCTCTTGTGCGACCAACTTGGCAGTGATGTTCTAAGTACATGTATTATTTATAGTGCACTGGAAAAATCATTTTTACCTTGATTAAGAACTTGCAATAACTGTCTCTCAAAGTAATTTCTTAGTTGTTTTTCTTGGCCACATCTAAGAGGTTGAGATATAATCACCTCTCTTTGTCCCTCAGCCAGGCTAAACACTCGGCTTTTTTTTTTTTTTTTATGAGGTTAATCAAGAAAATGTAGTTTATAGACACTAATATCTCAGTCAAATAAATATTTTACATTGAAGAGATACCATCAGATCTGAGTGGAGGATTTTTATAGGATTTTCCACACCATGCTCAGAGGGGATCCGAAAGGTGAGTCTGATGGTCCGTGTGAACAGACATCCCCCCGCTCCAGTGGCATGACGGCGGCTGGAGGAAACTGAGGAACGGCCACAGGGATGCAGGGCAGAGGGGATGTCCCACACCACCGCATCGACCCCCCCTCGCCACCCAAACAGCCTAAGAGCATGTTTGCACTGAGAGAATTACCTCCAGTCGCCACGCCAGCTCAAAGAAACCACAGCAGTCACGCTGCGTGCTCCTCTCTGCACTGAGATACATAAAATTGAGCTGGATGAAATGCACGCAGTGGATTTTACAATTTAGCAAGAGAGGAAGGAGACTCATACAACATCTGTTCTGTCATTTTTATTTTCTGGTGAAGTGGAGTCAGACCAACGCCTAAAAAACTGGATGAAATGTAATAAAAAACAGGAAAACGTGTTAAGAAGAAGTGAGAAGAAGAAAGGCTCTCCAAATGCTTCAAATTTAAAGAAATGATTTACACAGCCACCTTCAAAGTCTGATTATGCTCCATAGTTCTCGTGGCACCTGGTGCCCATTTACCTCCACTGTGTAATCAGTTTGGACAGCTGCAAAATAGCAGCAGAGGGAGTGGGACTCAGTGGAGACCTCACAGTTAGGCGGAGGAGGAATCGGCCCCACTGGGCATAGAAGTTGTGGTATTTCTGGGCCTGTCTGAGCACAGTAGTTTGGTTTCTCTCTCTCTCTCTCTCTCTCCCCCCAACTGGAGCTGAAACACCTGCTGTTACTTTGTGGAGTTTTGTTTCTCACGTCAGCTCATCCGGACACCCGCTGCTGTTTCAACTGTCGCAGCGCAGCAGATTCTGAGGCGTCGTCTGCTAATTTCACGTCAGATATGTGTCCATGTGCGCTCTGACACATGACAGTTGAGCAACAGCCGTAGCTTGTAGCTGGCTAACTTTGGTGGATAAACATGAAAAAAAAACATCTAATCCTTTCAGTGGAGCTGATTCAGTTTCTGATCAGTCAGTCAGTCAGTCACACCTGATCAACGCCTCCGGACAGGAAGGGGATGAGGAATAAGGAGCCGTTGTGGCTGAGAAAAAGAAATTTAGTTTAGTGTGGACAAGAAAGGAAATAAATGAACGCAGACTTCCTCACAAAAAAAAAGTCACTGTGTTCATTTCTGAAAAGAAAGGAATTCACCCTGTTTATCGAGGAACCATCAGAACATCCTCCTGGAGGCTGCGCTGCGTCAATTAGGCTTTTACAGTAAATACTTTTCTGTGCAGCCATTTGTGGGATCGCAAAATGTTCCCCGATCTGCAGTAAAACAAGAATCTACCTCCAGACCAGTTGAAAGGCCTGCGGTTAGCCAGCAGCTTTGATGGGACCCAGCGCTAATCCAACCCTGCAAATGTTTTCAACCAGATCTTCGCTTTACGGTTCGGAAACTATTTAATTGAAATTGCATCCAGGCAGGTTCAGAGTGTCGCACCTTTGAAGAGGAGAGTCGGCAGGTTTTATTGTGCTTAATATGGTGTTAAACTGAGGCATTAATGAAACCACTACTGATGACAAACAGCCTATTTTCACATTCCCTTTTCAATGCAGCATTGCTTCGAACAGCAGCTGGATTAAAGATCTCTGTGGGTGTGGGTGTGTAATCAGGAAAAGGCCTGACCTTTACCAGCATTTCATTGCAGGTAATGTGTGTTTTATGATGTGAAAATTTTCCAATTAACCTACTTAATGGGAAAACATTTTAATGTCAATGTTTTCATTTGAAGAAAAGAGAATTTAATTTTATTAGAACAGTATCCAGTACTGTATCTCATGGCCTACTTCGCTTTTCCATGAAAGTTTAGTTTTCTCTCTCTTCTTTTTTTCTTTTTTTTTTAAGGTCAAGTGAGTTCACACATGCAAGACATTTCACTTGGAAGACTGTTGCCATTAGAATAAAAACTCAACATTTGTGTAAAAACGTAAACAACACCAGGTTTAACAGCCTGCGGTGGAGAAAGTTTTATACCCGGCACCAGACTGTCACCTGAACTGGATCCAAAGTGGATCCAAGTTTGGATGGTTGTGCCTCTTTCACAGCCCTCATTCCTCACTGAGCCAAAGAAAAACTTAGAGTTGGTGTTTTTAATCAAGATTCTTGCTGCAGCTTTAAGAATTCAAACTATTATATAACCATCTGTCGGATCATCACCGCTTTCCCGTCGGAGCGGGCAGTTCTACGTGAGATAACGCAGCTCTTTCCGGACCTGGATAATATCTGAGTGGATGGACGATGTCAGTGGACGTGAAGGTGAACGTGAGCTTCCCCCGTAGCGAAGGCATCACACAGAGGAGAGCATCTGCTGTCTGTGAGCTGCAGAATACATCAGCCGCGGTGACAGCAGTGGACAGAGGGACCTTTGAACCGCAGATCATGGCCGACACCTGCAACATATTGCGCACGCTGGAATTTGGCTGCTATTGGAAAGAATAACATGAGAGCATCCGTTACATCATCAGTTTGCTTGGCTACGTTTATGGTTTATTACTCTAAATCCTCAGTGACCTTTTTATTATTCAAATCAAATGTCTGCACCGTCCTAATTATAGACCCACAGACGCATACAAACAGCTGAGCGACGCCAAACACAAAGTGCAACTCACATAACTACCGTCCTTGACTTGGCTATCTCTAAGCTCATTATGGACAGAAATAGAGTGCTATGCTGCGCAGATGCTCTCATCCCAACCCATCAAAGCGCTGTTTGCATTTCTATCCAGGCTCACCACGGGGATGTAGGTGAAAATCTGAAAATGCGATGTGTTGGAGTTTGAGTGATATCTTGAAGGTGGCGTGTCGTGTTTAATGAACATGTCCGCTCTCCTGGACGGCCCTGAAGGGATGAACTCCGGTCTTTGTTTCTGATCTTCCGCCGACTGTCTGTGCATTAACTCCTTTCAGCGGAGGCACTCCATAAATGAGTCACTTAATTTTTCATGCCGCAGACCGGCTCTGTGGAGCTCATTGTAAAAACCTGCCCCAGCAGTCCTCCCTGCACAATGTGACTCTTTAGTACATTAAGCCACCCATCTCGGCGCAGACACATTTAAAGCCAGACAGTCACATATTACTGTTATCGTGATGTTGTGCATTAGTGGTGCATTATGTTGCCCTTAGCACATAATGTTATTGCAGTTTGTACTGAATACAAATTAAGTTTGAATGGTTTTCTCTATGATGTGGGCAGCTTTTTTTAAGCTACTGGGAAAAATCACTTCCATCTTTAAATGTTCTTCGACATTCTACAGTAACTGCAGTCGTGCATGTTCCATACTATTGAAATGGCCTTCAGGCCTGCACGTGCTGTAAACTCCTTTAGTTTTTTTGTTTTTTTAACAAGTGATTCACTTTCACCAGCTCATTCTGAGCCATTTCCTGCTGCGTTCTTGTTATCTGCTTCATGGATGTTGGTCATGGCAACATTGTGAGAAATTCAGACACATAAGAACTTTGATTGAGGCTCTAAATCAGACCAGCAGAGTTTGTGGTTGAAGATTTTCAGCTTTTATGCAGGACGAGGCAAAACCCCAGATCTCCATGCATCTTGGAAGTTGTGCTATTATCCTTCTTCCCATTTTCTTTGAACAACTTGTATTTTTTGCTGGAGGCTTTTCCCGATGCCTGTGTTCAGCTTTTTCCACGAGACATTTACTGTAATTGATTTGCGATTTCATGTTGCTTTTACCTCCCAAGATCTTCCAAATGTTTCCCTCGTGAATTAAATTTTAAATGCAATTATTGATTTTGCTTTGTTTCATGCAGAGCTACTTGAATCTGACCTTGACAACCTGGTTTAACTCAAATTTCTGTGGCCCGTGAAACCTACAGTATGCTGTGGGTTTCAGACGGTCTGCCAATACCACAGCTGTAATATACTTTACCTAACAAGTGCTCATTTAGTTACTCTCCTCACAGCACTTATCATGATAATGCAGCTTTAACGACTCTCTCTACGTGCATCTTAACTGTATACATGGTGCGCTCTGGGTTTCTCAGCATATTAACTGTTAGAGGGGAGACCAGGTTTTCATCCCCATAACCCCTCTCAGACATTAATGGGATCCAGACACCGTGTTTGTCCAGGATGGCTGCTCCTCCGTCATCATCAAAGAACGAATTGTTGCTAAAAAAGTGTCTTCGAATTGCGAGCCAAAGAAGCAGCCGCTCGGCTCTGGCTGACTCGGTATCAGCCAAGTGTGCTGCCTGGAGAGAAGGAGTGCAAGACCAGGGAGGAAGGGAAGGGAGAAACGCTGGAGTCTAATATAACACAATTTAGCAGGAGCACTTCCATAAAGATGGTGAGTGGATCCACGTGGGCTGACTAACGACGAGCACAGCTGCATCTGCAAATCTGCTGCATCCCTCAGCTCTGTAGAAAATAGTCTGGGCTCAGCTTTGTTGGATGGGCCCTCTTCACTTCCATATTCTCTGTTTTTCTTTTTTGGGGGGAAAAACACTGAGTCCATTCATTTAATTTTAATTTTCAGATGACGCTTGGCAGCAACACGTCAATCGAAAAAGTAATATATTCATCCGGCGTTGGAGGAGCAGTCTCAGGATGGGAAACAGATTTTCCAAGGACAGCACAGACAACAGCTTACACAAACTGTAGGCAGATATTTTTCTAATATCAGATTTCAGCGTTGTGAATGTTGTTGTGAAACAAAACTTTGCAGCTGACCGATGCAGTTGCAAAGAAATGATGAGCTGTTAGTTTAACAGAGGATTGTGACTTACAGATGTTTATTCGCTCCAATTATGGATCAACCTGTTCATGCAAAGCCGCCACGCAACAGTGAAATCCATCACCCCGTGTCCCCTCTTCGTCCGTTCCCATGTCGTAACACCACAAGGTTTTTCTGATCAGGCCGGGTGGTTCGGGAGTCTTGGCAGGTTAATGTGAGGTGGTGGTCATTAGTTTCACACCCTGGATTTGTATTCCAGGAGGCCTGGAGGGAAATGAAGGACTAACCGAGCAGTTTGGGTATCCAGTGGCGTTTTAGGAAAACAACAGTGTAATAAAAATGGATGGGAACACTAACTCCTCCGGACAGATGTGTTGATAAGCCCCCAAAAGGAAACTCTTCAGGGTGATTCTGTGAGAGGTGAGAGGCAGCGGCGGAGACGGGGGCAAAAAAAGAGCAAGCACAAGACACTGACAGAGATTTAAAAATATCCCTCATATTCTCTTTCACACCATCCCTTCCTCTAAATTAGCAGCTGTCAGACTCCCTCCACTGCCGCGCTGATTGATGACCTCATCTGGGATTTAATATGACACACTTTGTGTCAAGTTGTCAGACTTTTGTACTCACAACCCCCCCGTTGTCTTTTTCACTCAATACCTTGAACTATTCATTACTCTGTCGCCAAACACCTCTCATTGTCATTTGATCTTTAAAAACATGGATCCTCTGTCACGCAGCATGTGGTGAACAGACACAGCCACTTCATTTTCTTGGCTGAGTAACAGGTTATAAATACTGTCAAGTACGTGATCCAAGAGTCCGCTTTGCTTCTCGACACACCCACATCCTCACGGTGTTGATGAAGCTGTAGAGCTCTGATTGATGAATGCACATTAACTCCAGTGCTTTGGGGTTCACCTACAGTATGTGGGTGTCCTCTGAGTCAAATCTCTCATTTCCTGCAAAGACACAAGGGTGATAAGTATGGAGATGTTTTTTTATAGCAAAAGAAAACAAAAAAAATTAAAACAAAAGTCTTCTCAGTTTTTAATTTCATCTCTATGCCGTCTCCCTGAAATGGATCTGTTTTAATCACCACTTTATAACTCATTAAGAGGAGTCAGCAGTCAGGGATTGGCCAGTCGAGGATTTTAGTGGGTAAATAAAGCTTTTCTTTTATGGCATCATGTCGACTTTCCAAGTGTGTTGTGAAATCCAGCATTGTTTCAGCGTGGCTGTTCAGAACTGTAAAAGCTACTGCGGTCGGTGTGTGGTTTTTCACATGAGGGCTAATTATCCATTAGATGTCTCAGATCTATTAGATGCTCTCTGAATGGTCAGCTAAAATGCATGTGTGGGACTTTCAGTTTTTTTCTGGCTGCCTGCTCATAATGACAGGTAATGAACACTCATAAATGCCCCTACTTGTTTGTAAGAAGTTGAATTGATTGAACTGCATTTCAGCGCAGCCTCCTTCTCAGATGTATTACAGTCGGAACGACATTTATCATTTGGTCTCATTTTTCACTGTATTAAGGTTGACCTATTCAAAAACCATAGAATTTTCATTTTGGGTATTTTAAGGGATCAAACTGTCCTCATTGATATATCGTTTCTGCAATTGCTTACTGCAGTTTCTTTTGTCCCCCACCCCTGCATTACATCTTTTTGTCATCCGTTCTTGGTTAGCTGAATTGCAACAGGATGATTTGGTCTCCACCAGCTAATCAACAAAGCCACAAATATTGATAACATGCAGAGTTCAGCCCTGGATTTTATACTTGCAGCAACAAACCTCACCATGTAATGTGCTCACATATCATTCATGGGCAGAAGAACTGTGCAAAGATTGCAGAAATTCAAAATAAATGAATTACAGTAATCCACGAGATCAAAGCAGTCGACTCTTCAAACTACTTCTATTTCAAAACTTTCATGAGAGATGATTAAAAAAAGGAGCTAAACCCTCAGGAAGGAAAAGAATGGTGGTGATAAATCACTTTAGAGGGTAAACTTGATATATTTTTCCACCATAAATATTTGTATTGACCATGAATCTATTTATTAATTGTACAAAATGTCATTGAAATCCATTCACCAAGTGTGCTGAGATTTTTATGGGTTTTCCTCTCTGGGGTCTTTACTGCAAAACTGAAGAAGACTAAGGGAAGGAGAAAATAATTATGGATGTTAGAGCTGAGAAAAATACAAGACAAAGGAGTTTACAGCCTTAATTACCAGTAGGTACAGGAAATTGAACTGAATGAGCATGAGGCATGTTCTTTGTTCCTGGTCTGAAATTACATTAGGCTCATTAATTCTTTTGATCATCCAACAATGCTGTTTGTAGAAGATGTTGGCCTTTACACTCGTGGATTTTTCACTTTTTGTTTTTGTCATTTTAAAAAGCAGAGCCACTCTGTTTTCTGTATGCTCGGCTATTAAAAATAATTTGAGGGAGGCGAGCCGCTGTAGGCCGTCTCCTATTCGCTGCATTTATGAATAATGACTTCCCCCAAATAGAGTTTATTCAGAGAGTAGCAGAGAGAAAATGCTATTCCCACCTTCCACCTCACAGACAGCCGTTTCTTATAGCTCAGCTTAATGGTCTCAGACCAAACAGGTCCAGGTCCGTCCAGCGCTCTGAGGTGTGCTGCTCCCTGTCACCATCCATACATACCGCTCTGTGTGAATGCCTGAGGGGAAAACTCCACAGCAGCTTCGCTGGCAGCCATCTATCTCCACTGACGGCGCCCAACTCTTTTATTCCACAGAAACACTCCGGTTGCTGACTCACGTGTGTGTACAGTACGCTGCTGAAAGTATCTGGCTGCTGCAACTGCACCAGCAGGCCAAAAGTCGGGAAAAGTACAACATCCCTGACTGCGTTGTTGCTGCCAGAGTAATGAAGACAACATGAGTTCTTCACTTGAAAGTCAGATTTAGTCTGTTAAAGCAGGAGGTCGGTCTTTCTTTGTGTCTTTGATGACATGTAACTGATATCAACAATGAAGTGGAGTTCATCGCAGACATAAGATCGCCTTACCTTGCCTGTTTCAGCAGATCTGATCAAGAAGGGTAAAAAACTGGTGTGATGCCTCTGATCAGTGCCAGTACCCCGAGGTGGTTCCCTCATCAGCAGCCTTCATCTCCGCTGCCAAGCGTGGTTCGTACAGCCGTGCAAATGCTTAAATATATGTTTGTACGTGCATTCGTGTGAGCTGTTTGTCTTTTTATACACATAACATCACATCAGGATGAAAATCCACGATGATTAGAGGGGAGAAATCCTTCCTCATCTTGTAATCCTACAGGAGAAGATGTGTCTCACAAACACTGACGCCACCTGTGTGGAGTGTCCATTTTTCCATTACAAATATATACATACATATATAAAACCAGCCATCTTACTGGGGAACAACCTGATTTTACAGTTAGACAGGAAAAAAAAACTTTGTTTACGGCAACAAGTGGTTTGTATATTTTGATAGAACTGAAGGTTTAACATCTGGGAGTGCCACCTGTGGGTGTCAGAGATAAACAGATGAAACAGTGCTGTTATTGTGGTTTGGATAAATGCTACTCCATAACAAAGAGAGAGTTTATAGGCTGTTTGTGTTCTCTGCCGGGCATATACAGTAGAGTTACCCAAGTTTATTTGTATTGCTTAGAATCATATATAATGTCTCAGTGAGCTTTACAAGCTCACAGCAGCAGCCGCTCCAGTCCTCCTCCCCATCTAAGGAAAACAGTGTTGTAAGAGAATCACACAGCTTAAATATGTGATTGTATTAAATCCAACAATTGGACTTAATGATATATTTACTTTGAAAATTCCCCCTCTTTTCTTGGTTCCAGGCTCTGCCAATGTGCAGTTTATCATGTGTTGCAATGGCCCCTGGGAACGGAGAGAGTGTAATCAGTGTGTTGCTTCAGTCTGCATGATAACTGTCAGTAATGGATGAGGCAAGAGCAACAACATGGCTGCAGGTCTCAGTGTTGGTGCCGCTGTAGTTTCCCGTCCTTCTGGGCCAGAATACGCAGGTTCATATTCATGTTTTTATTTTGAACAAGCAAAGTACAGTAGGGCGGCCATGCCACTGCCATTTATGAACATTTATGATCACTATCAGGAAATCTCCCATAAATATATTTTACATCACAGTTAGAGGCTTGATTCTTTCCCCCCTAACCTCCAAGACCATAAAGAACAGCTGTATTACATTTAAAAAGAACTTGTTTGATTTTCTGTGTGTTTTAAAAAAAAAATTGCGGGGTGGGGTGTTAATAAAAAAAAAAAAAATTGCGACCCCCCTGCAGTACCTCTGCGGCCCCTCGTTGAAGACCTATTGTTCAAATTATGTTGATATAATATTTGGTTTGTTTTCCAGGTTAAACTGAGATGTGTAATGTGATGTTTTTCAACTGAAGAAAGTGTTGCATTTCATATGGAGCTCATCTGGCTGGATGGAGGACATTAAAAAAAAGGCACAGGGATCTTGTTAAAGAAACAAAAGTACTTCTGCCACAGGGAGAAACTTTGGTTTGGGTAAAACATCAATACATCCAGTTCATGAACATTTTCCCCAGCCAAGTGCTCGAGCCTAAATCTAACCAGACTTTAACCTCTGTGGTCTCTGCAGGGTTCACATGTGCTCAGTCTCAGTCCTGCAACATTATCAGTGCTGGTAGAGTTTCAGAGTTTCCAACTGTGAGACTGTTTGGATGAAGATTTTTAGGGATATTTCCATGTGTTATCTGGGTTATCTTGGGAATCCATTAATAATAGCTGAGTAACGCTTAGATTCTCATTGTTGTATTACTTCAACAGCCTTCGTGGTTGCATATCTAATGTCCCATCTGCATATTTTAAAGTCAGGGGATACTTATCGGAATTCATATTCACCAGTATTAGTTACATACTGACATCTGAGAGAATAGAGAAACAGCTACATGCTCTCAGTCAGGAAGCGCTGGGAGTCGTTGAAAATCCGAAATTGGGTTGTGGTTTCTAAAACATGAAACATTTTATGTCGCACATTTAACTCAGAGCTCAGGTTGGTGTGAAATCAAAGTAGTGAAGCGCTGACACGCGTCTGCAGGGAGATGTTTTGCACTGACTGTAGCTGCAGCCAACTTACATCTGTGCTCAATGTGAGCGACGTCCTTAAGGGGGATATTTTGGGAAAATGGCGTCTTTCCACGCTGAGGGCGGGAAGGATTGAGTTTGTGATATGGAAACACCTGACAAATAAATATACAAAGCACAGAGGAATTAAACAATGCACGCATCCACACAGCTGCGGTGCGCACTGTTTCTGCCCTGATCTCTATCATGTTATAATGTTTGTTTGTTTTTTTTTCTGTGTTTTTACACAAGTCTCTGCAGTGGGCGAAAAATGTGTGGAGCACATGATGAAACCATCCCGCTCAGCAGCAGTTAAATGAACCGACCCGCCCCGGCCTTTCCCATTCGCCTGCATCCCGTGTAGAGGTAAGGGGACCACCCCGTCCTGAGTTACAGCTTCATGTATAAGGACAGATGATTTAAAGAGTGAACCGGAGCTGGAAAAGCAAGGGGAATAGATTTAAGAGTGATGGCAGCCATCTGTGGGAGCCCCCTCCTTTGACACCTCACTCTGGTGGATAACTGACCCACCAGGTCAAACACACCCCGCCACAAACCCTCAACAATGAGACTCATTTCAATTAATCACATCGCACTTGTTGCTTTGGGACTGGAACGTTGGTGGGAAACAAAGAGAAACAAAGACTGAGTGTTTTGTCTTCGTACAGAAAAATGACCCTGTAAGTAGCACACCACAGCATATACTGTGTCTCTGTACGATCCATGAATCAAACCCCTGCTGCCATTTTCACCAGGGAAAAGAATACATTTGTGGTCAGCTTCACCGATCAACAAATGACAAGTAATCCTCCGGATAAATTCCCTCTTAAACAAACATCCCTTTTCTTTTTCCCATTTGGTTAAACTTCTTTTCTTAGATTCACAAAAAGAAAAAAAAACTGCCTCTCTCCAGCCCTGAAGCATCGACTCAATGAATTTTAATGCGCTCATCTGGTTTGCTTATTTCCTGCTCTGCTAGAAAGCAGTGTGGACAACAAGGCCAACTAATGAAATGTTACAGTGAGACTGAGAAGGAATTCAGTTTTGCCACATCCATCACAATCACAATTTATTTCTGATGGATTACTATTTTTTAGGATTTTATTTTTATTTTCTGAGAGCTCGAAGGTTGGAGGAGTAGTGTAATGGATGCAGGCTTCAGATCATTCAGAGATGATTGAAATGGTTAACAAGGCAGAAAGAGGCAGATAAACTGTGTGATTTCTATAGAAACAAACAAACAAACAGACAAAAGAAAGATCTCTGACCCCTGTGACAGCAGCAGTTTGTGCCAGGAGAGATATCAAACTGTTTCAGGAAACACAGGATCAACAAGATTTACTGCAAAGAGAACTAACATACAAACCCTCTTCCGAGATATCTTTCTTTTTTTTTTTTTGACCAGCAAATATATTTTTACAGTACTCACGCTGAAAATATTTTGTCGGCACACGTGTTAAGGGTTAAAGTGATTAAGGTTGTCTCAGTGACTCCTCCTGCTTCATCTGAATTAGGGAGGCAGCAGTTCATCAAGGCTAAAAACTGCCAATGGAGTTTTACTTGTTAGCTTTCGATTCATGTTTTTGAATACTTTTCTGCGTCCAGGGTTGGGGTCAGGGTTAGGTGACATTTTAAAATGTAAGTCAGGCTGCCTCTTCTCAATGTGTTTAGATTCCGTCTGTAGTCTGTGTATAAGGAGAGGCGAGAATGGGACATCTGTCTTTGTACAACCAAAGAAGACCTCAGGTGAAGATAAACATAATGATTCAGAGCGTTTGGAAAGTCACCTGTGATGTAATTATTCTATCCTGCGAAGGAGCAGGTCGCAAGTCAAGCCTCCAGGTTCATGTGGTAGATTTTCAGGAGATTTCCACCGTCAACCATCTGTGTTTGTGTCGTAAAGCAGTCAGGCGGTTGGTTAATAAGGCGTGTTTTTGTAGCAGGTAGTGATGGAGGCCTCTAACGTGTCACACTGGCCAAAGCAATAATTCCAATGATTAGAAATTACTACAATAAAAGTCCATAAAAAAAGAAGCAGCATAGACATTCATCTTCTTCTGAGTGAGTGCTTAAGTCAGTGATGTGGTCATGTTTGAGTTTTATCTCCTCTGAGCATTCTTTAATGCGTCTTTTGCTTTTTAGGCATGTCTGTCTCCTTTTATCTACTTAAGACTTGTTTTTTTTTTTTTTCTGCCGACTTGCAATCTTGATTAATCTTGACGGAGGGGAAAAGAGTTTGATTCGTGTATCCATGTGAGCGCTCGCTGCTGATGAAATTAAACATGTACAGACACATATATGTTTATGTATATTCAAAAAAAGAGAGCGAGAGAACAGCCATGGAGGAAAAAGACATTTCTCATGAAGATTTATCCAAATGCTTATTTGTTGTTTTGTCGGATTGTTGCTCTGTTGTGGAAGCAGCAGCATCTACAGACATTCGTACGCTGATGTCATGTCTGATTCTGCGGAGGATAAATCAGTGAGGATTCATCTCTGACACGTAGCAGGAAAAAGCCCTGCAGGACCCCAGAAGGTTTAAATGGTGATAAGGCTGTGGAGAAGCACGCCATGGGTGCAATGGACCGTCACATATGGTCCTGCTTTTGAGTGTGGTTTGGCTGCTGGTCTGCCACTCCATACTTTCTGGTTTCGGCATTTTATTTTCATTTGCTTGAGGTCATTTTCACAAATCCCTCTGGGTGCTTTTGTGAAGAAGGGAAAAAAAACTGCATTTCTTCAGTCTAACATCGGGTTTGAGGTCGCCAAAGTCAGCTTTGGGAATAATTTTAATAATTTAAATGTCTATATTTATTATTACCAGAGTAGAAGCTCTGGGCTTCTCTAACCATCTTATGATGTCTGCATGTATTGATCCAAAACACAATATTACATTAAAGGAATAGATGATAGACATCGACTTTCTTGCTGAAAGTTAGATGTTGTTTGTACCATAAATATGAATCTACTGCCAGTAGCCGGTTACCTTCCCCTGCACGGTCTCCCATTAGAGGTGCTGGGAGCCCATCAGAGTGGTATCAGTCTTTCATCTAAATGGGCTACCAGGAAGGGGATATGCCTTTAAGGTAATAAAGACTTAAAGATCCCATGCTGTGTAAGTTGAGATGTCTTTTTTTGATGATAAATCAGGTCTAGGTTCTGAATTAGTGCTGTGTATATAATATAGGGCTCAGTGCTCACAGCCTGTATTCACAAACTGAGCTCTAAAACGAGCTGTCAGGACTTCTTTGACTTTGTGATGTCACTAAAAAGTCCAACTCATCGTCCAACATTGCAAGATTTGGTTTTTCATACTTAAAACCACAAATATATCTTCTTATGGATGCTAAACGTGGAGCAGTCCCATCTACCATAATGTGCTGCATTAATAGAGTCAGTTCAGCAACACACACAAACAGGACACGTAACGCAATGACATCTCTGTTTATTGTATTACAGATGTTCATTTCATTTGCACTGATTTCTGTTTTTGTACATTTTATAGTGTGTTTCTGTATCTCGTATCAACTCTAGGAAATTCACATTTACACAATGCATTTTTACATTAGTAGGTCAGTACAGGTGACATTCAGCTCATTCAGGATCACTTGCTGATCCAGTTTTTAGTAATAATATCACAGAATCACAGTGAACCTCCCCGTAGATTTCATCTAACTGCAAATGACATGTCCTGCCGCCTCTGACATGGAAATACATGATGAAACTTACTGTACATGCAAGACAACTGCACAGTAGAGCTGATTTCTATTGACTAGTAGCGTACGTGAGTGGTAGAGAAGAAGTCTAAGGTGGCATGTATATGTTTTCGTAATGCTACACGACCCGTTTAGTTGCCAGCATTAATAGCATGTTAACATACAGCACGAGTGCGGTGGCAACCAATTTGTACTGCCGGCCTGTTTATACAGTTTTGTTTGAGTCTCCAAGCTTTGACTTGTGTTTCATTAGCTCTCAAAATATCAAAGAAATGCACATAAAAAAACCCATAAAATACACAAAGAAACAAATGGCAAAAATACAGTCAAACTTCTGAACATAAAGACCCAACACTTCATACAGGCACTTGAACTGTAATACACTCTTTGAGTGCATTCATATTACATCTAATAAGTGCTACAAAATAACATATCAGTTAGAAAAAATAGTCCAAAAGTGTAATACTATTCATAATAAACAAGCAGGAAAGTGTAAAGACAAAAGCAACTTGACAGCAACAGACCGAGGGCGAACTTAAACCTTATCCTTGAATGTGTCTTGCATATTTTTCTGTTTATGTTCAGATTGTACATTCTTAACATTGTGTGTCTGACTTCACGAGCTGCTCGACAAAGAGAAGAAGTCGGTCCGGGGCAGATGAGCGTGCTGCCGATCGAGCCCCGGCTGGGTGGGTTT
Organism: Echeneis naucrates; assembly: GCF_900963305.1. Classification (NCBI taxonomy): domain Eukaryota; kingdom Metazoa; phylum Chordata; class Actinopteri; order Carangiformes; family Echeneidae; genus Echeneis; species Echeneis naucrates. The sequence goes on from NC_042518.1 coordinate 2,932,287, forward strand.
TTCTGTCTCTCAGGGTGTAGCAGCTTTAATGTCACAGGATGAATCACTGTAGAGTGAATCAGCCGGGTCACATGTCGGCACCGCGTTTCCCACACGAGATGTGAGCAAAATACAGCGCGAGTTTTATTTGTTTCTGTTCACAGCGCCGCAGAAAATGAATCACACATGAAAAGACGGAGAAATTTTCATTGTGCTGAAGTGGAACAAACACACGGCCCTTTCCTTCCACACTTCTTATACAGCTGAGACTACTGTGAATGACTGTTAGCAGTTTCTGATGTCGAGCTATTCCCTTTAACTCGTCGTGTTAGAATTAGCTCACATGCACATCAACCTCTGTCTTTCTAAACCTTCCTAATGTGGAGCTAACAGCTACTTCATTCCTGTTTACCTACTGCACCTACTCCGTCACATATCTACAGATTTTTTACAGCAGTCCTCCAGTAATCTCTTAGCCAAGCCACAACCAGAGGGGCCCTGAGAAGGTCCGCGCCTCTGCAGGAACACACGCAGTCAGGATCAGCTCCGCTTTGCCAATGTTTCTTAGGTCAACTGCTTTTGCAGTTCCAGCAAGCAGCGGGCAGGTGGGGGCAACATAAAAGAGGCCTTGTGTGATGAAAGGTGCCACCCAACCTCAGAAGTGAACCTGCACTAAGTGCCTTTATATCACCATGGCAATACAGTAAATGTCAGCGGTCTCAGACTCAGATAAGGAATCTGTAATGTCAAGGCTTGAAAAGCAGGGCCTGTGTCGGCCCTCTGTTGTCCGCAGCATTAATCCAGATGAGAGACGGCTGGGCTGAGTGGAGCGGAGGGTAAATGAAGCTGAAACCCTGAGGTCATTACTACCTGCCTGTCAAGAAGCGTCTCTAATGGGCCGCCGTGTTGACATGAGCGACGGTGACGATGCATTAGCGCCTCAGAATACTGTTTATCAAGCTCTGTAACGTAGGCAGAGACTGTTCCAATTTTCCACCCAGTGAGTGTAAATTATGACGGATGGGATTCCCTTTTCGAACTTCTCTTCCTCCTTTCTTTAGTCCTGGATTCTTTAAAGCGTCGCTTTAATGAACAGCTGAGTCCCTGGTGATGTGTCGACGCTCTGCGGCCCAGAGATGTTTCCTATCCAGGCTGCTGCTGAATCAGCCATGTAACTCAAACCACAAAGTGAAAGTAAATATGCTACAAACAGGAGACAAACATTTGAGTGCGTTACATTATAGGTATGAAATTATACATGAAACACAAACCCAGGATGTCGGGGGGGGGGTAAAGACAGAAGAAGAATCTCGCTCAGGGAAAAAAAAGGTTGATTACTGAGTGGGCTTCACAAATATGAGTCACTTTCCTCAGTCGCTGCAGCAATTCTGAAACAATGACGCAAACACTTTACAAAAGAGCATGCCATGAAACGTCTGTGGTTAGAAAGATGAAAAGAGCAAGAAACTTCAGAACAAGTGGAGTGAGTCAGAGCTCCCCAGCCGCTTTCTGTATGGCAGCTGACGGTGGGGGTCTAATAGAGTGAATCCTACGGAGAGAGGATTATCTGAGAGGGGGATGCCACTGAGGAAGAGGCTGAAAAGAAAGAGGAGATCATGGAGCATTTTTCCGCCTCTTTACCTTTCAGGCACATACGTTTCATGACGGGGAAAATGGTAAGATTAAGAAGGGATTAGGGATAAGATGGCAGTTAGTGAGAGTTATGTCTGTTCGGATAAAAGGAGACCACACTGGCGTATCTACGATAACGGATCTGCAGATAGTGACTGATATTGCCGTAGAAGTTGTGTCCAGGCACGCAGATAGATGTCGGGATGAAGAGTCAGACTGTAGCCCAAAAGTCCTGGGAGGTCTCAGTCAAATTTTTGCCTTGAGGCAGAGTCAGTTTTACATTCTCTGTTTGGCTTTCTCCCCCCACCCCCACCCACCCCCCCCTCTTTTATTGGTCCACGGTTCAGGTCCCTCGCGCTCCCTGTCTTCAGCTCTGACGCCTCCTCAGACTTCAGGGGCAGGGGAGTCGGGCTGCGGGCCGCCATCCACCCTCACCACTGCAGGGAGAGAGGAAAAAGAAAAAGACGGGTGATTGGTGATGATATTTAAATCCATCTCTTTTTTTCATCTTTTTCATCAACGCAGCTTTCTCGTGTTTCCCACTGAGCAGTCCTCTGATTGGGGGCACCTTGAGTAGTTTCTGATTCACTGGAAAACGTTTTGCATCAAGCTCCCTCCCTACCAAGATTAGAAACTTCCTATCCATCAAAATGCCTCTCTGCTTTTACTCCTATTCCGTCACACTTTTCCCTGCAGGGGGCCCTGTGGTGTCACTCACCGAACAGACCTGTTAAACTGGAATCACGAGCTGGATGAGGATCGGAGACAAACACTCTCTTTTCCCACAAACTTCTTAACTTGCTGTCAATTGAGAGAAGCCATGGAAACGCCTCAGGAATGCAAAGGCGTTTTCAGAGAGGACGCCCAGGTCTGCTGGATGTTTTCACATTTAGAATCAATGCATCCTTGTGCCAGGGAAGTGAAGTACAAGAGGGTTTATCTTCAAGCTTAAAAGAGGGGCTTACTTTGGTGGAATGTCCCTCTGATTATGTCCTCTCCCCCCTCAAAAACAAATACTAATGAATGATGATAACAATAAATACATTCCGTGTATTTCCCTTTCTGGAAATACATAGCGATCGCCTGCTTTCACCAGCCTCCTTGCTCACTATATGTGATTCTGTCCAGTGATGGCACTCCTCTCTCTCTTCCTTCCTGTTTAAACAGGCACTCTGGAGACATCGTCAGTGACACAGAGCAGAGACACACTGATGCTGAGCCGGTGCACAGCCATCTATGACGCACACAGATTCAGTAACAGCACAATGATGTCCACCTGTACCTCCCTGTGCAACTATTAGTGAACGAGCGCTGCACCTCGTTTTGGAGGCAGCGGTGATGATAATAATAATAACCACATGGCTGCCCGGCGTTTTATAGCCTAAACTCATTCCAGGAATCAATACAGTCTGTTTTTCACTGGACCAGTTTGTTCAGGTCTGCTCTGAACTCAAGCTTTGCTGCGGACTTCTTGCCTCTTCTTTCTTTGTTAATCAGTGCGTTCAGGGAGCCCTGAGTGGACCCTAAGCCATGGTAAAGCTTTGAAAGTCGATGATTAAGATCAGAATGGAGATGGCTTCGTTGTAATCAGAAGAACTCCCAGGGAAAAGTTAAGAGACGATGTGATTGTTTTTTCTAATGAGAAAAAAAATATATGACTGGGTTCTCATTTTGCCACTTCACCGATCGCTCCCAGGAGCCAGCTTGTTTTATCAGTCTTCCATTTAAACCCCCAAAATCCATCAACGGATGATGAGTCAGCGGGCCCTCTGGCACAGACGGGTCGGGTGCCATGTTGACGTGGTCGTGGTTAGCAACCTGCTGTTGCTACGGCAACCACTGCGGATCGAGCAAATGCTGACTTGCATCTTTTATCCGCTGCCCAAATGCCCTCGTTGCCACATTGCAGTTGTTCTGTGGTTATTAATATCTGTTCAGTGGACAGCTAACCGAGCTGACCCTACGGCCGTCTGACTGTGGACCCCGAAGGCTCAGGGGCCTAAACTAAACCATCCAGGACTAAAAAGAAAAAGTCTCATTTCTTCAGAGGGATAGATACATGGGCCGTGTTTCCGCCTATCTCTTTAGATATACAGATGAGGATAACACATGTTGTGGATTCCCTCACATGCAAATGAATAACATTGTTGTCGTTGTTGGTGCTGGTCAGCTCTTAGTACTCTGTGTAGTTTATTAAAGCATCTTAGTGTTGGAGGATGACAGGCAGCCATGAGGCATCTCTGCTCTGTTCCTGAAACTGGATTAGTGTGTAATTGGTCACATGACTGAGCTCATTATTAGTGCAAATTGCAGCTGTATAATGTTACACAGCGAGGGACGTACTGCTGAGCTGCCTGCCTCCGTCGGGGTTTTGGTCCAGGAACACAAACGTTTACTCACTGACCTCTTGATGATGGCTGATTGCAGCGCTGTGCTAATCGTTATTTCTCTGTGACTTTCAGCTAAAACGAAGTCCTGCTTTTACTCCTTCTCCTGATGAATAACAGTCTGTGTCACTTGTATTCTGGAACTGGACTCCATCCTGCTCTAATATGTTCCATTTTTGCAAAATAAGGCCGACTCGCCTCCTTTGGATGATTTTTGACCGACAGTAGTGTTGACTCCATTTTGTGTAGCCTGTGAGGTCAAACGCAGGGCAGGGATGCACAGTTAGCAGATGAGGGGTCAGAATCATGTTTAAATTTTAAACACATTCAGTATGCAGGCGGCAGAGGAGGCTGTGGGGGAGGCAGCACAGATAGATGGCTCTCTTTAACGGCGATGGCTCAGCTAAGCCAGGGAATGCCCTCATCGTGTTGTCAGTCAAAACATGGGACATTTTTATTGCTCTGCTTTTCGTTTTCAAAAGCTTATTTGACTTGTTTTGACTGCTGGTGTTCCCATTATTTTAGCCGCCAGTAAAAAATGGTTCGTTGGAAACAGGAAACCCCCCGCGATTATCATGGATTTAATGTGCATATTCTCAGCCCCTCGCGTATTTTAACATGTCCCAGTTGGTATAACCAGAGCGTTTGCTGCCCTTTTTTTCTTTTTCTTTTTTAATGGCTTCTGCACACACAGACAGTGTTAATGCCAATTAGCACGTGCTAAACGCCCGATGCTGCATCGGGTTTTGAAACACAGTGGGACCAGGCCTGTATCCCGTCTCGTAGCACCTGCTAATGAGCCAATCAGTTACGGAGGCAGCAGGGTTACGGGGCAGTGATCCTCTCAATGGGCCAATCCCGAGCTGTTCTTCCAAAAAGAAATTCCTTCTTTTCTTCCACATACACTGGGCTTTGCATTTGTTGAGTGAAAGAATGGAAAGAGGGACTCAGAAGAAACACAAAAACAAAATGGGCTTTTTCCAAGTCTCATTAGAATGTAATTGGTATCCTAGACAAGACAAAGTGCCACAGATTGTTGGAAGCAGGATTTGTCAGCTGCGTGGCTTGTTAGCACATTATTATCCATGTATAACTATTTCTCAGACTTTGCACAAAAAGCAGAGGAAGGGAAAAATTTAATCCAGAGATAGAGCGAGCCAGAGAGAGAATTTCTAACGAATAATAAGATCATGACTGAACCTGAGACTTCCTCTTCTTCAGGTAAAAAGCCTGCCAAGTTTATCCGTATGGGTAGAGCGAGGAAACCGCTTTCATCTCTTTAATGTAAGTGAGTACTGAAGGATGGGCGACTGCTCTTTGTTGCACAGAGGTCGCAGCTCATTCCTGCGGTATTTGATTTCTCTCTTGGCTGTTTAAATGTTATCCTCTTTCTGCAGCTGCTCAGTGCAGCTTCCCCACCATGACGTACCTGCACCCAGCTGACAACGTAAAGAGCTAAAGGAAGTAAACAGCTACAGCAGCGTTTGAAAGTACTCCCACAGAAATGGACCATTTACTCCGGTTTGGGGAGCGTTAGCTGAAAAATGCATGCATCTTTAAAAACATAGATATGTGACCCACTTTTAATGATCTCCATCTTCAGGAAAAACCATTGAGTTTGGAGCCAGGCAGGGAAGTGTTGAGAAATGGATTAACACATTGGTGACAACAAGACAAATGTAAAATAACCAAACCGTAGCCCTAAAATACAAATATGTAACAAGCTACATATTCTTCTGTTTTTTTCAGTCTTTATCTCGCAGCTGAAGATAAAAAAAGGAATAATGGCTGAGTGCTCCCTCTGTGTGAACATTGTAGATTATACTTTATAATACACTGGCTTTAAAATCCAAGCCAGACATTATTGACTGAGCTAATCTTAAAATTTCAAATAATTAAATAATAATTTTAAAAAAATATATATATATATAATAAAAATACTCCAATACTCCAACGCTGACTCTATCAGCATCATGTTGTTGGTGTTGTGTTGTAATGTTCGGTACTGCACTGCCTCATGATCAGAATCTCCACATTCCTGGAGTCTAATACATCATGCATGCATAAGATTTGGCCTCACATATCTGCTCTTGGCAGCGAGCTAGTAAACCTGCTGCCAGGTGATATATTTGTTTTTGATCTCCATCTCTAGAAATTCTTGCACGGGGATGGAAAAGCTACTACACATGTTCTCAGAATCTCACTGCAGTATTTTGATGTAATTCATGATGACTTTCTCTGGCAGCAGGAATAGTCTTGTGTTGTGTTAAAATCTGTGTGACAAATATCGAGCGGTTACACAAAGGATTCAGACTTTTGCCTACTTTGTGTTGTGGACTGGATTTTAAATGGATAAGGTTTCCTGCTGTGAGTGAGTGTCATGCTCACCTATGTGTTCCTGTGTGTGTGAGTGTGAAGGCTGAGTCTGGACTTCAGCCTGAGCCTGCTGCTGCTGCTGCTGCTGCTGCTGCTGCTGCTCCTGCAGACTCTGACTGTCGACCGAGATGCCGCTGTCGCTGTGCAGCTTCTCTCCCTCAGGCGTCACCATCTGGTTGTTTGTAGCCGCGCGGTTGTTAGCCGCCTGCTTGTTCTGCTTGCAGCTGTTCCACCTGTGGAGAAGTTTGCATGTGAGCTTATCGGGTTTTTCTGAAGTGTGAGTTCAACACTTATGAGCCATAAAACATGTTTACTTTAGGTGATAAGTTTATTTTAAATGTTTAAGGCTGAACCTCAAAGATCTGACGTGAATGATATTTATCTTTGTTAGTGGAGAGTCTAGACAGATTGCAGGGCTTGCAGCCCTTGCTTTTTGTTGTTGTTGTTGTTGTTATTGATGATGCTTCGACTTTCCTGGTTTCTTTAACGTTTCCCTTTTATTTCTACCTTCATCAGACAGATGGTGTAATAAGTGTCAAATGTGTATGGTTATGGAACATGAAATGCACAAGCTAAACAGCCAAATATACTCAGTAGTAGTAGATTGAAATTCACCTCATCAAACCTTTGATGACTACGTGGCCTGTCTTCTGATCATCATCTGGTGAAGAGGCTGTTTGCTTGCCTGAGAAATGTAGCTTTAGTCTCTCTTTATAGCTTATTATTTTGAAATGTGTATGCTGGAAACATGAAGTGCATAAGTGCCGTGATCATTACTTCAGCCTTGGAATAAAATGTATTGTCACAAGACGTTCAGCAAAGCATGCAAAATTAAAACAAGCCTCTATTGTTGCTTTTCCTCAGATGATGAACGATTTGTGACTCAGTGATTGAAATATTCATGAGGTACTGAGTGGTACACTACAGTTAACACCGCTGAGTGTTTATTTACAAAATGTTGGGTGTTGAAGAAATGCACATTTTTTATTTGCAGTTTGTTTATGCATTGTGATAAGTGCACGGAGTGTATTAGCCAGATGTGTGCGCCTGTAGGCTGATAAATCTGGGACTCAAATTTCCCCTGGTTGGCACTTTTCAAACAATCAATGCCTTTAACGAGCTTGTTTACTTGGTTCGAATGTGTTTCAGCCCGGCCTTGTATCTGTCTGTCTGAGTGCCTTCATGCAGTGTTGCATGTCCTCGCTAATGTGTTTGTGTGTGTGACCTTTTTAATACATTAAGTGTTGTGACCTTTTTATTGGGAAAAAAAATCTCATTGTGGTGTGTTTGAGTGCTTCTCTAAAAACTGGGTCAAAACCTCTTTGACCATGGCACCCCTCAGACCATTTTCCCGCCTCGGGCAACATCTCCTGTCCTATCACGGTTCACCCACCGTGTCCCAGATTACTTTGCGGCTGAGGTGTAAATCCCACAGTTTCATCTCTGTCTTTCCCTCCAACTGACCTCTTAAAGACAATATAGGCCACCAGGCCCACCACAACAGCAGCCAGGATGGAGCAGTAGATGGGGATGAGGTTTTCATTGAGGCTGTGGCCCAGGAAGCGAGGAGAGCCGGCGCTCGATGTGGTCGTCTCTCCGTCTGGAAAAGGACTGTCTGAGCTGTCAGTGGGGAAATAGTTGGTGAAGGAAGGTGGAGACGAAGCCATGTCTGAGGTGGGAAATAAGTCAGTGGGTAGGTTTGGATCTGTGTGGAAGAAACAAGAAAGAGAGAGAGAAAGGACGATTAATGAGACAAGAAACATCAAGAAGCATCCACCCATGCCGCTTAAACCCGCCTACGTCTACGCCACACATATGGGCCTCATGGTCATGTGAGAAGGAAAGTCAGGGGATGACCCGAGTGATTAGGATCCACTCAATGATTGTTGAGATGTTCTAGTCTGGACTGACTGAAATGTCTCACGGCCTTGACATCTTCTCCGAGAGCTTGTTAGCACCAGGTTCCCAGTAGGATGTCTGATGCAGCAGCTGTTTCTGATAGACAGATGGGCTCTGGCTGGGCTGCTGTGTGCCAAAACCAAAGGAATGTTTCTCTATGATGGGGGGCAAATATCTGTCACCCCCCAGCCCGCCCCACACGACGCATGGACCCTGGTTGCCTGGGCTCCTCTCACCAAATCCCCATCTGTTTGATTTCTGCCCAATGCATGACTTTAAGGTCACATCGGATCACTGAGAACACAGTCCGGGGCTTTAGGGAGGTCACTGCGTTGAGTGTTGCCTTTGCTGAGGGCAGAGAAGCAGGAAAGCTCTGTGCTACTGGATGGGTCTGGTTTCTATCAAAGCTGAGCCTGGAAAGAGTCATTTTCATAATTTGTTCTATTTCCTCCGTCTTTTCAGCTCCATTAATGATTCAATACAATTTCCCACTTTGCAGCAGTGCCATGCCCACTCTGATGGGCATGACTTGTCCTCAAGACACAGTTTAATAATCCAATCTCTCCTTCGGTCTTGTCATAATATGCTTCTGTTTGGGGAAAAAAGCCCTGTGAGTAACACAGCATTGATTCTGTTAGAGGGCAGATCACTCCCTCCCTCAGGGCGCAGCACAGCGAGGGGAGAGAAGGTCTGTCCGGCCACAACCAGAACTCCTCTGAGCTCAGCAGCCTGGTGGGGTTGGTTCAGATCGGAGTCTGTGATTCCCAGCAGAACCTCAGGCGGCTCCTCATTAGCGTCATACTGGCGCTCACAGGATTAACCCTGTGGAGACCCCCACGGCTCCCTTCAAAGCCAGAGACTGGGACGCTCCAGGGGCGGTTCTACTTTACAGTTGGTCTGTTTTTCCAAATTATGGAATGACCCAACACAGTGATTTCTGACTGGTTGTCATGTGTTGGAAGCTGATTCACCTTCAACTGCTGATTCATTCACACAGCGGCTGTACCTATTAGTGCAAGTTAACGGCCTATTTTAAAAGTAAGTGGCTAAATTATTCAGACTAAGAGCAATTCAGAAAACCCTAAATGGACAGGCCACAGCGGAGTTGCAGTAGCATGGAAGCTCATAAATGAACATACAGCTGCCGTGGACCCACAACTCACCGAGCTGGACAACCAGGAGGACTTTCATCAGTCATTTTAAAGCAGTAGTTTCAAATAATACAAAGAATTGTCGATAGTTATATTTAAGCATCATTAAAAGTGTACACAAAATTTTAATAATATCATCTAAGATGTGTACAGAATTAATATTTAGTCATCTAGTCACTTTAACGGCCAACCTGCCTTTTAAACAAAGAGCTCAGAAAAAGGAAATTTGATTAAGTGACCGCTGATGTGGGAGGATGACAGCCTTCAGTGGAGCATCACGTCCAGAGGTTGCCTCCACGGATATTCTCTTTTCACTGGCATGGCAGATAGTCAGGATTCTCCACATTTGCATAATTTACACGTAGCCAGGCCCTGTAGTAGTCTGATGGGACGTATTTGGGAAAAGTAAAAAAAAAAAAAAAAACTTATCAAGAGACAGCGTTGGTCTGTCTGTGTGGTGATGACGGGGCATTCCTGCCTTCCCTGGGGCAGATAGGTTTACTGAAACAGTAGAAAGCACCTTGATGGACAGAAAAATTACAGCACATGTTCATGCTGTTCTTAGAAACACAGAAATAACACGGTGGCCTATTTAAAGCTGCGCCATCGATTGGGGCCCGTCTAAAAGGAGGGAGTGTTCAGAGGGACGGAACATGGGCGTCCATATTACATGGATTTCTTGACCTTTCCTGGGACATAGTCAGGTTTCCTCAGCTACGCCATACATCATCCTGCTGATGCCGGGCTGAATAATGGTATTGGCTATGCAACACGAGCTTGCAAATAGAATAAATTGTGATTGTGAAGTGTGAAAGTGTGCAGACTGATGGGTCTTATGCACAGTTTGCCAGAGAACCCTTCCACCCTCAGTCACTCTACACTACTGTAAACGCACCTTCCTCCATGCAGATGTAGAAATGGATCAGTCACACCTCAGTGTAAATTGCACTCTGAGCCTGGATGATGGTTCTCCCAGGTTCGTACTTTACACAGCACTCAGTCAACACGGAGAGAGCAGCGGCGGCTGAAGTACAGCACATTACATCTCTATTGTTAACTCCCCCTCCTTTTGCTCTATTTCTCTGGTCTTAATGCAGAAATCATGGCTGGCTGTAGACAAAAGGATAAATGTGGGGCTCCAGAGGCCACATACCTCAGCTGGAGCAGAAGGGGAGCTTTAACAATTTCATTTTGGCTTCAGTGAGTTTAAAACACTCATGAAACAGAATAAAACTAGCCTGGGATTTTATGAGCATGGGGTTGTGTGTGCAGGGCGATGTGTTTATTGGCAGGGTGTGGGCCGGGGGGGTCGGGCAGAAAAAAAGCTTTAATTTTTATGAGCCATTGAGGTCTTTATGGTAAAGTTAACCCCAGGGTCCTTTGCGGAGGTTGATGTCTTGGCTGTTGCAAGTTCAGGGTGGAGATGAGCAGCTATCAGGCTCAGCACATGTACAATGACGTCTTTATCAGCTGCCAAACACTCCCCCTCTGTCTCTGCTTGGCCCCCATCTCAATCTTCTTCAGTGTCCGTGGCCTGACATGCACACATCCATCACACACACATGCATACTGCAAATTATTCAAGTGAGCGCCCTGTCTTCTCTTAGGGAGGGTTAATAGAGGACAGGGGAGGCAGACAGAGGGGCAGAGTGTTAGGAGAGAGTGGGGGGGGGGGCAGATGAACAGAGGAGCTGCTGTAAAGTGCTCTGATTAGCGGGAGTAATTATCCTGCAGCGGTTGAAGGCTCTGAATGCACACTGGCCACCTTCCACCGCTCCGGTAACCACTCGAGGGCCACTGTGGGAATAGATAGAGAGAAGAGGGGGAGGAGAGGAAGTGATGAGCAGGATGATAAAAAAGAAAAGAAGTCTGCCTTTATCTGTTTTGTTTATCTCTCCCCTTCTCCTTCTCGAGGACAAACACTCTAGACTTTGGGCACCTTAAAACAAATCTGATTCAATCGGATCTGAAGACTGAACAGACCGTGAATGAAAGATGCAGTGAGTGTTTTCAGTTTCAGATCAAAGAGTGTTCACACATGTGCCGTGGCTGGAGTTTTTAATGAAAAATTGAATCTGAATCTAAAACACACCTGGTAGAGGGATGAGCAAACATTTTTTCCTGCTATCTGCTGCTTGGCAGAAAGTGTTTTGTGTGTCAAGAGCAGGAGAGGAGTCAGCTTGTAAGGGACCGTGTGTGTGTGTGTGTGTGTCCTGTAGTCAAGCGTGGGCGCTCCTGGAGGTCACGGAGCGAAACCTGAGCACGAGCTGAAGAAATCCCAGGACTCATATCGACCCCTCGGCATAGAATACCAGCACAGCACATGTGCTGCAGCCATCTCTGTTTCTTCCTCTCTCTTTTTCTGTCTCTGTCATTGTATCACGTAATTGACACTTGGTGACAGCTGGATATGAACCGGGGATTCGGGGATTTAAAAGAAAGGAAAACTCAATTATATCTTCTTCCCACACGTAGAAGAGGGAGAATGAGAAAACAATGCACAAACTGGATGGGTATACCAGCAATGCAGCTTCCTTTCTGCTGCAGAAGACATATCTGTGTTCGGACCACCGTGGAAAGCCTGGAATCGCTGCAGCCGTTACCCACAGGCCCACTGGTCCTATGTGACAGGGCTCTTCTTTCAAAAGTCTTGTCCCGCAAGGTCACTCATCTCGTGACATCGCCAGCCTGTTAACAGTACCAGTGGTAACCAAGCCAGGTCAAAGGTGATCCCAGCAACATGGGTGGGCGCCAAATGGACAGCCAAAGGCCATATTGTACTCTACTGTACATCAGATATCTGTGGAGAACGTACTGCGGCTCTTTGCTTTGATAGCTGTCAGTCCTGTCACACTCGCTGTAAGGGATTCCTCAGAGTAAACATGCCTTTCTCCACGCTCGCTGAGAAACAGCAGACGCCTTGACCGGACCACATTACTGTTAGATATGAGTGGAATGAGTGGCTGGGTTTGAAAAAGAAATCAGACAGAGCTGGCACGACGCGGTGAAGTAAATCACTCCTATCCTCTCACCACATGGAACTTTTGCACACTGAAATCTCCTATCAGGCTCCCATTAGAACTTCAAACTTGTCCTACATTCAGGAAATGTGAACACTGTGAGGTAGAACTTTGGGTTTCAGGCCACAGATGTGGTTGTTCGAGAGGAGAACAGCTTGTGTCATCTTTGAAATCTGTGAAATCATAATAAAGGAACGAATAGCTTTGATGTTTCAATCATGGAGATCTGGTTTTGCCAAAGGGACAAGGATTTTTCTTTTCTGATAGTTTGTAAGCTTCTTCATTCCAGCACAGAAAAGTCAGAGGGATTCATCCTCTGGGGATCATGAACTGTGCAACCTTTCACTGATAGTTTCAGTCAACATCAGAAGGATCTGCCTTCGCTTTCAGCCAAACCATAAACATTGGTTTAAAAAAAATCGAATGGCCATTGTGGCTGGAGAAGTGTTAAGTCATCCTCTGTATTTTTAGCCTTTCCTGCTCTTATCTAACCTCGACAGTCTTTTAACAGAGGAATTCAGATCCACCTTGTGAATCTGGCACCTTCGCTGTGTTACAGCAGGGGTGTTGACAGATTTTTGAGGGTTCATTAACTGAGATCCAAACACTCTCTGAGGCCATGAAAAGAATCTGAGATCTTAACCAAGTCAGTTCTCCAAAGGCAAATACTGCAGCTCGAGCCTAAATCCCAACATTCATATTAAACACTGCCATTAAAATATTCATTTAAACGTGATAATGCACAGAGGAGATCAATAAAAGGCCCCGCATTAGCAAATGCTCCAGCTATTAAGAGATTTCTTAAAAGCATTTAATCACTCACAACTGAAGTGCCTCCAACCAAAGTCTGGGAAAAAACATAACAGATGGGACACAGAAGAGCATTTCCTAAGAACAAACCACAACCTCATATTTCTCCTGAAATCACAGCCTGTTGTTGGGAAAAGGTTCTTCTGTTGCGTCTCACTTAGATTACAGAGATTTCCTTGAGGATAGGTGGCAGATTTTTAAAAAGGAAACTGAGAGCATTAACGCCTAAGACATTCTACCTCCCAGATTTGAGCCCTGTAACCCCCCGATGAGGTTGATTTCATGGCTCATCCAACACGGGACAGTTTACAACTTCCTCGGATACGAGCCACTTCTCCTCTCACGGACAAATGGCTCCACTTCTCTCCTCCACTCTTCCCTTCCTCCTGGTGGGAGAGCTGATTAGTCTTTTGTCTCTGAGTTGACACCGTAGTAGTCTTTGACCTTTTAATGCTAAAGCTTTCACCTTGCTGCCATTTGAGAATCTATCCAGGGACGACCTCTGGCCTCGCCTCTTCCTGCACGCGTGTGAAAGTCACCCGTGGCATCTCTTTCAAATCCATGAAGCCTCCAACACGACCCTGTTGGTCTTCATTTATCAGCTTGGCTCTATTTTGCGGCGGTGATTGATAATGCTAATAAATTCACTTTTTGATTTTTTTGGCAGAAATTAATATACAAATAATTTCACAACTTGCTGAAGTTAAGTTTGTTTTAATTAGACCTGGAACAGTGATATTTTTCTCAGTTATTGGATTAATTTAATTTAATTAATTTAATGATTAATTTAATAATCTAAAATTAATGGATCTTCAAATGACAGAAGTGCCTCTGAGCACCCAGGATCACACCAGATAAGGAAAAGCTGTGATTCCGCAATCACTTGTCAAAAGAAAGCCATCATCAGTTTTTCCCAATCCGTGATGACGTCCAGGTGAGACAGTGAGCTGAGCGTGGGGTTGACTTACTGTGGCAGACAGAGTCCTGGGTCGGAGTGCACGCAGCCTTCTGTATCTCAGTCTCATCGTCGCAGATGGCGCAGGGCAGGCAGGGTTCGAGGGAGCTCTCCCGGTCAGAGAAGGTGTCGTCCACGCACATTTCGCACACCGTGTCGTGGTTGTGGTCGCAGTGGGCGAACACGCCCTGTCCAACGGGGCACACCGTGCAGGGCATGCAGCGGCCAGAATTCTTGTTGAAGAAGTAGTTGTAGTTGCAGATGCAGACGGCGTCATTGGAGTCTGTGCAGGGCGTCTCCAGGCGCATCAGGCCGGTGCACTGTGTGCACGGCCTGCACTTCTCCGTGTGACTGTACTTATCGGAGAAGGTCTCACCTGCAGACAAAAGGACAGGTCGAAGGAGACGAGACAGAAAGCATTTGAGAGGGGGGAGAAAGGGAAAAGAGGTTAGAAGATGGAGAGCGCAGGAAATATGAGGAGATAAACAGTCAGGCTAATGACATTAATCATGTTTACTGCACATCCATTGGAAGAGAGGACACATTGATCCTCTGGGATGGTTGTGATTTGTGCTGCAGGACAAGAAAGGTGCTCTTGTTGTGGAGACAGTCAAAAGCCTGATGTGCTCATTACGATATTGATCTCAGTGTGTTTGTGCTGTGCTTAGTAAACTGCCTCAAACTCAGGAACACACACACACACACACACACAGAGTGCGGTGCGAGTGCATCTACATGCTTTCGTTGATGATTTTAAAGATTTGAGAAGTGATAAGGCAGTGGCTTTGCTTCATATGCTGCTTTACAGCGCACATTTACATGATTCAGTTTGGCTTTTCAATACGTCAATATTGGTGTTTCATGCACCCAGTGTGGATCAATTAAGTGGAACAAAAGTATATTTTTGGATTTAGAGTCTTTAGGTTTGTGTATTTTGTCTGTTTTTGTTGAAAGAGTCTGTGAACATTAACCAGGTTTTATCAAATCAAATACGTGTTTGACGCCTCAGAGCATTTTCAAGAAAATGGATGGAGTGACACTTTAAATGCAAATTGTGACCACCCTGCCATTCTGTATTTAGACACTAGGCTTCGGGCTAAATGCTAACGTTATATGTGTTGCTAATGCAAAATGTTCACCATCTTAGTTGAGCAGGTGCAGCTACAGTTCGGACGTATATTCAAGCTAATGGTGCGAGCTGGAAACGTATAAAATTCACACGGTGGGAATGTGAAAATCCTTTCCGTGCTTCTGTGTTTCCAGTCCAGTAAATAAAGGTGATTGGTGTCAGTCTGCGCCATTTGTTTTGGACAATATTTCATTGAATTTAATGTTTTTACTCCAAAGTGGTGGATGTATCGTACACACACTGTTACTGCGTGTTCTACGGTTATAGTTACTATAGTTATCGTCTCTGTCAAAGATTTTGCTAAACCTTCCTGACCTCTGCATAGATGTGGTTCTATTTCCTGTCCTCTCTCTGGTCTGTAAAAAGAGAAAGTTGGGCCTTATTAAAAATTAATGTATGTGCCAAAATACACCCAATATATTGTGTACTGGGGCAATATATAGATTTTTTTTTTCTTGGGGGAAAAAGAGCACCACAGCTGAGTTGTTGGAGAAAAGTGCTGAGGAAAATGAAGTAAAAGCCAGGCTGACTAATTGTCTGCAGCTTTTTAATTACTTCAAACACTTCAGATTTGCTCTTCATGAACATTTGCAACTCAGGAGAGCTGATCAAGAAAGAAGTGCCCTCAAATTAGTTTATACTACGTCGACAGTTCTCCGGGCACATAAGTAATCTATTAATATTGCATGTGCGTATAGAATTATTATCAGATATAATTGGATGCCTGCTGATTTATGTGTAAGTGTGTGTCCTCTGAGTGTGTTTTAGTGGATGAATGGGACATTAGTGGAGTGGTGAGGCTGTAAGGGGGGGGCTACAGTGGCAGCTTCACTGTTCTCCAAATCCCATTTTCCATTTTTTGTGGTGTGCTTAAAATGAGAGCGGTCACCTTGTGAGAAAGGGCACCATGTGTGATGATTTAATCCGCGCTGCACACGAGCTACATTATTCATTCATTCACTTTATTATGAAATGAGGAGATCACGCAAAACAGACTGCTACAACACAACTTCACTCTCATGGTGCCTCCTTTTTTACGGTGAAATAAGTGTAGTGTAGTGAAGAGTCATTGGGACTGGCTGTTATCTGTAAATATGGGGGGCGTGTGCACAGTTCTTATCTGTTTGGGCATATGTCATAGTGTGTGTGTTTTCCACGAGCTCTTGTTTGTAGGTGTCGTGTCGAGCGACGGCATATAAGAGTGAAAAGCCCTGCAGCCGTGTCCCAGCGCCTGCTTTGGCGTTGTAAGCGAACTGGCACAGACAGAAGCTCCTAACCGCCCTGTAAACATCAGTGCAGCTCAGAAGCAGACAATGACACTGCGGGCTGAGCAGAGCAGACACAGGAGGCAGAGAGCTGGCCGACAGGCTCTCCGCTCAAATCGCTCGGATGAATTGGGAAACAGTTGGAAGCGGCCTCTGCGGGTGGTCTGGTTCTGGTCTGTCTGGTAGAAGAGGAATGGTCCGGGGGGGGGGGGGGGGGGGGGGGGGCTGGGCCTCCACAGGTAAACACACACGTCATCAGATCCACTGTTTCCTTTCTGTTTCTTTCATCACCCCTCGCTCTTATTACTGTCTGGAGGCAGAAGTGATGGAAGACGGTGACACTGGCTGAGCGGTCCGGACAAACAACAGACCTCCGAGGTAAACGCTTATTTGCCTTTGTTTTCTTTGCACTCAGGCTCAGAGCTCTCCTCCTCATTCGTTTCAATTAGCGCTCAGTGCACAGGCTGCTGGATGCTTCGAACACACGTACACGAGCTCCTTCACAGATCTCACTGAACGCTCAGCAGACGGAGCGGGTGTGTGTGTGTGTGTGTGTGTACACTATCATAAAGATTCAGGTAGAGCATCATCTTGAATAAAATATGATCTTCCTAATTGTCCCCAAATGAAAAACAATCAGTCCAGCTTAGTGTTTCGGCTTTTTGTGTGTGTGTGTGTGTGAGTGTGTCACTTCATCCCCCCACCCCTTTGAAACTCTGATGCGTTTGGGCCCCATTAGTGTCATAAATAATGTAGCTCTGGGATGGCGTTGAAACTGCACGATGATCTTCACAATCAGCAGTTTCAGTGTGAGCTTTTAGCGGGGCCGTTCCACGCCACGTTACGGGCCGCTGTTCGCCATTTGGCCAATTTCCTGCCACCTGCACCGCTGACCCTCCAGCAACTGTGGATAAGAGATCAACCTTTTGGAAAGCTGCGTGACGGCTTTTATTGTCTTAAACGTGAAGCATTTCTGTGTTTAATTATCTCCCCGCTTCATTGGTCCATTTAGCTTCCCTCCAGATTTGAAACAGGTGTTTTAGGATATTATCAAAGCGATTATTAGGAGGGGAGCTGCAATTTTACAATCAACGTTCCCTCCCACATCCTGTTCAACCAAATTCTCGCTTTTCGCCCAATTAGAGTTGAGACTTGTCCTGTAAAAAAAAAAAAACTGCCTGTATGTCGTCGTAAGTTATTACAACCTGTAGTTAAATTTTATCGTGAGACGACCCCCGGTGGTTGCAGTAATCATGGCGGGGGGAGAAGGAGGTCGTTATATGGCGTAGTTTATCGAGCGACTTTCACACAGCAGACCTCTTTTCGTTTCGCACGTCAGACCGATCCGACCCTCGCCACCTTTTTGTCCCAGAATCCAGAACAGCAACGTTTATTTCAACCATAACCATTCCCGCAATCTTCTCCTTAATCAAAACAATTCATTTTTTCTCTGGCAAAACACAACCAGGTTATTTCTGTTTCACGGTCTTTACCACATTTTTCCCATTGTTCGGCACTGTTACCATGACAACTGGCGTCTGGTGTAGTTGCGGCTACGGGTTCCATGTCAGACAATGGAACTTCCAGTGTCACGACCTGCCGGAGGAGAATCTCCATTTCTCCATCCCTCATCGCCCAAAAGCTGGAAGCGATTCTCTGTTTAAGCCCTGACTGTGATTCTGCTGTCCTTCCTCCTTTAAATCCCCAGCCGGCCGCGTTCCAGTCGGCTCTGTCTTTCCTTCTCTCAGATCTTTAGACAGTTTGCAGGACAGGGTTTTTTTTTTTCTGAATGGTTCACTAAGTGAGGAAGGTCCGGTTGTCTCGTCTCCCGTGACAGCACAGAAAAGTGGAGGCGATTGATAAATATTTCAGCACTGCTGACGCTGGCACTCATCCCAAACTCGGATTGAGAGGCTATGGAGCAGAGGGGAGGAGGGGGAGGGATGAAGGGGTTATACTGGCAGGAAGTGGGGGAATCAAGGAGGGGGTTGTGGTAAATAAAGGTTCACCCATATTTACCACAAAAGAGGAAATGGACGTGTTGAATTTTACTCTTAAATTATTAATTTCTGCACTTTAGAAAATGTATTCATTTTAGTTTCTCAGGAAAGGTCAGCGCCTCGGCATATGACTTATATATGAAGTCTTCACCGTCACCAGATCTCAACAGCTGAGCGATACGTTAGAGAGTGCTCTTTGTGAAAATGACCCCTCCTGCTGACTCTGACAATCAGTGCTTAGTTTGTGTTCTCCCGTTGTTTTTCACTGCTCCGAGGGACAAAAGGTTTAGCAGCATGCTTTAGTAGCTGCATTAAGTGTGTAAGCATGCGTTGATGTAAAAGTATGCATGAGGAATAAGCAGCTCGTGCCCTTTGGTGCATGCTTTTCTACCATTTTATCCACTAAAACAGACGATGAGTCATAGCAACAGGGAGGAGGAGGAAGGTGGGGGTGGAGTGGGCAGGCGGGTGGGTGAGGGAGGGGAGAGGGGGTGCTGGCTGAAGAAAGCTAATTCATGATGGAGAAAAGAGGAGACACAGGAAGGGGTTTTCTGATGTGAGAGAAAGAAGAACAAAAACACTGAATCTGCTGAAGGAAACCGTCGTCTGCCACCGTTATCTGCAGGAATATGACGTGCAAGACAAATCCCTCGTGATGTCAAAGCCAAGATGAAGTCCAGACATGCTCCACAGACTCCTGGCACCTGTGCTCGGCCAATTTCCTGCTGCAGTCCATCACTTGCATTGTTTGACTGTTAATTACTCATTCACTCTGCTTCTACAGATGTGACTGGATTTTTAAGCATTGTCCAATTTAGGTCTGTTATTTTTGCACCCATTTTTTGGCTATTATACGCCTCTGCCTTTCCCTGGCCCTCGGCCCGCCGCAGCAGCTTTTGGGATCCTTGAGGCGAAGGATAAAAACTTCAAAAGCATAAAAATCGGCCCATCTTGAGATTCTTAAAAACATAACGCAACACATTGATAAGCATCAGCTGTGCAAGCAGGGTCACAAGTTCAAAGATAATCAGAGAACTCTGAATCTCAAAATAACATCCCGTTCATGTTGTTCTGCTCTGCACAAGAGAAGCTTTTGGTGCTAAAAGCGTCTGCAGTTGTTGTTTACAGGCACCCTTTGCCTGCGTTTACACATGTTGTCAAGATGGATTAATACAATAAATCAATGCGCTCCAGAGAGCACAGCCGTACTGCATGCTTGAAGCCGGCTCATTGTGGTTTTCTGCTCTGTGTCAGTCCGCGCAAAGTCTCAAACTGACATCATTAGCATGTGCTTCTTTCGGGCAGCAGGTGTGATTCCTCAGCTTCTCCTGTGACGCCCCTGACCTATGCTTCGACGTTTCAAAGAGGGCAGCAGAGAGACCCCCGACAGAGAGGAAGGTGTTTGTTCGCAGCACTGCTTCTTCTTCTACCTCCTCTCGGTGATGTTGCAGCATTGGCATCTCTCCCAGCTCTGCTTTGCAGAGCGAACACTAATGGTTCGCAGCCTGAGCAGAGCTGTAACAGAACACATTTGGACCCACTTACGAGCATCAAACATTGAATTCCTGCCTTATTTCTCAAGATTCCCAATAAAAGAAACAAATGCTTGATACAAATGACCAATTTGGACAAGAGCGGTTTGTTTTGGCTTCGATTTTTCTGATATTTTGGAGTTGAGGGCCTGAGCTGCAGTTAAAGGCAAAGACAGTGAACTTGAATGGAGAAAGAGGAATGATGTCAGGGCAGAGGTGAGACATTAATGAGGTGTCAGCATGTGCGATGATGATGACAGTGCAGCAACAGTTTGCATGTGTGTTTGTTTGAAGTTGAATCGAATTTTAATCCTCTTACAACATTTCAGTTTAGCATTCTTGTGCGCACAGTTACTGAAAGATTCAGTTCAGCCAAGTCAATGAAAGGGAAAATGATTTTGACCAGACTTTTTAGCCGACTTCAGGAACAACTCTGGAGTAAACATTAAAATCGTTCAAAGTGAGATCCATGTTTGTCCAAAGATGCTGTTGTTGAATATTTTATGTGATTTGCTTTGTGGGCAGGCGCACCGTCCTCAGATATCTGACAACCTCCGAAATGTGAAACTAGTGCATCTTTTTTTTAAATCTGATTTTCCCTCATGGAAGTCAGAAAATTGAGGCGGCTTCATTTTACTTAACTGGAGAATAATTCAGCTTGTTCCTAAACTCATATGAGATTTGTAAAGTGTTTTGCACTGTGAATAAGTAAATGTGTTATTATTTACTTCTTAATCAGTTGCCATAATTATATTATTAATCACTAAGAAAAATAACTTTGGGTTCTGGGAATTTGGCTCCAGCTGATGTCATCCTTATCTTTTGTTTTGGTTTTGTTTGTCACTAATAAGCCATCAAGTCTGCATTCATGAATAATAAAGAGACATTAATAAAGGATTAGTCCAATATTCTGCTATAAATCTGAAGCTCCGAATGCCAATGTGGTTCATTTGTGGATTTTGGTCCAGAGAACTGATAATAACTCATCTGTAGAGCAGGAACAAATGAAACTGTGAATAAAAGCTGTACTTACTGTCCAAACACTGAGCGCAGACGGTCTGAGTGGCACCACATGTCTTCACCACTCCCTCCCCAGGTGGACACACCTTGCAGCACTCTCCATCTTTGGTGTACTGGCCGGAGCTGCAGGGCAGCAGCACCGCCCGTTCATTCTTAGACGCCACCGTTAACGCCACCTGGCACACGGGGAGGGGGAGGGGGCTGGTTATAGCAGCTACATTACACCAAGGAGGAAACACACACCCTCATACAGACAAACACTCACAAACACACAAACGCTGTGACTTCAGCATATACACACCAAAACAAATTGATGGAAATTACTGCCAGGTGCCCAACCTGTTCCTGAAATCCAACCGCTATCAGGATCCATCATAAATCATGTTGTCTCCGCCTACATTAGACACACTTTGAACAGGCCAATCTGCCATAATAGCCCCCCTGGAGGCACATCAGTCCTAAAAGTAAACCGACAACATGCTCCAGCCGTGGCAGGAACCATAAAATCATGTGTGCAAGACATTACACACATGCCCGTCCTAATTACTGTCTAAAGGTGAGAGCAGCTATGAACGTCAACTTCTGCTTCCGATCACCGCGGGTACATCCACACTCCCTCCATACCGGCGAGGGCCTTTTGTTGAAATAATGCACTCCCTCCCCAGCACCTAATTCCTGCTTGAGTCGAGTTCATCTGTCTCCACAAATCTTATCCCCTTTTTGTAGAGGCAAAGATTTGTATCACTGCATCAGCGTAATGTAATAATCCGATTCTTTATCGGGCTTCTGTTCCCAAATGGAAGAGCAGTTTCCATAATGTGGACAGATTTTGGCTCCAAAGGGATAAAGAGAAAAAGCCAACCTTCCTCTCACTGGATTCTTAGATCATAAGACACTTTTCCGTCACACTGTTCTCATTTGTAACCTTAAATACCTGCAGGACAGTCCTGCCACACATCTGCTGTGTTATTTCTCTCCCTAACACATCATATATAATCCTGTCTAATCTGTCTAATCTATTCCAGTTATCACCCTCTGCCAAAAGAACTGAGGCTTGTTTGGCTGCTGTAGCATACAACAACGTTAAATAAAAAGGAATTCGTATTCAGGCATTTTAGAACAAAGAGAATCATCACACTGAATCACTTTTATGTCCAGTGGCTTTTATTATGTAACAAGAAAAAGCTCATTTCCACTCAATTCATATTTGCTGAGACATCAATTCAGTCTTTTCTATCACTCTCTTTCTTTCCCATCCGTCCGTCTCTCCCCTCCCTCCCCTCGCTGCCATTCAGAGACAGATGTACTGAGCCTCCTGCTCAATATTTCCCTGTTTCCGTCACTTTGCCTTTCTTCTCATTTGCCCATCTGCTCCTCCAGACTTTACAACCTGTTATCTCAACATTGTTTGCACAAACCTCGCATTTTATTTGAGTGTATTTTCAGAGTGACCGTGGCATTTGTTTGCCTGCAGAAAATGGCTTTTGGACGCAGCTCAAAACCTCAAAAAGAGTCTCCTCTGGTATGTACAGAGCGGAGATTTATGTCCCCCACTGCTGCCTGCGCCGTCCCCCTTTTTCCTGTGACACCTCCCCCAGAGTCTCACTCGGATCGAGCACAGAATATCAGATAAATCAGTGGGGAATGTGTTCAGTAGCAGCAGCAGGAACGTCCACATGGTAATAAATAAAAAACAAAAATAAAAAAACAACAACATACACTGACCCAGCTGTGATATGCTCGGTTTGTACTCGTCTCAATTTCACGGTCAATCTGAGAGTTTAGTTCTAAATTTAATTCAACCGAAGTGCGCCCAACCGTCGCCACCCCTCAAACCAGCTGTCATAACAGAGTGCCCCCCCCCCAACACACACACAGGGCTGTTCACATGATGACTGAGCCGCACAGCCCAATTAGACCAGCTGCTGTGAACATACCAGAGGGCCGGCCGGGAGGATGTACCCCTGCAGCTCTGCGCTTCACCCCCCTTCCTCCATAATCAACTTTTTCCCTCCATCACACCAGCCTCATGGTGTGATGTCCAAAACCAGCTACAACAGTTTTCAGCTCATGTCGGATGTAAAATTTAATGAATCCATTTACTTTCCAATAAGCTGCAGCATCCGTATCTCTTGACAGGATGAGACCCCATTATCCCAAAATTAAGCCTAAAAAAACTGAAATGAATTACTCTCTCGTTAAAGCTATTAAAGCCGGGGCCGAGGCATCTGCCCGCTACTGGATGTGTGGATTCAGCCCAATTTAAAGCAGCAGTAAAATTTTCCCAAAGAGCAAGCCTCGACAAGCAGTCAAAGTTTTGCTCCCTGGATGAAAACCCAGAGGGAGAGATGTGTGTGTCTGTGTGTGTGCAGTCATGATACAACAGGTAAATCACTGTGTGTTAAGCAACATGCAGCAGCAGAAAAAAATGACCCATTTATGGTCATTTATTGGAGCATTAAAGAAGGAAACACCTCAGCAGCAATTTAACCTCCTACAATATAAACCAGAGAGCAGAGCTCAACAAAACTCCCCACAGAAGTCCTGCAGGATAATTACAGGAATATTACTATGTGAACCCCAAAAGGTCCATAATGTAAAAACACTGCAGCGAAAGGATATTTATGTTTTTTTAAAAGTGCATGAGATCACTGAAAACATCATCATCAGTCTTTTAGCAGCGTTAAAGGAATATTGCAGCAATTACAGCACAGGTTACTCACCAGAGCGCACAAAATCACCAGAGATAAGGTTGTAGTCATCCTGCGTCTCCTGCTGGACTCTCATAAAACAGATCTGGAACAGAAAGGCAGCGCTATGTGGAGGAGGAGGAGGAGAGGCACTCAGCAGGAGAGCTCATTTTATTCCAGCACCACTCAGTTCTTTTTTTTTTTTTTTTTTTTTAATCAATGAGCCCGCACCGTCACGCGTCTGTCCAGGACTCTCCGCAAGACTGACGGTTCAACCCCCCCTCATTTACCCGCAACACGAGCACAGAGAGAGAGACAGAGAGAGAGAGAAGAAGAAGAAGAGCAGCAGCAGCAGCAGCAGCAGCAGGAGGAGGAGGAGGAGGAGGAGAGCGTCCTGTCCGGAGAGCTGCTGAGCTGCAAGTGCACTGCGGAGGAGGTGAGAGAGGAGAGGAGAGAGGGGAGGAGGAAAGGAGAGAGGAGAGGAGAGAGGGCACGTCCTCCCTCCACTTTCTTACTCCTGATACTCCTGCAGACAGACCATTCAACCTGATCCTCTCTCTCTCTCTCTCTCTCTCTCTCTCACTTCTGCTTTAATCTCACGTGAGGTCTTAATCTCAAAAGCAGCATCATAAAAAATGATTTATTTTTATTATAAATGGACACACATAAATGTCTGACAAATTCAGCAATATTAACCACACACACACACACACACACACACAGATGCCCTCCAACCTCCTTCTTTATCTTTATTGTCTCGAGTGCAGCCAAAAGTAATTGAACACCCCTTTGGGCTCTACTGTGTTCGTTGGGCCGTTCGTCACAGTTAAAAAGGGAAACCTGATATCACATCGTTACTGTACAATAATATTTGGTGGAAACAGTTTGGAGAAGATCCTCTCCTCCTGCTTTTATCACAATCAACGCACAATTAATGCACATGCCTTTATAATGACACGTCTAAACAACCGCATATGGATGTAATGTCCACATATTTTTGGCTGTGGGCTCCTCTCTTCATCACGCTGTGCCAACTCTTGTCGTGTGTGGTATTGCTGTGTTGGGCTGAGCTGAGCTGAACTGAAGTGTGTTTCTGATTTCTCTGCTCCTCCACATTATGGAAATGAGGGAGTCAAACTATTAGAAACCTCTTTTCATAGAATAGACCCCAAACCAGGACCTCCAGAAAGCCTCACTGCCTCCAAATATCTCCTTAGAGTCGGGTTAAATACACAAACGGCTCAGTGGAGGGCTGACCGGTGTTTCTACTTTTCTAACCGCTGTCTGTACGCTCTCTGCTTCTTTCCTGTCTACACCGAATGAACCGGTCGCACAAAAGCGTATCCTCTGTGCTCGTGTTACTTTGCTTATGCTCACAATTAATGACAGCATGCAAACCTAAACAATGCAATGTGAGTCAGTTTGTAATTCAAGGCACCACAATGTACCACAAGAGGGCGAGCTGCTCTCTCACTCAGACTGGAGTGATGATCCGGAGCTCAGGTTGATGATTCTGGAGGAGAAGTCACTTCGCTGGAGCTAAACTTCTGTGTCCATTTAGATTTCATGTCTCTGTTGGCTGTAAATAAGTCTGCGGCGCTCCAGAGGGAGTCACACCTGCAGAACACGAGGAGGACTGTTGTGGCCTTGCTGCATCAGAGATTTTTTTTTTTTTTTTTTTTTTTTTTTAGTTGTTGTTGTCATCGTCAGGACAAAAAAAATTTTGGTGGGACCACTTCAAAACCACTAATGCAGGTTTAAGCACCGTGATTGTGCTTGATGCCCGTTGAGGTACTTACCCTTTACACTCATGAAAACCAGTGTTGATGGATATTGATCTGACGGTGGTGAAGCAGTTATGGTTGCTTCCTCTGCTCTTCTTCCACAATCTTCCTGACCATCCTGCCTCTTCCACCTTCTCCACGCCGATCATCGGCTCAGGGGACGTGAAGGCCCCCCAGCAGCAGCAGTGATTTAGTTACACCACTGAGATCCGAATGCTCTCCAGTATTGATCTTCGGACACATCAATTTTCCCACTTCCTACATCCTCCTTCGAGATCACCCCTGCAGCACCTCTGACTAACCCCCGTTCTGATATTGTCTTCAAACGCTAAGCCCTCTGAATCAGAGTATTTACTGTCTATGATGACTAATCACTAAAGTCTGATGGGAACCACAGAACCACCACGAGGAGCGCAGGTAGTCAAGGTGAGCTTTAAAGCTCCACCTAATGAGTAATAATAATAACAACACCTCTCCAGTCACATTGTTCTTGTTGTCGGACAGTGTAACAGAGATGCACAACAACTCTCGGCTGAAGCGGCTCAAAATAGAAACCTGCCCTCTGAATGTGAGCTCCGTATTAGTGGAGTTATGGATGTCATGATATGTGCTGACTCCTATTTTTCTCTGTGCCTATCACGTTTCCCGCCATACGATTAGTCAGCAAAAGGAAGTGACATGTCAGCCTGCAAGGTCACTAATAAAATATGATCTCGGTTGGGACGGCTTGTCAAGCGGTGGAGGTTGCCATGGTGACCAACATTTCCTGAAAAGACGGAGGAGTAGCTCACCAAGTCAGACTGAACTTCAGTTACATCCACACACATCAGGAGTGGAAGCTCGCCACGCTGGCTACAGCTGTTGTGTTCTCCTTTGTTTGCATGCTTGTGCGTTTGCATTTGCGATTGTCGAGCAGCTTTGTGTTCCGCCGTGACAACAGACTTCACAGTTAGACTTTCAGATCATCCAGGCAGACGGGAGGAAGAGGAGGAGGACTGGAGGTGTCCGTGACGGATGGTGCCTTCATGCTGCTGTTCAAACCACAGCCAGCACAGTTTGTTGCCGTTCAGATGTGGAGAAGTCAAGAAGCGCACCAGATGAGCATTCACACTCAGAGGGGTTAAAAATACACAGCATCAGAATGAAAATATCAGAAAACTACATGTGACCCGAGCAGAGTGAAAATAGGATGCAGACTGTGAGTCCCAGCATCGATTTTATCTCCTATTGGTCAGACCAACAACGATGTTTGTCTGCGTGTATAATCTGCCTTTTTATCATTTTTACTGTGTGCACTTCTACTTCTATAGCAGCTGATTTCTGTTTTTCTTTATTCACTTTAACAAGTCATTCAAAAAAGTCCAGATCCTTCATGCTTCATGTTAACAGTATGACATCTGCTGGTCAGAGTGTAAAACATGCCTCCATATTAAATATCAGTGTCCCATTGGGGGAACCATCAATGTCCTGTATTCAAAGAATAAGCTGCAACTTGAAAGCAACAAAAATAACATTTTTGTTTATCAAACAGATAAAATAAAATAAACGCTCCAATGTCCGCACATAAATCTGAAAGGAACTTTCTGCATGTGAAAAAAAAAAGGCTGGTGTTCAACAGCTTTGTATTTACTGTTTTAGACAACATGAGTCAAACCTATAAAAAAAAGAAGAAGAAAGACGCTGTGAAGAAGTGATAATTCTTTCAACATCTGTTTGCTGATACAAAGCAGAAAACTGGGAATGTAACATGCTGACTTTGTCTTTAACCTCACAAGTGAACATTTGTTACTTGAAATTCACGTCACACGTCGGTTTTACCTGCAAACTTAAATTTTTTTCGCCAGATTTATGTTTAAAAATGTTTTTGGGATTGTAAGTCGAGCTATCTGACCTCCAGGGAAGCACGCTCAAGTGTCTCTTTTTTTAAATGCTTCTCTAGATGGGCTCATTTCAGGCCTTTTTTTTTTTTTTATTCCATCATTATTTCATTTTCAAGAAAAAGGGGTGGAGTGGAGGTCTCTAAAACATTCAGTGTTTTCGTCCCTTTTCACAAACTGCAAATAGTTTGAAATGACGTAAACTGGTGATCTGCATTAAAAATCAAAAGCATGCGTCCTCATTCGCTGATTCATCAGGAACATATTTTCTCCAGATCGCAGAATTTTGTTTCTGAAGACTGATAAGTGTCACTTTGGTCTTCACTGGATCGCCGACCATAATGAAGCATTTTCATTCATGAGCTTTTGGACATTTGAAGAGTTTTTGTTTTTCTGCAGCTTTTTTTAGTCAGTGACGAATGTTTGGAAGAAGAAAGGTGTCAAATGATGGTGCAGCATGTGCAGGAGCCAAAACCTGCTAACAATGCTTAATATCCATCGCCTTGGTTGCTTTTCTTTTACGTCCTGTCATGTTTAATCTGAACTGATTACCCGACCCAACCTCAGAATGCTGGCGAATCTTTGGGCTGTTTCAGATAAAAAGAGACTTGACTGGTTCTGCTCCGGCTTGGTTACAATAAAATAATAAAAATGGGGCCACATCATCATTTCTAATCTGGCTGCAGGAGTAACACTAAGTAATGTACGGGTTAACAACACTTTTCTTTGATGGAAATGTAATCTGTGGGAATGTATTTCTACCCTTTAAGGCGTATCTTATAAATGACAGATGTTGTACAGTGTAGACAGGACACAGGTACGGACGGTCAGGACAGGAGGCCTCCTCTGGTGCAGTGACGTTACAACGTAGATTTGTTATTTTTGTGCAGACAGGCTCTGATAAAGGAGTTGGACGGCCCAGCTTGGGCTCTGCTGAGGCCTACTGAGTGGCGAAGGGGTTGGACACCACATGTTGTGATCCGACTGCCAAGCACGGAGCAGGGCGTCACCTGTGAATGGTTACACATCTAAAAACAAGAATTATAGTCCACAGTGAACACAGAGGAGGAGAGGCTTTCACCCTTCGCAGTTCGTTTGCAAATATAAACCACAAAAAGCACAGGCTGGACGCTGGAGCGTCCTCTGCTCCCCTGGCAGGCTGTCTTTATGCTGTCACATTCATGCTCGGGGTTTTTTTCTCGCTGGTTAACTGTAACTCTGAAAGATTGCCTACATCCTGAACCGTAAGCTCAAATATCAGCAGTTCAAAGAGAAAAATAAAACGGACGATCCCGTAAAGCCGTTTCACCGACATTGTTACAGAATTATTACGAAACCTTTTTTTTTCCATAAACATACTCCCCTATATTTATGGAAAGCAGATACTATAAATATCAGCTGTCCATGCTGGAATAAAAAAATCTCATCTTTTTTTTTCATCTGAAGCTCATCTGAAGCTGTAATCAATGGTTTTGAATTTTTCAGCATGGTCGTGCTGGTTTCTCCTTCCTGTGGTTTCCCAGCAGTCAACATTTCCTGCTAATATATTTAGAAAGCCAGAGTCTGACAGCTTTTACACAGTTTAAAGCTTTTCAGCATTCTCTTTTCACTCTGAGCTCACAAAGTGAACCAGTGAAGGAAAACGGAACTCCTCCTCTCATGACAGTAGGTGATAATTAGTTAAGATAATTAATGACTTCGACCGCGACTGCGTCCACCGAACAGGATGAGTTCTAATTTCGCCTTCTGTTCCTTTCATGAGGAGGGTGTGTTCCTGTGTTTGGGAGGGAAACTGCACCCCACCCACCCGTTCCTGGGCAATGTGCTTCACTGAATCATGTTTACGTTGCGATTTTACAAAGCCAGATTTTTCTGTCCGAGTTCAAGGGCAATTTATTGGAAACACAGCACAGCGCAAAATCAAAGCACATCCAAATCTGCAGACTTTTCATCGTGCGGTCGCATCTGTTGTGCTTTGGATGTTCAAAGGTCTGTTTTCAGTTGTGTACTTTCAATGTGCATACCGTAGTGACGCCGTGGGGGAGATGACCTGCAGCCAAAAGCTCGTGTGGGATGCCAAAGTCGGAGGCAGACAACAGAAGGCTGAAGTAGAATTAATAGCGTGAACATATACAAAACACAACAAATTCGTGGGGAGTTTTTAGTCAGGAAATAAGGAACTAAATACTGATTAATGAAACCAAATGGCCTCAGATCAGGTCTAAATAATGGTCTGGATGCTGTGCTGCCTGACAAAACACCAGATAAACTGCCATGAAGAGCGGCTCGGATGTTTTTGATGAGCCGTTTCCTCCGACACCACCATGAAGGTGAAGTCTGGAGTTTTGAGTTGTCGTAGCTCTCAGAAGGATTGCCATCAAATTTGGCCGACACCTTCACATCCCCTTCAGAATAAAGTGTGATGATCGCTGTGATCACCGGACCTGCACTGACACATCTACCTGCTCAGCTTGTTCATCAGCCCTGCTTCACTCAACCTCCTCCATGTTGTCCACTGGATCAGCTCAGTTGGAGATTTTAGAGCGGTTTCCTTTTATCTGCTGATGTTTTTCCTCGTTATTATGTGTTGGATGTAACTTCCTGTTTACATCCCAAACTTTTTTTTGACTTTTGTTTTTATTTTATTTACATTTTTGGACCGTTTCAGTCCGGTGTAGCGTGCGGGGCCGGAGCAGAGCCACAGCAGCATGTAATGCTCCTTTTTCAGCATTGTTAGCTGTGTCACTGTGTTTTTCATGCTCATATTAGCATTTAGCTCAAAGCACTCTCACGCAGCTATGTGTGAATCTGGTGTCATACACCAACAGGCGTAAAACCCTCCCAATCCTGTGACCCTTATTAAGACCACGTCTTATTTCCCATCTTAAAATCAGCGCCGCAGGACTGGACATGCTCATTGAAATCTGGTTTTAACATTTAATCTGAACATCTGAATTTATTCATTTTCTTCAAATGTTTTTTATATTGGAAGTAACTTTTCTAATCAGGACAATAATGCAGACCAGAGTGAAAAACCCGACCCATTTTACTGAAGCACAACTGCAAACCAGATCTGCAGAGGTAATCCTTCATGAGATGGACGGGTTTTTGAAATGAAGAACATGTTTTGTGTCCAAATTTCTGAATGCGGAATGTGCTGTTTGGGCCAAAAAGACTGTTGTCTCCGGCAGAAATAAAAAATAACTTCCAGAGGACCGGCTTTCGGTGGGAATAGAACAAGGAGGACAATCAGCGCTGTTGTTCAGGCAGCATCTGCGTGATCATTTTTGTCGGGTTGTAAATACTCAGGAAGTTTCAGGTCCAACACAAGCATCCAAATCCACCACATCACAAGGAAGTTTGTTTCCTGATAGAGCAGGTAGATTCCCAGACAGCCCCAAGACGGTCCTTAGATGGTTCAGTGTGTGTACAGTGACCCAACGCAGACACTAAACACATACCTGGAAAAGATGGAGAGATTTTGGAGCAGGTGCTCCGTTATATTCCTGGACAGATGGACAGTCGATTAACCCAAAAAGAAAAAGCTTTGAGCGCTCCCCATGTTTCTTTCTCCTCGTGGGTGGTGGTCGGAGCGTGCTCGCCCTCGGATCCCCCGCTGTCACCGCGTGGGGAGACAGCAGGTTGTAAAACATGTGACCCCCCTCAGAATACGTGACCCTGCTGTACCCACAACCCGAAAGATGGTGGAGACGGGCCTTATTTACACAGGTGATGCTCAGAGGAGTGTATACAAGTCATTTTACTGACACACACTGTCTGTATTTCCTTCTCATTTCATTTCATTGTTTAGTTCGGGAGTTTCCACCGCAGCTTCAGCAACACGTGTTGTAGTTTCAGTCTAACAAGAAATCTTAAACAGATCCTTCAGTCAGTCATTAGTTGTTTTTCTGTGGGAAAAACATGCAGGAAATCTGGATTCACAGTGAGCTCTGACGGATCATTAAAAATGCAAGTCTTTTATTTTACTATAACTTCAAGCACCAAAACAAAATTTAATTCACAGTTTTATTTCTTATTACATTGGAGTGAGTAGTGGAAACCCGAGGGGCTAAAGAGGGAATCTCACCGCTGGAGATGTAAATGAATCATGAACATTTCTTTGGCAGTGTGGCTAACCTGATGCCTTAGCAGTCAAAAGTATAGAAAACCATTTTTACTGTGAATGAAAGTCTGCTTTGAAACAATATTAAGGCTCAATGGTCAGAGTAATTCTCCTGTAAACAATGAAACATTAGTCGTGCTAAAACTGATCCAAAGTCGAGCTGAAGCTGTATTTATGTACGGAGATTGTTTTTGTTAAGAAACCACTTAGATGTGTGGAGAACAGTTCGTGTCTCCTGCTGCTGCCGCTCCTTCTCACCTGTTATTTATCTGTAAGAAGTACTTCCACTCGATGTGCCATCCTTTATCCTGCTGCTGACGTGTTATTGCCTTTATAAGACGATTATTTTTGTCAGTCTTCAAAATGAGGATAAAGAGGCATTTACCAAGTGGGTTTGATGGCCGAGGAAATAATAGTCTCTCCCCACAGTGAGGTGAAAAACTGTCTTTGATAAAACCATTCATGAGCCACTGTAATCAAGAGAAGTAGTTCTTATCTGCTCTCTTACCTGCTTTTCTCCGTCCCCTTTGTGGTGGCGCTCCAGCTAACCATCATAATAAACCAAATGATGAGCTGCTTCACTTAAGGTGATGGAGTGATTTTGAAATCTTGGTGCCTCTGAAGAAACTATTCCCAGAGAGAACGTCTGCCACCTCAGCAGATGGATAGTACGACTGTTGAGGTTCAGATATTGTCATTTAAATGTGAGAAGTGTAGTTAGATTGGGCTTGATTGCAAAAATAAAAGCAGAGGATCATCTACATAACACCCCAGCAGGCGTCTCACCTGATGTGAGACAGACACAGCGCCCTGCGATCGAAGGGGCCTAATGTCTGCTTCAGCTTGGTGGGATCTTCAAGGCCACAGACGCTTTGAGTCGTTGAGCGCCTGGAAGTGACCCAGAGACGGACGCAGGAGAGTCGAGACCGATGAAAGAGCTGTTAAAAGCTCCAAAGAGAAGGAAGGGGACGGTAGCAAAGAGGGAGATGTTGACTGAGAGTAACGCAGTTAGCTGGTTAGATCCTCTTCCTTCCTCTGAGGAGCGCATGACGTGTTACCGCTGATAGATGAATGTGTGTGTCTGTGTAACGTGTCTGTTTGGAGTGCAGTTGTGTTTTGTTTTTGTAACGTCTTGCTTTTCGTCTCATTGGCAGCGATCAAAGGCCGTAACCTCGTGGGGGCCGGTCACGCTCACTCAACCAGCGTACATGGCTGGCTGCTAATGTCCTGGAAATCCTCTACACCGAGACAAAATAAACCGTCAGTGTGTGTGTGTGTGTGTGTGTGTGTGTTCATATATGAATCTATAGATCCAAAGTGCACATTTGCTGTCGCACAAACATGAAATCTGTATTTGTTCCTCTGGTTCCCTTTGCGGTCCTTGTTTATTCTGTTATCTTGTTTTCCAGCGAACAACAACACGTATCTCCTGGAACACACCTGGCATCCCAATATCTTTACATCCCTTTTTTATGTTGTTGTCATTCAGGCCGCAGAGCTCAGGCTCCTCCAGCAGCCATACGTTTCCCAACAGATACCTGCAGCATCATATCGCATCAGTCATCCAAATTTAATGTTGAAGGCTGAATTCATGAATCCTGCCACGTATGAAAAAAGTCCTATTAATATGTTAATGCAGTACAGTAAATAAATGCATGTTGGCTCTAAAACAACTTTTCAGCCTTTTCTTCATAAATTCTCACACCTTAAAATGAAGCAACTCACTTCTCCTCAGTTTGTGTTTATCATTGAGTGCAGCTCAACCATAAAGTAATTGTCCCTCATGACAGTGTTTCATTTAGATGTATGAAGAGATAAAACAGTCCAGTAAATTAGATTAAAGAGGAGGAAAATGCAATTTGAATTCATTTATCTACGCCTTGGCTGAGAAGCTCTCTTCAAAATGCAACAGAAGGAGGACACAAAGACTCTCCAGCCTCCAAGAGGCTTTTATTTATGGTGCTTTCTGACTAAATTTCCGCTGGGACAGTCAGAAAGCATCATCAACCATGAACCTCAAACTGAAAGATGGCT
The DNA here is from genome assembly GCF_900963305.1 of Echeneis naucrates. NCBI lineage: Eukaryota > Metazoa > Chordata > Actinopteri > Carangiformes > Echeneidae > Echeneis > Echeneis naucrates. Next base: position 2,965,950 of record NC_042518.1, read on the forward strand.
CCTCCACCCAGAAGCAGAAGTGAAAGCTGCAGTAATATACTGTTTGTCAGCGTCTCCCTGTTCTACACATATTTACTGGCTGGTTATCGTAATAGAGGTAAAGTCAGAATAGGTCTTTGCACGTTATCCTCCGGGGATCAGGATTGTGTGTTTAAATATCAAGACGACACACCCAATCATTGTGCGTGTCAGCCATCATGGTGGTGAAACAGGATTTACCAAAAGTGCCTGTCCATTTCAGTCAATAACACAGTTAAGGCCTTCCTGATATTAGCTTCCTGGGGGCTGTCCAAAAAAAATCTGGTTTCAGTTCATGTTTTCAACATTAAGCTAGTTGGAAAACAATGAAGTGTTTTCATGTGTGTTTAAGTCGAAGCCACATTTCCACGGCGGCGTTGTTATGGTGGAAGAGCAAAGATGTTTAGATCCTGTGTGATATATATCTTATTTAAGTGCTGCTGACATATCGCAGTGATAAAATACCACCACAGCATTCTGCCTCGTTGGCTGTCGTTTGGGAAAATGTCTGAAGGTGAATTTGGCTTTGGGGGCAAACCGCAAACCCACTGAGCCTCCGCTGATTTACAGGCGACTCTCCTCATCTCTTTCTGTAACAGCTCTTGTAATAGCCACTTGCGAAGCAGATGTCATCTTAATTTTTCACATACTACTGTGTTGCTTTTCCTCTTTTGTGGTCTCCAGTCGTGGGGTTAATGATTTAACGAGTGGGACCTTCTGAGAAACAGACATATTCAAAATAGAGCTGTTCTCGGGCCGCCGGTTTGCAGTTATTCCCCTTAATTGTTTCCTGAACTTTGCCCTTGAGGTTTTCTCTGACCCGGCATATCCTGACGGGGCACAATGACACACATGAGTTTGAGGAGATGGAAGAGGGGAGTCCTGTGTGTGTGTGTGTGTGTGTGTAGTTAGTCCAGGCCAGGTGGCTGTGAAGCCAAATGTACCTCATTTTCTTCTGACATCCAGTCTTCCATCACCTCCACACTCGATGTCTGGACTTATTCAGACCATTCTTGAACCTTTCAAGTCAAATTGTTCCCACAGCTTAAAGGTGATGTTGTGATGTTTCTCCACGAGGTCAGCAGCTCCCGCATTCGTGTCCTCTGCTCCCTTGATGGATCAGCGCTTGTAATCAGAGCTGAAGCTTTAACTTTAGTCGGACATGACTAAATCACTGGATATGAACTTGGCTGTGGTGAGACTGAGTCCACTGAGACCTCATTAATGAAGATGACTTGAATTCCTTCCTTCTGCTCATTCTCCATCCACATCCATCTCCATCTTTTTTCCTTCAGCTCCTCTTTAGGATCCAAAGGCTCATTAGATCCCAAAGGACATTATTTTGAATTTTAAATCAAAATCATACAAGTCTCAGTTTTGGAACTGACAGAATCCCAGTACAATAAAAAAAAAAAAAAAAAACAACAGCGGTACAACAGCAAAATCTGTCATCACAGATAACCCGTGAAGGGAGTGGAGCAGAAATCTTAATCGCTGCTGTCTGTGAGTGTTGAGGGCTTAAAGAAATGACACCAGGAATTCAAGACCAGAGCGTTTTACGTGGGATTTGAAGTCATGTCAAATTAAAATAACTTGACTGCTGCAAGGAGTTCGACAATTTGTGTAAAACATGAAAAATGTGCTCCAGATTTTAATAAACACATTTTAGGTAGATCCTGATGAGCACTTTGTCAGCTACTCATCCTTCAAAACTTAGATTAGCATTAGAGTTCACTGAAGAGTTAACTTCACATTTAAAAGCTAAATTATTCAAGATTTTGAGTTAACTTTGTTCAATTGTACTACAACAGACAAACATAAAAAGAGGCCAGTTATTTGTTGTTTGTCCGATTCACTGACAGGACGCGGTCTCTGCTGAGAAAAAAGTAAAAATAGCGTGAGTCCGATACCCTTTTCTGCCCCCTCGGAGCTCCACACTTGGCTTTGGACTTCACTCCAACTTGGCCCAAATACCTAAAGAAGGAATTTCAACCGCACAAACCGAGTATACAGGTCTTGGCGAGTTCTTGTGTAGATGTGAAATACAGATGTAAAAAGCCTTTTGGAGGCTCCAGAGGGAGATGTGAAGATCTAAAGAAACAAGATGGTGGAGTTGTCAGTCAGCTCAGGGCTTCATCAGCCAACGCAGAAGAAAAGGTTGAGTAACACATAAAAGACAGTTTCTCTGGCTCCACCATGGCGTGCGATCATTATTTTTAACTGTCTGACAATGTTAGTGAAGGGCTGCTATTTGAAGGTTTACTTGATATGTTTGAAATGATTATCTGACACAGCTGTTTCTGCGCTGTGTCCTGCATTTAGCTCCAAATGTGTGTGCGTGAAATGCGTATCAGTGCGCGGCTCAAAGGTCACAATGCAGACTTTCTTTATGGGCTGGACGAGTTGAGCGCTCCTGCTGAGGTGCACTGCACCAGGTCCCAGACGTGGCCCCCGCGGGGACACCGTCGTATCAGAGCATGAAGGGAAGCGGAGGATGGATGATCTAAATCATCCTTCTCTTCCTTATTCTCCATCGCTGTTCCCAGCCTCTCCCTGTCCTTCTGCCTGCCAGGCTTTTTTTTTTTTTCCACCTGGAAAAAATAGCAGTGAAATGTGATACGGGGCAGCGGGTGGGGGGTCGTGCAGGTCGCTGCGCTGTCCCACTAATGGAGATGGATATGGGCTCAGAATTGTCTCCCGAATAGCCTCCACGACGGAGAGAGATCCATTTCTCCTGCGCTTCCTCCCAGGCTGCAGGAGTCGTTTAATGAGAGGGGAGGGCTCGCCGCTCACAACTTGATTTGGGAGAAGGACTGCAGAGGAAGAATGGGACAGCAGAGAGAAAGGATGTGATGAGATGGAAAAGAGAAAATGAGCAGCAGGAGAATGGAGTGGAGGAGTAACGTGCTGACAGGAGGGGAAGATAGATGATAAGACAGCAGGATTGAGCATTCAAAGCGCTGCTATAATGCAGGAAGAGAAAGCCTCTGGATGAAGACCGACGGAGATAAATAAAGCATGATTGCCTACAAATCACTCCAATGCTATTCAGCTCTCAGGGAGTCCACGCTCAAAACTTCTTTTCCTCCGTCCTCATACATCTGAGATGTTTCATCCGCAGCTATGACGCCATTTTCTGCTTTCAAACTCTGCCCATAAACAAAGAGGAGAAAAACCAATTTTAACTTGTTTGTCACTCAGTCGGAGGGAGAATCAGACTCCAGATAAATCGAACGGCAGTGTGTTCCTGAGTCAGGTGGCTCAAATATGACTGTTTTGGGTCAGAACTTAAACTTGCAGGTCTCAGACTTGCAGTGGAGACTTTACCGACATGTCCGCATTCAGTTCGAACAGCCGTGTGTTCGTACGTCAAAGAGCAAACTCACATCAAAATAAAATTTCATCAGTTTAAAACAAAAAGAGATACTTGACTGTTTTCTCACAGCGGACGTGTGGAGAAGCTCCATCTCTCTGTGTAGTTTGTGACATGATGCTAAAATGGCCTCATTCATCGGAAGTGTCTGTTTTGTGGAATAATGCTGCTTTGATGCCAACATCACTGTGAACAGATCTTTTCTTTGTTCCTCTCTGCTGCTAGAGAAAAACACACAGAATCTCTAGATCACGCCGCACAACCGTGACTCATGCGGCCAGTGTGTCCGCTCAAATCCACAAACACCGAGACGTTTTGTGGCTGCCACGCACTCTTACGTGAATTCAGATGGTAAGGTCAAAGCCTAAATGTGAAATCCTGTGAGGACTTTTCCGTTCCTCCGAAGTGAAGGGAGTCGAAAAATCTAAAGTTCACTGACGTCAGCGTGATATCTGCTCGCAGAGGTTCTGATTTTTCAGGCACTTATCTCTCAGCGCCATGTGGAGTCTCAGGCGTACGCAGTCGCCTGAGACTCTTTAATAAAAGAAATGGAAACACAAAGATGTTTCCTGTGAGGAATGAACACATCAGACCAGAGCACCGAGGGGCTAAAAATAGAAAACCAATGCTGCTATCCCTGTTTCATACAGGAGACGAAATCAAGCAACTTTACCAACATGAGAACAATCACCACGTGCCTCCTGATGTTACTGTATATTTTATTTATTGGAGCGGATTTAAAGCTCAGCTTTGACAGTGTTTACTCAGCCGTGCTCCTATTAGACACATACTGCTGCAGAATTCAGAGGCTGTGTGTGACTCAAATCCTAAACAGACAGACTTTGAATGGAAGAAGCACGGATTCTCTATCTCTGTCAGAGAGAGAGCGTGAAAGCAGGAGATTGAGTTAAACATTGAGTTAAAGCGAGCCGATGGAGACTAACGTCCTCCTTCCTTCCACCGTTCCTCTTGTTCCTAAAGGTGTAACAAGATCCTCGGCCACTTCTGCAGACCCTGAAAAGCCAAACTCATTTGTCTGACATTGTGTTTTGGCGGATTTCAGGATTGTTTCAAAGATCTCTGGTCATTTGTAAATATAGTAAGTGAACAGGCCTGTGGTTAAATCTCTGTACATCTATAAGCTGTTAATAATTACTGCCCCGGCTCCATTCGTCCTCTCTTTGTGCTTCGTCTTTCATGCCTGTTGTTTTTTCACTTGGCTGGCCTGCACAGAGCTCTGACCCCAACTCCTCTGGGATGAAACGTGGGGATGAACTACAACGCCGACTGAGAGTCGGCCCTAATGCTAATTGTGCTAATGCTCTTGTGAGTAAATCCCTGCTGCCTGCTGCCAGTTTTGAAAATCCTGCAGAAACCTTCCCACAGGAGTGAAGGCTTGTTTGGCAGCAGATTAATACCCAGAGCCATAGAATTACATATTTAACAGTCCCGTACGGGTGTAATATTCAGGTGTCCATATACTCTCGACATCATCTCATTCCTGATTGCTGTTAAAACTCTTCCAGTGTTGTGCGAAGGCTGATTGTGGTGTTCTGTTCTGCTGCACTCTGCACAAATACCACAAACATGCACAAACTTTACCAGAAAATTAAATCAACAATCAAAGAACTTTAACAATCAACAACAAAAAAAAAAAAAATAGAACGACTCTTCACATATGGACAGAATATCAAAATGTCCAGATACTTCTATACGTATTCCGTGTTGTGTATATTGGAGAAAATGAGGGAATGTGAACATAAAGTCTGTTTCCATTCTTCACTGTGTCGCCGTGGGGTAACTTACCATAAACTCACTTGATTCAATCTGTTTCCAGATTTCTACGCTGACCCACAACACAACACAACGGTTGTGGGTGAGCGTAGAATGGAACACATGCTTAAATCATTGTTATACAGCAGCTCCCTCTAGTGGAGAAATGTTTTAATACTGTTAAATCCTGCATTCAAAAAGTATCTGAATTTGAAATAGTTGTAATAATAATGTGTATTAATGTCTGGTATATTATTATTTATTTATCTAAATCATAATAACACTAATAATCATGTGAATCTGCAAAAGTCAAAAGCAAAAGCTGTCCTTAAATACGATGTTTGAGGAAATGAACTGAAGATCACTGTGTGTTTTTGGGGTCTCTCAGTTCCTGTATGGTCCTCCAGCTGTGCTCCAGACTGTCCTTCAGCTCAGCCAGATTGCTCTTGATCTCCTCCAGCAGCTCCAGCTTTGAGAGCTTCCTGTCTATAGACGAGAGCACTTGTTCCTCTCCTCTGTCTCCCAGCGCGTCCAGCTCTGGGTCCGGACAGTCCGACTCGGCCGGCTGACACGACTCCATGGTTTGTTCCCACACCATCTCAAAGTATGTGTCTATGAAGGCCTCCAGCTCCTCCAGGCTGCTGTCGCCCCACCGGTCGATCAGCTGCTGCAGGCCTCCGGACTCGGTCAGCCTCCTGAGGGCCCGTTCTCTCAGGGTGGGGTGGCAGAGGGACTGCACGGTCAGGACATTCCCCTCTGCGAGCATCCTGCTTTGGATTTGTGGTAAAATGAAAAGCACGGCCGGATGTGTGGGTGAGAGAGGATGTGACTGACTTCCACCTCCGGGGAAACAGCTGGGTGTATTTACTGTCACGCTCTGTTGTCCTGCAGCGGTGCACCGCAGTCTTCCTCCATAAGAGATCATGGAGGTGAAGAGGGACAGGAGGTTGTCCCAGCCAGGGACGGGGAGGACGGTCCGTCCTGCCGGTGCTGCCACCATCTGACCTGCACCTGAGTCTGCACCTTCTGAGCAGCTCGGTGAAGTTGTCGTCGCAGAAGCTGTAAGTAAGACAATGACAGTGAGCCAAAGAAACTCCAGGCCATCCTATAATATAAATCAGATTATTCTCCTGTAATGTGAGTCATCAGTTGCACCATAATTCAGATTTTAATGATAATTAATCACACGTCTGTTTTGTCCAGTACCAGATAACCTAATACAGTTCTGTATAAAGAATGCTCTTTAAATGTTCTCTCTAAATGAATGCACACAGATCTACCCGTTTTAAACTGATAACTGTAAAACCAACATGCATTTAGGAGGAATTATTTAAGAAGTCAAAGCTTTTCTTTTTTTGAATATCAGTTTGTTTGGCCTGGGATTAAAACCCAACCTAAACTACAGCAGCTTCTATCTCTGAAGATCAAGGTTTCCTTTGGCGTCTTGGCAGGACTCATAAATAAACTTTATATTATGAGAACTTTGGACCTTTTCAGGAAAAAGTCCAGTTTTTTTAATTGTCCCATGAGCCGTGACCCTTCAGACGGTGACCGAGGTGAATCGCTTCTCTAAAAGAAGTGTGTTGAAACACTTTAGTCTTACTCACAGTCACAGGACACGTTGAAGTCCTTTTCAGACGGCGTCCCTGTCTCGTGCTGCTGCTCTGCTGTGGCGTAGACACTTTTCCACATGCGGTCCCGCCTGTGTGGAGCTTCCGGTCTGTCGTCAGCCAGCATCTCCTCCAGCAGCTCCATCAGCTCGTTCACCTGAGCCCCCCCCGACCTCTGTGTGTTGTCCAGGACGTGATATCTGTTCCCGCACTTCTCCACCAGCCTCTGCAGCGGCTCCCCCTCGCTCTCGATGCGCTGCTCGATGCTCGTGTCCCCCAGCCAGTCCCCGTGGCTGAACAGGACCAGGGCTCTGCTCCACATCGTGCCTCCTCCTGCCTCCAGCTGTTTCTCCAAGTCCGTCCTGCTGGCGTCTTTGAACGAGGTGCTCATGTTGACCACCAGAAGGACGGCACAGTGCGAAGGAGTGGCAAGGAGGTCGGAGGTCACGGGGAAGCAGCCGGGCGTGTCCACCACTGTGACCATCTTGCCCCTGATTTCTCCTCGACCCTCAGTGCAGGAAGTGGTTTGGGTGTTTGTGGCGAAGCCCTCTCTGTTCAGGATGGTGTTTCCGCAGGAGCTTTTGCCCGTTTTCCTGCCACCGATGAGCACCAGCCTGATTTCTGAAGGAGCGCTGAGCTTCTCTGTTGGAAAGAGGTCAGGCAGCTCTGTTAGAAACATGGAAAACAAATCCAAACACAACATCTCACCATCGAAAACAAAATATCCTAAGTTAAAGCAGCATCATCATTTGGTTAGCTCACCCAGCTGAGACCTCGCCATCTGCCTTCGGTTCTCCTTCCTCTTCAGTCTCTCCTCGGCTCTCTCCTTCTCCGCTCTCATCTTCACCTCCAGCTGTTCCATCACACTCTTCTCTATTTCGTAATACTGATAACTGTTGCCACCTGTCAGCATTTCTTCAATCTTCCCTATCAGCTCTCTGACTTGGAATCCATCTCCTTTAGTTTTATTGTTCAGGACATGATACCTGTTCCCGCATCTTTCGAGGAGCCAGTGCAGAGGCCCCCCCTCGCTCTCGATGTACTGCTCGGTGGTCGTCCCTCCCAGCCAGTCCCCGAAAGCAAACAGCACGATGACGTGGCTCCAGATGTGCTTGCTGATCAGCTGGAGGTGCTCCTGCGCTGCCCTCCTGTAGGTCTCTGTGAAGGCCCTGTCCACCCGGACCACCAGCAGGAAGACGTGGGGCCCCGGAGGACAGAGGGACAATCCGAGCGCCATCTCCCTCCGGTCAAAGACGGTGCTCTCCTCGCAGAAATAATTCATCCACCAGCCTGGAGTGTCCACCACAGTCAGCTGTCTCCCAAACACCACCCTCCTTCCCACCACACACTGAGCTGTCCTCCTCTGTGGCTGCTGGCTGTCCCTCCCCAAGATTGTATTCAGCACCGACGTCTTCCCAGAACCCTTTGCTCCGACCAGCATGATCCTGATATCCATAAGGGGCCGTGATCTCTCTGAGAGAATGACAGGATTTTTTTTATCATTTATTCCAATCCATGTTCAGTATATCAACCACATTCCCCATGACTGGATGATTTTCAGGTCAAAAATGGAAACAGAAACAGAAACGTTTGGACACTGAAGGAAAAACATTCTTGCTTGTTCAGCCTGTTAGTTTAGGAAACAGCTAACCTGGCTATGTCCAAATGGGTTCATCAGTCAGAATTTCATCACTTTTCATCACCTTTGGACTCCAATCTTTATGCTAAGCTAGGCTAACTACACTGACTTTATATTTTCAGAGCTGAAAACAGCTTCTAACTTGTCAAGCATCAAGAGAATAAAGTACATTTTTCACGTGTTGTCTGTCGTGGATCCATCATTATGCCACACCTGCACCTTTATGAACTATGTGTGACTCACTTTGCATGGCAGCTCTGTGTTTCTTCATCCTCAGGAACCTCAGCTGAGCGCTCTCCTCCACTCGTCTCTTCTCCTCCACAGTCGCCCGTAAAACATTCTCCTGCATTTCAAACACTCTGCTTCCATTTTCTCCGACCAGTTTCTGAATCTTCTCCAGCAGCTCAGTGACTTTGGAGCCGTCATTCAGGACGACAGTGTGCCACCTCTGACTGCACTTCTCCCTGAGCCAGCGGAGAGCCTCCCCCCCTGTTTCTGCAGGCTCCTCTGGCTCTCTGCGAGCCCCCCCGTCAGCAGAGGTGAAGACAACCATGCAGTGACCCCACACCTTCTCCCCCAGCAGGGCCACGTGCTCCTCCACGGCCCGCCGCCGCTTCTCTGAGAAGGCCGAGCTGGCCTTGACCGTGATCAGAAACGCGTGTGGGCCCGGCGGGCACAGAGAGACGCTGCTGATGATCTCCCTCTTCACCAGCTCAGATGTATCCTGAGCGCTGAAGTCGCACCACCAGCCGGGGGTGTCCACCACCGTGAGCCACCGCCCGGCCACCACACCAAGCCTCCGGGAGCAGGACGTCCTCTCTCTGGTGACAAACTCCTCTTTTCCCAGCAGTAAGTTCCCCACTGAGCTCTTTCCTGAGTTTCTCCCACCAAGGAGGACGATCTTTAACTGGGACATTCCCCTGTCGGGCCCTAAGCGTGATGACACCAGAAGGATTATATTTTTTTAATGTTCAGGCAGGCTGATAAATTCTCATTTTTTGAGCAGATTAAATGTTTCAATACCATCAGCTCAGTTTAATTGACACCTGTGTAGATAATTTATACTCAGTACGAACCCACTGGTTCCTGATTGTGACTGACTGACAGGCAATAAAGTCAAAACAGTTCATTCTATTTATGCTTCTGACTTGATTTTCAATTTCTTGTTCAAGTAATTTTACTTGCAGAAGCAGAAATTTCAACTTAACATGTGATGGTTAAAATTATCATTTTATTGGTGTTGTATGGAGGTATTTGATTTTGGTCCAACAAAGGAATAGATTTGATGCCATAATCGTGATTTGTCACATCCATTTAATGACAGATTTGTTCAGCTAATTGAAAAAATAATCAAAAATAAAATCAATTATTTTCAGTCATAGCAATAATGATGTAAAATGTGACTTAATTTAACTTTTGATGTTATTCAAAAAATCACAGCATTAACTTAATAAACTGACAATAAATTAAACTAAAGCACAAAATCAAAATGAAAATCATCACAATAAACATTTGAATTTGTCAAGTTTGACATTGACGGCACTTTGACAACTGTTACTGAGAGTTTCATAACAAGATCTTTAAAACCGAAAATAAAGACACCAGCTGGGATGTAAAGAGATTATTAAAAGACATCGGGAGCTAAAACTTACAGGGTGACAGCTCGTTGGTCTCCATCTCACACTGTCCTTTAAATGTGGCTTTTAGAACAAACCTGATTTCAGTTCTCGTTTGTTTCTTTAAGCAAAAACGCGACGAGATAGCAGCAGTTTGTGTTTTATGTGTTTCTGAGTCTGAAGGTTGTCTGTAATGAGTAATCAGACACACCTCACAGCCGCAGGTCGACAGTCCACTCTGAAGGAAAACACAAAGACTGTGTGTGTGTGGTGTGTTTATCTTTCATCAGAAGCACACACAGATAAAAATCCCTGGGCGGCAAAAATGTATTTAAATTTTAATTAAAAAGGGAAATTAGGGCCATTTGACTGTGAACTTTTGTTGGGTCAAGTAATGCATTTAAATAACTTGAATGTCAAATGGAGTTTGTGTTTTAAGCTATTTCCTTTTCTACTCTTCTGTTCCTAAATATTTAATTCATGGTGGATTTGTTGGCCACAGTTACTAATTTCTTTAAAGATTACCATTTGAGCCAATGAAATAGATCCAAATCAACTGCAGTTAAATTCCACGTATGAGCAATTCATGAAAGAATCTAAGATATAATGAGAAGTGTTCTATAATGCTTTTCATTTTAAATGAGTTCTGTTATTAACACTGAGCAGCTTTAGGAGTTTTTCTGAGGCAGATTTTGTTTCCTTCACTCCTCCATGATAACCGAGGAGGGGGGGCTGAGGCCAGATTTTAAAACCAGCATTGTGTTTTCAGTTCGTGTAAGATTAAATGTGACTAAATGGGGTTTGGGATGAGAGGAGTCAGAATCACATGAGTGGATGATGTGTCCAGGAATGAATTCACCACGGAGGAGTCACAGGACGACCGAGATTATCACACATCTGACCTGTCAAACTGAAAATTAAATACTTCCCATTTGTCCCAAATGTCAGAAAGAAAAGAAACATGGCGAAACGGATCCACTTCGACCCGCTCCAACTTCACACACTTCGGATGTAAGTGATAGTAAACCCGATTCTGTTTGCGTTCAGCGTCATCGCCGACGCGTTTGACGTTTCTCTAAGCCCCGCCCCCGCGCTCCGGCTGGTCCTGAAATAAGAGCGGACTGCCGGACCGAGCAGAACACACACACAGCACCGGAGATGGCGAAGATCAGAGTGGAGTACTGGTGAGAGAACACGGAGAACACAGAGAAAACAAAGAGAGAACACAGAGAACACGCTTCAGGGCGTTTACAGACGCTTTTCGTCCGCCGCGGTCGCGTTCAAAGCGGGTTAGCCGACGTTAGCATCGTTAGCTCCCAGCTAACACAAGCTAACCGAGCGGTTGGCGCTGCAGGCACACAACATGACAACTGTTTGCTTATTGTGTTGTTTATTTTGTTTGTTTTGCTCCACAGTGGAGGATGAGGCTACGAACCCCGCTATCGGGAGCTCGCCTCGACCGTCAAGGCTGAGTTTCCCGGAGCGGACGTTTCAGGCTTCGTGGGAAGAATGGGTGAGTGTTCATCTCTGCAGCCCAGACAGCAATAAGAAAACATCCACCTTTGGAGCAGATTTCACATTTCACATTTTAATATGTGCTCAACAGGCAGCTTTGAGATCGAGATCAACGGGCAGCTGATCTTCTCCAAGCTTGAGACTGGAGGTTTCCCCTACGAGGATGATGTGAGTGAGCCAAACTACAGAATCATTAGACAGCCATTAATCACTGATTACCTGCTAACAAACATGTCTTCACACAACAAAAAACAGTGCCTGTGCCACACTGCCGAAACGTACCAGAGAAATGGCATCGAAGAAGCAGCTTAGTAATTTTAAACATAAAGACCGACACCATTGCAAGCAATATCATATGAGGTAGTGCCACAAGTCGCTGAAACATTTGGGGTTTTTTATTTTTAACTCAGAGTGGCAGCCAGAGCCGGGAAGGGCGCGAGGGCAGTTCCCCGGGAAATTCTAGCCAGGCCAAATCCCTGCTGATTAGATTTATCTACTTTTTCTTCCTCTTTCCTGCTGCAGGTCATGCAGGAAGTGCAGAACGCGCAGGACGGTAAACCTCTGCACAAGATCACCAAAAGTCGGGCACCCTGCGTCATCATGTAAACCGCCCTCTGTCGTCCCGCTCTGACATCAGCAGCATCGAGATGGCCCAGTGAAAACACAAAACTGCCGACCCACCCTGTGACCCCGAGCAGATCTGGCAGAGATGCACTATCACCACTGAGACGCTTTCTCTGATGCAGGACGCCGGACTCAGCCCTCGCCTCCTGGCTCCTCTCTCTGTTCCTGTAGCGGAGCTCCAGGCTGTTAATGATTACTGTGGTCTAAAGTATTGATGGCTGTGGTATGATGAATCTATTCCTTCAGCTCCTTCTTTATAGGAGCAGAGACGAGGACGAGATGTGGCAGAAGTGCTTGAGTTGGAGGGAGCTCGCTTATTATCTTATAGCCTCATTGCCTAATTCTTTTCAGCTCTTAGCTTATTGATCTCGGATGCAATTACCAATTCTTTGTGAAGGTGAGGGGACAGTACAAGCCCACTTTGGGATATTTTTTTCATCAAGGCAGACCTTTTCTCTTATCTATGCTGTATAATCTTTATTTCACATTTTGGTTACTGTACAGATTCTGGATAATCTTCACATTGTTTCCTGTCTGTATTTGTTTCAAACTGGAATATGTTGAAGGGTTTAACTGAGCGATCTGGAGCAGCAAAGGTCAGCTCTCTGTTTCTTTGCACTTATTTTCTCACTCATCATTTTAAATTCAAGCTCCTGTTTGTACTGTTCAGATACTTGGGCAACCATCAGCAGTGCTTGTGAAGACCACCACCCACTGGTCCTTCAGCTCGCTCTAATTTGATGTCAGCTCATTTTCTCCAAATCCTCTCTGCTTTGTTAACTCGGATTTCCAGACTGTAGTCTTTAAATAAAAGGTAATATTTGTTCTAATTGTTCTTTTTGGTCACTCTTTCATAACTTTTTTTCATCACGGTGGCTCCAAGAAACTGTATCAACCTTAAACGCAGCTCCTGCACACGCCTGCTTTCTAAAAATTCCTTACTGGAAGAGGTGTTGGTACACAACGATAACACAAAGCTGCTCCTTTGGGTGGTTCCTCTGAGTGTTAACAATGTCGTCCTGCTACTTGGGACTAATTAGCAGTACAAGATAAACAGGTTTCTTCTGTTAGCGTCATCTTTAAGATTACATGTAATTCTCTAAGGGTTTTTTCTTTTTTTCTTTTTTTTTTTTTGTGGGGGGGGGGCAAAATCTCTAATTTTTTATTTATTTAAAAAATGACAAAAGATCTTAATGGTTTTCCAGTATTACACAACGGGATGAATAAATGTTGTGGTTGAGCTTCTTCATGATTATCAGAACAAATGACATCATTTATTCACAGTCATGCTGGATATTGCCTCACTGTTCACACTGAGGGGCGCCAAATTCAACAACTCCCATCTTCACCTTTTGCCTCCTGGCGTCTCCTGAGCTCAAACAGAAGGGGTGAAAGTGAAGCAGAGACAGAATTCAAATGAAGAGAGCTCCCCCACCCAAAAAAAAAAAAAATTAAAGCCTTGAGGTGTTTTTCATTTGTCATATAAAATGTTTTTTTTTTTCCTGTATTTTATTGTGTTCTGTGGAGCCAAATCATAGTAAATGTTAAATTACTGCTCAGGGTTGTTATAACTTTGCCCTTTCAGTCATTAAAACTTTGAGCTCATTCAGAAAGTTAACAGTAAATATTTTTATTTCTGGATGTATGCTGAAAAACCACTGAGCACAAAAATTCAATGAAGCTGACAGAAAATATGAATGAATAAATCAGAAAATAGTAATAAACGCAGTGCAGTAATGTTTTGTTCTGAAAAGGAAGCAGCCTGAGTGATTTTAATCTTTTATTTATCGATCGAAGTGATTCTCCGTTGTGCCAAAATGAAGCCTTGCCGACCTGCACTGTATTTCCTATTTGTTAATGAATGACATGTGTGTCTTGGTTCACTGTGTGACAAAGTGGGTCTTCAGTGCTGGCTCTGGTTCTGGCTCTCAGTGATAACTGTGAGCCAGCCTGCTGGTTGTAGATGCTGATAGAGCCCATCTCTGCGGCCTTACCTTCAGTCCAGTGCTTCTAAAAAGCACCGACTGTCCAGTTGGTGAACTCACCTGCTGCACCCATCGTTGTTTTGTGTTTGTAACGTGAGGAAATACTGAAGCAAACAAATATTTACTGTCTTATCTTGATAATTGATTTAGATTATTGAGACATTAAAGCTTCTTATTATTTTTATCCAAATGGAGGGAAAAAAGCTATAATTCAATGTTAAAAGTCTACAAAACTTGAAAACACCAGAGAATGGTTGTGTGGATTTTATTGGTATTGTAGTCGTGAATTTGGTGGTTTGTAATTGGTCGACCAACTTAAAAAAAAACAAAAAAAAACTCCCCGGCTTTATCAACTCCCAACACTGACTATCGTGTCATAATGTATTTCAGCCAATTAGAGTCCCCTCTTATGTTCACCTTTTCTTTAAAGTCCAAAAGTCTGGTGCTTCTTACACAGCTACTTTTAAATTCTTTCCCTAAAAAATGCCTTCTTATCGGCGACCTAATTATTTGCTTCATCATTTCGCATGTTTGAAATCTTGTCAAATTGTTTTTCTGTGTTTCTTTAACCCCCCTAAATAATGTGTTTAAAGTGAAGCTTCAGAAAATGCTATATGGAGACGGGGAGTGTCTCTGCGCTGTAGGTTCAGACACATGGACATGGCAGATAGCTTCCACCTCTGTTGATAACAGCTCTGCTGTGTTCAGCTGGGGCCCGCTGTCTGTCCTGCAGGGCGTATGGATGTATGTATGTATTTCATCTCATGGGGATGGTAACTTGGACCATGAGGTTGAAGTTTTTGAGTTTTAATGTGGTTCAGGCAGTTCTGGGCCCTTCATGATAAAATACAAAACGTTGACAAACACTTTGGTTTAAGATTATATTTGTTTTGCACCTCTCTGTAAAAACTAATTGTATTCCCAAGCGCCTCTGCAACAGCAACATCTGCATGGTAATGCTGATGTTATGAGCATGTGGGCTCATAACATCATGTCTTTATCAGTATGACCGCTTCCACATGGCATGGCTGTTTTTCAGTGTTCATATATTTCACAGTGAAGAACAAACCACCGGCTGAAACTGAAGCAATAAGTTTTAACTCCCTGTATTTAGCATTTGTGCGGAGCACTTCTGTCACGCTGTAACATCACCAGTGAAGGCATGCGCTGTAAATTTCCACAGTGTTAATTATAGTTGACATATATCACTAAAGGCTGGCGTCTCCCTGCATCAACTTTACTGTGTGTGGAAAATGTATGTTTCATGCGGTTCATCCGTCACATTTGATTCGGGGACACGGGCCTCTCATAGCTGATATGGTTTCTGGAAATCAGTATATATTTTCCCACAGCTGTAACATATGACATGATCATCTCTGCTCTGTCCTTATTTCGTTAGTTTCAACACCTCAGGTAACCCTAACTCGAACCCATTCTGTGGCTCAGTGGGACTAAAAGGGAAAGACCCCAGAATTCCCCTCCAACTGAGACGATAAAAATCTCCATGATGTGTGACAACATTTCAGAGTCCTTGAAATGCCCAATATTTCCATTCTCACATCGATTTTATGACCAATACATGTGTGTGTACAGATGGAAATTCTTTCCTCCATGCATGCTAGTTCCTGAGTCTTGTGCTCATGCTGAAATCACAGAAGCTCACAGAAGCTGTTGTCTTTCGGCATCACGGCTGACAGAACTCACTTTGTTATTGTTCGTTCTGCTTGTGTCTCTTTGAAACTATTCCAAATCCAAATCAGACAAATCGGATCACGCAGGCTCGTGTGATTCTACTGTGATTCAACTTAACCATACCATAACAATTCTTATTATGAAAGCCAAGTTGTATTCATTTCCCTCCGACCTTTCTCCTGTTTCATACGCAGTGAAAGAACCTGAGAGGGTGAAACTGTTCACGAGCTATGAAATTTTTTTGTGTTGTTGTTGTTGTACCGTAAAGGACAAAGTATTTTACAGTCTCCCATGTATTCCCACACACCTGGTCCAACTGTGGTCTTGAGAGCTTGTGGAGAAAAGGACCCCGGAACCAGTTTTACCTCCTGGAAACTAAAAAGGAACTATCAGTCTGAGGTGTTAGAGGCTGTTCTGAGATCTGTAAGAACACAATTTAGAGGTCACATAAAACAAAAGACAAAGTTGATTACTCCCGTTTGCTCTCTTTAGTAATTAGGAATCCACTGTTCTGGGTTCTTTGGTCTCAGTCAGCCTTGTTGCTTCTGACCTTGAGGATTTTTGTTGTAATTATTTGAGGTATTCCCTTTAACCATATTAGTGGGCAGAAAAGGAGGCTGTAAACTCCGACACTCTGCTGCTTAGTTTTATTAAGCTGATATTTTGCTCTTTCCCCGGTCCGCCCTGCAGGTGTGTGTTCATCAGAATGGGTTGGGCCTCCAGCAGAAGCTCCACTCAGCTGAGCTTTCACCGTGTTCCTGCCATGCCGCATGTACAAGAGACCAAGCGGTAAGTTCCATGGCCAAAGTGCAAAAAGTTGAATGTGCTTATCACATCGCATCACTTTCCTGCAGATAACCAAGAGCAGAGGAATTACAGCTCACCCTTACATCACGGGGGAATCCCCAACATGTTAACCTGATGATGTAAATAAAATGCTGTCCCCCTGATACTGCGCATTGCACCCTCTTTACCTCCTGTGTGCCCCCCACACAGGATGCAGGCCCATACAGGTCCTCTTTAACGTCCCCCTCCACGTTCGAGCCTGGTTGATGTTGAGAGGGCGGCGTGGTACAAAGTAGGGCTGGGATATCCCTGTCTCAAGGTGTCCCCCGCTGATAAAGCTATTTTTCTGCCACGCAGGCCTTATCGCCACCAACCCAGTGACCAAAGGAGTCGTGGGGTACAGCACCTCTTGATGCCTACGTGGTTTCCTGTGGGTGTTCCTGCTCCTGTCGTAGTCTCGCTCTCTCTCTCTTCATCTTTTTTACTTGCCGGGTTCATTTTATCACCAGGTTCGTCCAGGCTGACAGAACAGAGGTCGTCCTGTTTCCAGTGCTGGGGTCCAGGTGGGAGTACCTGCACGCAGGTAGGGGTGTGACCTCCTCCGGATGGGGGTCAGAGGTTAGAGGTCAACTAGAATGGATATCTGATGCATAAGGGAGAATTGTATTTGAACTTTTAATGTGTTTGCCGTGTTTACGAGATAAGGGTGTGACAGCTGAGTTTATTTTGTTGGACAGGAAAATGAACACTGACACACAGAATATCGGTTCTGTTTCATTGCCTTGTTAATATTTGAGGTTAAGGTCAACAGGAAATCTCATCTTTTGAAGAAAACAGCCAGTGAATATTTTTTCACTCTTTTTATTATTATTATTTCACATGCTTGCTTATTTTAATTTTCGAGTAAATTATCTGGGTGTTCTCAGGGACAGAAGACGGACGGAGAACTGTTACAGCTTCTTTTCATTCACAGTAATCATATCGATGAACTTTTTGTCTAAGTCATTACTATTAATCGTTCCTTATCAATTTTGTGCAGATGTGAGGTGAATGTGTAATAGTAAGACTGTTGCACCTTATTCATTTCCCACATTCTGCATAAAGTTTTTTTTAATGCACTGAAGAGTAAGCAAAAGGAACAGAGGTGTCTGGGTGAAGAAGGGTGGAACCTAAAGATAAGGCTGTGTACGTCTCTTATTCAAACTACAGCGCAGTTCATATTCTCAACGGCTGATCGATTATCTGTCCTGAGCTGTGGCTCTGCAGACAGACTCAGAGCGGCTGTGTGTTTGGAGATGGCGGTATCTCCGTCAAAGGGCCTCACAGGTTTCTAAAGTGGCTGAAAAAGCTGTTCTGTAACTGTACAAATACAGATTAACCACAGATAATGGCAAAATAAAAAAATAATATTTTTATTGTGTATATTTGAAAGTCTCCAGGTTTGTGTATGAGCAGCTGCTTCTCATAGAAAACAACTGTGTGGTTTTTATATTTTTGATTTCCATCCTTTTCATTCTGTCTAAAGGGGTGCTCATAAATAGCTGAGAGTTCAAGGGCAGAATAGTGAACATCTGAGGAACATCAATGGAAAACGACATCAGCTTTCAGGAGGTTTGTGTAATCCATCATCTTCAGTGTGATACAGACTCTAAATAAAAGAAAGTTGAATTAAAAGCTCCACGGCTGCCTACCAGGCCTACAGTGTTTTAAATTCTCCACTTCTCTCTTACATAGAAGGGGGAGATGTTAACTCAGACACTGATTAATTCAGTTTGATTTATTTAGTAGCAGCAATAAAAAATTACCTTCGTTATTCATTAACTCTTCTTCAACGTTCCTCTTGTCCAGGGCAGTGACTCGCCATATGAAGACAATGACTCAGCATTTCCCTCCCCAGTCAGACTGTGAGTTATTTCTCTGTGTCATTCTGACAGAGCAGTAATTAGTCTGTTATCAGGAGTGTTTTCTAAGAATTAATACATTTATTCTTTTGATGCAGCACACAGCTGGATCAGCTCTTCTTCAAACAGAGTGAATGGTAGACTTTTATTTTTAAGACAGACAGGAACATGAATCTAAATAAAACTGGTCAGTACTGGTGGTTTGTAGTAAATACTGTGGCCCTGATGGGGGGGGGGGGGGGGGGGGTCAGCCAGTGTCAGAAATGATGGGACTTTTAAACAGCTTGTGTATAAAGCTGATGAAGAGAAGAAGCCAGCAGCAGATATGAGCAACAGTTGAGTGATCCTGCCCTCCTCTGGCCAAGAGCAGAATAGCACAGATGGCAGACAAACTTTATCAGCTTCCACGGACGCCTCACTTGGATGGACTTTAAAAAGTCAAGTCCATACATTTATTTTTCAGTTAATTACTTTTTCTTTTTTTTTTTTTCAGAGATGATCTTAATTGTTCGAACTCTGACATTGTTGTTTATTAGATCTGAGGCTTGTTATTTCAATGTTTGTGTTTCGCCATCAGGACTCCACCAGAACAGAGCAGCATCTCTGACCTGGAGAGGAGGGTGGAGGATGAAGTCCCTGCGGAGGTCTTCGTCATCCCCAGTGGCACAGAGGGTAAACTCCCCTGACAGTCCGTGCAGCTGTCGCTAATTTGATCTTTATGTGCACAGACACGACTCAGCCGTTTGTCTCTTTATTTCAGCTCACCTGAACCTGAACACAAACGCCACCACAAGAGGAGACGCTCAGGTGGGTCAGCATTTCTTTAATCTGGGCCAAATACTTCCCCATCATCTGGTTTATTGTCATGAACTCCCTTTGATGCATTGACCACAGGCCTACGTGGAGCTGAACGAGCTGAAGAACAACACTTGGCAGGAGACTGGGCGCTGGGTGGGCTTCGAGGAGAACCTCAACCCCGCCACAGGAAAATGGGGTCCTTCTCACGTCTCCTATCTCACCTTTAAGAGTCTGATCCAGCTCCGCAGGATCATGTCTACAGGTGGAGTTTGGACTAGAAGTCACACCAAAATCGCTTTGAAGTATCTTAGGTGTCTGAATATAACCCTAACCCTGACTAACACATGACCTCACACGATCTCAGGGGCTGTCATCTTCAACCTGAATGCCAGCAGTCTGTCTGCCGTGGCTGAGAAGGTGGTCGATGAGCTTCTCTCCAAGAATGAAATCAGTGCCAGCGACAGGGACGGCCTGCTGAGGGCTCTGCTCATGAGACGCAGGTAACCGGCAGGAGCTGTTGATTAAAACGCTGTAAAAACATTTCAGCTGGCGCTTCATTTTCTTTGTCCTTCCAGTCAGACTGTGTCACCTGTGGTCACACCTTCTGGAGATATTGAGATGCAGACATTTTCTGTCACCAAGAAGGTATAATTTTGTACTTTTACTTACTTTTAGTAATTTGTCTGACCATAAATGTCACGTTTATGTGTAAACATGTTAAAATGTAACCACTGGATCGCTCTTCACAGAGAGATAGCTCCGACAACATAGAGGCCTCAGTTGTTCTCTCAGGTGTGTTGAAGTCATTCTGATGCAGTTGTGTGTTTTTTGTGTTTTTTGGGTGTCGGCCTGGAGCAGATATGATTCATGGTGTTTGTGTTGTTGTTTCCATCAGGTGTCCTGGACTTCCTGCAGAAACCAACAGTGGCTTTCGTCAGGCTGAGTGACTCCGTGGTGATGGAGTCTGCTCTGGAGTCTTCTGTCCCTGTTCGCTTTGTCTTTGTCCTGGTGGGCCCCGACCAGAACGGAATGAACTACAGTGAGATGGGGCGAGCCATGGGTGCTCTGATGGCTGACTGGGTGAGGAAAAATAGACTCCACATCCCAACTAATGAATTATTCCCGTTTCTTATGGCTTCGGTGTATTAAAGCTTTTAGGTGTCACTCTGCTGACAGGTGTTCTGTCTGGAAGCTTTCTTGGCCCAGACCGACAAAGATCTGACCAACGCCATTGCTGACTTCATGGACTGCAGCATTGTGATCCCTCCCACTGAGATCCAGGACAAGGAAATGCTGGAGCCAGTCATCAAATTCCAGAAGAAGATGCTGCGTGACAGACTGCGGCCTTGTGACACCCGGCTTGGTTTTAATGACAAAGGTCAGCGTACTGTAGTGTTCAAAGCTGTCGTCTTTTTTGGACCTTCACCAAATCTATAATTGTAGTTTGAGCTGGATACATTTGAAAAACTCATACAGATTTAGTATAATACATTTGATTGATTTGATCAACACAGTTGGTTTTCCAGTTGACAAAGCTCCAGAGGAGCCAAGGGAGGACCCGCTGGCACGAACTGGCTATCCTTTCGGTGGGATGGTGAAGGACATAAAGCGTCGTTACCGCTACTACATCAGCGATTACACAGATGCTCTGAACCCTCAAGTCCTCGCAGCCGTCATCTTCATTTACTTCGCTGCCCTGTCCCCAGCCATCACTTTTGGAGGACTTCTGGGTGAGATGGCGTCACACATGTGTCTGATTCACAGGAGTTCATTCATCTAATTCTCGCTGTTTTCTGACTGCAGCTGACAAAACGGAAAGAATGATGGGCGTGTCAGAGCTTATGATCTCCACCAGCATCCAGGGTGTGATCTTCTGTTTCATTGCTGCCCAACCCGTCCTCGTCATTGGTTTCTCTGGACCGCTGCTGGTGTTTGAGGAAGCTTTCTACGCTGTATGCGCAACCTGCCACATGCAGAAAAAAAAAACCTGTAGTTAATGTTTTTAAAGGCGCATTTTATTCATTAACATCTATTTCCCTTTCTTTAGTTCTGCAAGTCCCAAAACATCGAGTACATCGTGGGTCGGATCTGGGTGGGTATGTGGCTGGTAGTGATTGTGATCATCATCGTGGCTGTGGAAGGCAGCTTCCTGGTCCGATACATCTCCCGCTTCACCCAAGAAATCTTCTCCATCCTCATCTCTCTCATCTTCATCTATGAGACCTTCAATAAGCTCTTCAAGGTTTTCCACCTAGTCCTTCCATCCATCTCATTTCCAGCTCTGTAATATGTCTTTGTCTTACCTTCCCATGACATCTCACCTCCCCACTTGCTCAGATCTTCAAAGCCCACCCTCTGATTCTGAACTACGAACATCTGAACAGCACCCTGGACAACCCTTTCCACCCAGTCATCACAGAGCACGTTGAGTACCATTCAAATGGATCCATGACCGTTCATGAGCTGGAGATCGAAAGGCCCTACCCCAACACCGCCCTGCTGTCTATGTGCCTCATGTTTGGATGCTTCTTCATCGCATACTTCCTCCGTCAGTTCAAGAATGGTCATTACCTTCCAGGCCCGGTAAGACTGACAGTCTGTTCCTTGTGCCAGTCTTTGGACTGAGGAATCCTTTAAGTTGGTACCTGTGACTGTGATCTCTGCGTCTCATTAGGTCCGTCGTCTGATTGGAGATTTCGGTGTCCCCATCGCCATTTTCATCATGATTGCTGTGGACATCTGCATTGAGGATGCTTACACTCAGGTAAAGAAATGAATGCATCCGAAAAATGTCATCAACAATGCTCATATAGATTATTTTTAAGAAAATATATGACATATATTCTATAAAATACATCAGCCCATATTGTTTGTATATATTAATGTAGTCAGTGTATAAAGCATACATACGTACAATTTCTAAAACTTACATTTTAGCTTCTTTTAGTGAGTAAAATTATAATTATTATAGTTGGAATAAGACATATGCTTCACTTCATGTCATCCTGTCTGCTTGTAGAAACTCGTTGTGCCAAAAGGTATTCAAGTGACCAACCCCAAAGCCAGAGGCTGGTTCATCAACCCCATGGGGGAGAAGAAGCCCTTCCCCATCTGGATGATGGCTGCCTGCTGTGTTCCTGCTGTGCTCGTCTTCATCCTCATCTTCCTCGAGTCCCAGATTACCACGTGAGTGACACCATTAATGATGCCATCACAGATCACTTCAGATGAAACTTATCCACTCAGAAAACCAAGATAATAGTTTGAAGGAGCATATGTTTCTTTCTGTGAATCATCAGCCTGATTGTGAGCAAACCTGAGAGGAAGATGGTGAAAGGGTCCGGCTTCCATTTCGATCTGCTCCTCCTGGTCACCATGGGAGGCATCTCGTCTATTTTCGGGATGCCCTGGCTGAGCGCCGCCACCGTGAGATCGGTCACGCACGCCAACGCTCTCACTGTCATGTCCAAGGGCCCTAAACCGGAGATTGAGAAGGTGGTTGAACAGAGGATCAGTGGCATTTTGGTGGCCATCCTGGTCGGTAAGGCCTGCTATTGAAAGTGCAGACACAAACACAGCCATGTCAGAATAAATTCACCTTTTCTCTTCAATCATCATTCGCTTTCTGTCCTTTCCAGGCGTTTCCATTTACATGGAACCTATACTGAAGATGATTCCCATGACAGCCTTGTTCGGCATCTTCCTCTACATGGGTATCACCTCTCTGAGCGGAATCCAGATGTGGGACCGGATGCTTCTGCTGATCACGCCAAAGAAATACCATCCTTCTGAAGCCTACGCCACCAGGGTATGCAACCGCAAATAAAGTTCATGACTGTGCTCTTATCATTTATATATTTTCATGGGATACACCTTAATATCTGAAAATTATCACTTTTTTTTTCAAACATGGCTGTCTTATAGACTAAATTACCAAAAGAAGTAATCGACTACAGCAGCCCGACAAAACATAATTCCTGAGGTTTTTTTGTCCCAGTGGACAAAGATCACCAGACGCATCTCTGTGGTGATCTCACGTCTTTGTAGTTATTTTTTATTTCTTTTTGGAGTACCTTTGCACTTCTTTTTTGTCTTCTGGGTCATCGTTTCTTTATTCACTGTTCATTAGCCAAAGAAAGTCTTGTAAATTGTGCTTTTTCTTGGTATTCTTGTATCGTCTGCTGACGCTGGTTGCTGACTCTGTCTGGCTTGTGCAGGTTAAGCCACTGCGGATGCATCTCTTCACTCTGATCCAGCTGGTGTGTCTGGCCGTCCTGTGGGCGGTGAAGATGAGTCCCTTCTCTCTGGCTCTGCCTTTTGTTCTAATTCTCACCATCCCTCTGCGTATGTTAATGACCGGCAGGATCTTTTCTGAAATGGAGATGAAATGTGTAAGTACATCTGTGTTTGGCTTTATTCACCCTCAGCTCAGCCGCACATCGTCACATCATTTCATATTTAAGCTCCTGTGGTGTAACCGGACGTTGTGTTGTTTCTTGTGTTGCAGCTGGATGCAGATGATGCCAAAGTGAAGTTTGAGGAGGAGCCCGGGGAGGATTTTTACAACGAGTCCCCACTGCCGTAAATATCATCACACTATTATTTAGGTCACAAACTTTCAGTTAAGTCAGTCCTTGGAAAATATCAGGAGTCTCTGAAAATGTGTATTTACAAACAACTCCATGCAGTTTCAAACTGTTCTGTTATTATTATTATTATTATTTATTTTTACTGGAAACTGCCTCTCATTTTTAAATTAAAATTAACCTAAATTGACCCAAATAGAAAACGAATATACAGTCCATATTGTCAGACAGAAATATTATGCTTTCCATAAGTCATATTCATTTGATCACATTGGGACCATTAAAGGGCTTCATTTAGTTTTTAGGTACACTAGATTTAATGGCTCTTTCGATTTAATTTAATGAAATACTGGCTGGTACTTTTTTTTTTTTTTTTATTGAGGAGACATCCTTTGGAAGTGAGAGGTATTTTCTTTAAAGACCTGAGGTACATTGACTTTTTAGTTTCTTTTTCTTTAAATGCCTGACTACAGTATAGCTTTAAAGTGATTACTGGTGCTACATGTTGTAATAATATATTTTCCTCTTTCCATGTGTTCACTATTTAAGCAAATTTGATCTACTCAGCCCGTCACACATGCACAAATAAAGACTTTTTGTGGCACTATCGGCCCTCCCTTTGCTCCATACAGTGCCTTTTTACAAAAGTAGTGTTTACGCAAGTTTGCCTCAAGTCATGCATTGTGTATGTTTAACTGAACTATTTGTTCTTTCCTGTTCAGTTGGGATGTTTTGAAAGTTTATGGAAAGATGCCTAATGCACTTAGATTTTAAAGATTTTAAGCGTGTAATTGCTTTGGTGATTATAAACTGGGATGAGCAGCAGTGGGCTGACTGCGGATGATGAATTGTTTGAGCTGACTGTTGTCCTGATGATGTAATCAGGGATAGACTTCTTTGTAAATGTATCCTAATAAGCATCATGTTTTTGCTATCATGTGTGTATGTGTGTGCGTGTGCTTGGAACACTGTACATGCTTATGGATTTACATTTTATTAAAAATAAAAAATAGAAACAGCCTTTAAAGTGCTCGTTATCGTGAATGCAATATAAAAAAAAAAACAAGCTTCATATCGCCCTCAGCTGACTTTTATCATCGAACAGCAGCAGACGCTGTTCAATTGGACCACGATGCCTGCCAGTCAGCTCCATGCTGCCTTCATGGCTGTCAAGTAAACTCCAACACTCATTTGCTCCTGTTAGGAAAATACTGTATACTTTTAACCCTTAGTTAGAAATGTGACATTTTAACTCCACAACAGGAGGACAAAATACTCATCTCGTTTTGATTTAATCACGTTCACCTTCGTTGTAAGTTTATTTCAGATGCTTCTTATTAATTTACAATTTTTTATTTTTATTATTAACTTTATGAACAACAACTATGGTTGTTGTGATTAACACTACACACCAGAAGCTCTCCAGCGGGGAAAGTAAAACAAAAAGTGGGGTGAGCTGGTTGGGCTCAGTGCATTGTGTGAATATTTGAACAGAAAACACACAATGTAAAACTTGTTGTACATGAATTTATATATATGTGTGTGTTTTAGTATTTTTTCTTTATTGGGGGCGAGGGGTAAAATTAAATATCACAATAATTAGGTTTGTTTTAAATGTACAAAAAAGAAAACACAACTACTCAATTGTGTATTTGTCCATGATTTTGTTTATTTCTAGAAGACAAGATGAGTCTGAGTTTTCCCACAGCCGGTGAAGGCAGCACGGTTTAACAAGGCCGAACGCCTGAGAGTCATTTGTTTTCCTCAGCCGGACGGCCCGGATTGGACGGTCCGGGTTCCCGCCCACAAACACACAAGGTGGAGTTGAGTGGAAAAAACACGCCGGGCCTAAATGAAGCTGTCAAACAGACGCTTACTGTCTGCAAAAAGCCAAACCCAGCAATGTGCAAAGGTACGGAGGCTCCCCGCGGATCTCTTTAGTGCAAATCTGACACCGATGAGTGACGAGTGGAAACTTTTTTTTTTTTTTTTTTTTTTTAATTAGTATTTTTTTATGTTAATTGCATAACATTAACTTCGCGCTCTATTAAACTGAAGGCAAACCCTTCACCACGGCTCGGGGCTTCTTCATGAAACTTCCAGCTGCCGGAGGAAAAATGCAATGCCATGCAAAAAAAAAAAAAAAAAACTTCGGCTGGAAAGCAGAACCGAGAACATAAAATAAAATTTTATATATTTTTTTATATGCATACATGTAAGAAAAGAAAGAGAATAAAGCGGCTCGGGTTCAGAAAGTATGGGGGCACAGACGTGGACGGGGCTCCGCAGAGCGAAATGGTTGGATGGAGAGGAGCTGCTGCGCGTTGAGTGGAGGGAGACGGCGAGAGAGATGGAGGCGGGGGGGAAGGACCATCTCTGCGGGGACTGGAGCCCAGGACCGACGGCGCAGTGCTGGCTATCGTTCAACCCTCCCCTTCTTCCTCCACAACGCCGCCGAGACGCAGGTAAGCCAACAGCAGCAGCCGCTCGCTTGCACGCACAAACGGCCGTAAATAAGCTCGAACCGGGAGGAAGGAGAGGAGGTGGAGGAGGTGGTGGTGGTGGTGGTGGTGAAATAAAACATCGGTCGTGTTTATTTTTCAAACCCGCATCGGTTCGGTTCTTTGTGGCTGAGAAATAAACCAACGGGTGGGGAGGAGGGGGGTACGAGACGAGGGCGGCCATGCCCGAATCTCTTGTCCTCTGCTGCGGGGAAGGAACTGTGTGAGGCCCGTAAGGTGAACGTGGTGTCTTTTCTTATACGTGTAAAACACAGCGGCCGTTATTTCGTTTGTTTATTTCTTATTTTTATTTTTTCTGCTACTTGCCGCCCCCCCCCATCGAAATGTGACTATTCTTGTTGTTTTGTGTGTTTTTTGTTTCTTTCTTTTCTTTTTTTCTTTCTTTCTTTTTTTTTTTTTTTTCGCTTCGGGTGGTGGTGGTGGTGGAGGAGGGGGGGAAGGAATTAGCGGCGGTTTCCGCGCCGAGACCTCCACGCGGCTGTCGGCGGAACAGCCAGCCGCCTCTCTGGGTCAGCCATCAGGGATCCGGGTTTAATATCTCACCGTGCAGAGACTCGCCCTCTCTCTCCCACCTCTCTCTCTCCGTCGACCAGCCCAGATCCACCGAAGACCGAGCTCGGAGAAGCCCGGTCCTTCGCCTATGTGCTCTCTTTCCGAGCAGAAAGGAGGGGGAAACGGGGATCGCTCTCCCCGCATCGCAACGCAACGCCCTGGGGTTTCGAACTTTCTGAGCTCGGGGCTCGTCGGTTTTTATTCCCGTTTTTGCAGTGCGCCATCTGGACCCTGTCACGGTAAGGTTTCCTCGTAAGAATGGAGGAGGAGGAGGCGGAGGAGAAGCAGCATGGCGGCGGACCTGGGGCTCGTTGTGTCGCGCCAGGGAAGCCCGTCGAGCCTCGGTCGGTTGTTAACGCTTCTCCCCCCGTCCATCTTTATTTAACGGCCGTTTTAAACCGCCCGTTGCCGTTAAACCCCCGCCTTTCAAAATAAACTCTACCCCGTTAAACGTCGACGGACGGAGGCGGTTTTGTTGTTTTTGTTTGTTTTTTGCTGTTTTGGCCGATTAAAAAAAAGCACATTTCCCAGCTTTTCTCTTCTTTCTTCCCGTGAAGCTCCTTCCACCGCCGACAACACGACGTGCATGGCGGACATTATGACGGACTTTTAACGCTTTTATTCCCACTGAAAGTCTCATTCAAGCTTAACGTTTGCTTAAAGAAAATTAATTAAAAAAAAAAGATTTATTAAAAATAATTTGATTTGAGAAGCTGGGCTGCTTAAAAAAATAAACAATCTTAAAGTTCTGTTATCAAAGGGCATTTTTAAAAAGTGTATATCTGTAAATATAACGAGAAATATCCGATTTAAGCTAAATTGGCGTGCCAAGCCGTCCTTGGTCGTGTAGTCCGGTTTAAAACGAAAAAAAAAAAAAAAATCATCCACATCTTTATACTTTACAAAGAAATGGAACATATTTGGTGTCGGAGCGGCTCCGAAACGCAGAAAATGTCGGTGTTTGGACGGTTTTCTGTGGAGCTCGGCCGCAGAGAGGTCACACCGTGAACGCCACACTGAGCTGGGGGCCATCAAGGACACGACGAACAACGAGCAGCCGCCATCATTGGAGCACGGCTCGGCTACGCCTCGTTGAAGAATGCACTAGGTCTTTCCTCCCAGAAGCCGTGAAAAACACGGAATAAACCCGCCTTTGGAAGCACGTTTATTAAATGTATGCGATTATTGTGTCGCTGTCCTCTGTCCGGCCTCGGTGAAGGGTTTTTAGTTTTTTGTTGTTTTATTTTGTGGGGGGGTGGCGGTGGAAGGGAAGATTATGGGTTTGCGCGGCGGAGCTAGATGCGCGTCCATCGGTGATGAGGCGCCTCAGCCGAGTGGCGCACTTGGCTGCAGTTCTTCCGAGCCACCATTCCCCTCCGTCGGAGCTCCGAAAGCAGATCCCCCCAAAGTCCGTGGTCAGCTGGTCGCCTACAGCTGCCTGCCCGTCCACGTCCATTCGCTTCCTCCTTCCGTGGATCCTCCCCAACCTCCGCTCCCGACAGCGAGAAAATCCTCCATTACCGAGCGGACCGAGCCAGAAAATGGTCGCTCCTGTGCGTAATTTTTTTTTTTTTTTTTTTTGGGGAGGTCGTCGTCGTTGTTGTAGCTGCGGAATAAAGAACCGCACTAACGCGACAAAGTCCGGCTGGCGATATACTTTTTTATTTCTATATATATATATATTTTTTTTTTGTTGTTGTTGTCTCTGCTCGACGGAGACTCCTGTTGTCGAAGCTAGTTGTGCTAGTTGGAAGCTCCGCAGTGTTATTTGAGATTTGAAGCCGTCACAGGCAATAGCCTGTCTCACCATGGAGCGTAAACGTTTAAGGGGCGGTGTAATGAACATAAACCATTATCCAGAGGCAAATTTGAAATCCGCCACCTGCGAAGATCAGCTGGACTTTAAAAACACACACACTTTGTGTTGCGTGTCAGATCAATTTCAATCATATGAATATATATACACAATCTAAACATTATAATTTAATCCCATAATAAAAACAACTTTAATAAGATTACCTGAGCTTTTTCTTTATTAAAGATTATTTTAATCTAAGAATCTTATTTTCATTTTTATTTTACTAACTTTTTTTTTTTTTTTTTTAGATAAAAGAAAGTAAAACCACAAATGAATGGAGAAATGGAGGCAACCACCCAAGACCAAGGTATATCAGAATATAAACTGACACGTTTCTGTACAAATGTATGCATTAAAGAAAACAAAAACCAAATGTGGTGACACTTATACATGTTATGCAAGTATTACCTGCAATAATGAATTAAAGAAAGTATGCGCACTGGACAAAACCTACTGACTTGGGTAGGTATTTTAAGTCGTTTTCCAACAGTTCTAGCTTTTTAGTTATGAGGCTTGACAGAATTATATTCTGAAAAACCACCTCTCATAGATAGACAGATATTCTATTAATCCCATTATGGAACAATCCAGTGTCTTAATCAAAAAAATATACAATCTACATAACACATTAAGATGATTTTGTTACATTTTACTATTTTCTTATGCCATATGGAGTAAATAAGTAATCAAAAGAATTAAATTACAGTTGATATAATAATGTTTCCTCTAGTTAGAGTTCTAACAGAGCAGACTCTTGCGAGTCTTAATTACTTGATTAACTGTTATTTCTGTCGCATTCACATCGTGACAGTTTGGGCACAGGATGACCTCTTAAAGTTGTTAGAGTCCATGAAAGTGGCTCTGCCGCAGAAGGACCTGACCAAATACAAAACATCAGAGTCTCACCTCGACTGGCAGAAGGTGGCCTTCAATTCCTACACAGCAGAGATGTGTAAGCAGAAGTGGCAGGAGGTCTCAAAAGAGGTGAGTCAGCTGCAGTTACACTCATGATTATTGTCTGACAGTCAGCTGTATTGTCTGCTAAATGTCAAATATAGACCTCGGGTTAGTTAATGCGTTTTATTTTGCTGCTTTAATTGCAGATTCGTAAATTCAGGACTCTGACGGAACTAATAGTCGATGCTCAAGATTACATTAAGAACCCCTACAAGGGCAAGAAAATAAAGGTGAGTGAAAACACCACAGAATTTCTTCAATGAGGAACATCTATAAATTTATGAATAAATTATGAATATTTAATCCAATTTTGTTTCCACTTTACACCCAGAAACATCCAGATTTTCCCAAGAAGCCCCTGACTCCATACTTCCGTTTCTTCATGGAAAAGAGGGCGAAATATGCAAAGTTACACCCTGAGATGAGCAATTTAGATCTAACAAAAATCCTCTCAAAGAAGTACAGGGAGCTGCCAGACAAAAAGAAGGTCAGTTAAAAACAAAAGCTACACCTCAACTTTGACTCTGGCATTATTTGAAGCAGTTTCAAAAAGTATGAAATAACATTGTTTTCTATTCTGCAGAAAAAATACGTTGATGACTTCTTAAGAGACAAAGAATCATTTGTGCAAAGTATGATGAAGTTCAGGTGAGATAACTTCACATTGGGAACATTAGTCCTGTTTTCCCGGCATATTTAAGGATGATAACTGAACTAACATGCTCTTGTATGATGTGTAAATGTAGGGAAGAACACCCAGACCTGGTGGAGAGCATGACCAAGAAAGGTTCAAACGTCCCAGAGAAGCCCAAGACACCACAGCAGCTGTGGTACAACCATGAGAAGAAAGCTTTCCTCAAAACACACCCAGATGTATGCTTGGGCATTTTTTGACATGTGAAATACTTGTATGGGTAAATTTGTGTGGAAAATGTAAAAAACTTTCTGTTTGACACCAGGCGACCACCAAAGACATTAAGGACAGTCTTGGCAAACAGTGGACGCAGCTGTCTGACAAAAAAAGGCTCAAATGGATCACAAAGTCCCTGGAACAGCAGAAGCAGTATGAGGTGAGACTAAAGGGATGGCGATGTGTTTCCCCAGAGTTGAAAAATGGTGTTGATGTACTGTCAGTAGAAGCATATTCAATGTTTAAATGTTTGGGTCCTTTTTAATATTCTAGGAGACAATGCGGGAGTACATCCAGCAGCACCCCGAGTTAAACATGACCCAGGGAGATATCGTGAAGTCCACCCTGACCAAGGCTGAGAGGCACCTGAAGGACAAATCGGACGGCCGGCCCGACAAACCGCCACCGTGAGTTGGAGCTGAAAATGCACTGCTGACGCATCAAAACAAGTCCAGTCCTATCATAGAGTTGCATGGACATTTTTTTTGTGTGTGTGTAATGCCACTTCCAGAAATGGTTACTCAATGTTCTGCGCCGAGTTGATGTCGAGCATGAAGGACGTACCCAGCACGGAGCGAATGGTGATGTGTAGCCAGAGGTGGAAGCTGCTGAAACAGGCAGAGAAGGACGCCTATCAGAAACGCTGTGAACAGGTTAGTTCAGAATCAAGTCACATTTTGAGGAAAAAGGAAACCATTCAGCTTCGTCATAATGTATTTGTTTGTGTTTCCAGAGAAAGAAGGAGTATGAAATTGAGATGAACAGATTTCTCAGTGTAAGTCTCTTTTTAATTCCTCTAACTTGCGTTATCGTGCTCAGTGTTAACATCATGACAAGTGCTTTCGTTTCTGTGTTATACTTTTCTTATTTATATTTTGTCTGCTCTTCTTGGATATTTAGAGTTTATCAGCAGAGGAGCAGCAGCGTGTCTTGGGTGAGGATAAGATAGGTTTGAGGAAGGCCAGTGGAGCCAGCAGTCCTGCCTCCAAAAAGAAAAACCCAAAAGCAAAGGTAAGACTGAATAAACAACAGTCTGTGCCGACGTTTACACGCTTCTGTAATTTATGACATAAACATTGTCGTATTCTTTTCTGATATTTTTTTGCTCCGCATCTGTAGACCAATCCAGAGAAACCCAAGAGGCCCATTTCAGCCATGTTCATCTTCTCTGAGGAGAAACGTCCCAAACTGCAGCAGGAGCGACCAGATCTTTCTGACAGCGAACTTACAAGACTGCTGGCGCGAATGTGGAATGAACTGCCAGATAAGAAGAAGGTTAGTAGACCGATCACAAAAGCCAAATTATACCATATGTACTGATCAAATGTAAAAATATATGTATATCTGGTTGTTTGGTTATCTAGGAGAAGTATAAACGTCTAGAAACGGTCCTGAAGGCCGAATCTGAGAAGAAGGAGAAGGAAGACCGGAGTCGTCTGCCAGACCCTCCCAAGACGGCTCAGGACATCTGGCAGCAGAGTGTCATAGGAGACTACCTGGCCAGGTTTAAGGTGCACATTACTCCTGATTTTAAGTCACTGGCAACTACTGCTGAGTGTTCATGCATGCGTAAACACCAAATCACCCAAAAAAGGCAGAAGCAGATGAATGCTGTCAACACATGACGCCATTTAAGACACTGTAGTGTCAGGTATCTTCAGCCAGCCGTTGACACCTAACATCTAAAATAAAAGTTGTTTTTGATACGTGCTCTCTTTCGTCACCTATCAGTATATAATGTAAAACAATTGGTTTTCCAGAGCGATCGGCCAAAGGCACAGAA
Organism: Echeneis naucrates; assembly: GCF_900963305.1. Classification (NCBI taxonomy): domain Eukaryota; kingdom Metazoa; phylum Chordata; class Actinopteri; order Carangiformes; family Echeneidae; genus Echeneis; species Echeneis naucrates. The sequence continues at coordinate 2,998,448 of NC_042518.1, forward strand.
AGCGATGGAAGCCACCTGGAGCACCATGGAGAAAAAGGAGAAGATCATGTGGATCAAAAAGGCAGCAGAGGATCAGAAAAGATATGAGGTATCACTGTAAATGTTCAGCAGGACTTCCTAATATCTGTTCATGGTCCCAGTGAAGTAACCATCTGTGATCTGTGCCTCGACAGAGAGACCTGTGTGAGATGCGCTCGCCTGCTGCTGCCATTGCCTCAGGGAAGAAGATGAAGTTTGAGGGTGAACCCAAGAAACCACCATCGTAAGTTTCCCCCATTCCACTCATCTGTGCTGTTGCATGTTTGTAAGGTAATGATATCCTGAAATATTTATGGTGTTTGTTTCTATCTTTTGAATCTAGAAATGGATATCAAAAGTTCTCTCAGGAGATGCTGTCCAACGGAGAGCTGAATCACCTCCCGATGAAAGAGCGGATGGCAGAGATCGGCAGCCGTTGGCAGAGGTTACCACTGAAGGACAAAGACCGCTACAAGAAGATTGCTGAGGAAAAGCAGAGGCAGTACAAAGTCCAACTGGAACAGTGGCTCGCTGTAAGGAATGATTGTTAGATAAGAAGATTTCAGTACATAAGTCATGACTTCTTTCCCCCCTCAAACAAAAACCTTCTTCTTCCACAGAGCTTATCTTCTCAAGAGAGAAACACTTACAAAGAATACAATTCACAAGTAAGTCAGTTGTTTTACTTTTTTCTTCGTTATAATTGTTGTGCACTCTTTAAGGAAATTTACAGCGCACTGATTCCAATATTTCCCCAACTCTCAACTCTCTCTCGCACATATTTGAATGAATGTTTCCTCCGTTTGATGTTTTAGAAAAGGAGAACAACTGCAAAACCAGGAGGGCCCAAGGCGAAGTCCAAGAAATCTGTGAGTGCCACTTTCCAGTCATTAGACCCCAAATACTGAGAAATACATGTGACTAAATGTCTCTGTGTCCACAGGACACCGAGGAGGAGGAGGACGATGAAGAAGATGATGATGACGACGAGCAGGAGAAAGCTTCCTCTGACGCGGATTCCTCCAGTGAAGATGATGAGGATGACGATGATGAAGACGACGATGACGACGACGTAAGTGGTGTTTGCCATCAGCGATTTTCAGAGAAAAAGTATTGATTGTGCTGATTGAAAATTGTATTTATTTTTTCAATTTCTCAATGTATTCCATCTTGAAGAAGGACGATGACGACGATGACGATGATGAAGACGATGACGATGACGAGGCGGAGGACAAGGAGAACAAGTCGGAGGACAGCAGCAGCGAGTCGAATTCACAGGGAACGTCAGACTCTGATTCGGACTGATGCGTCGGGCCGACGTCGTCCTGAGACGAACTGAGCAGCGCTGAGCTGAGCCAAGAGTCCAGGGAGCTCTGCCACTGTGCCAACCCTGCTCTCCTCCCACCACCAGAGGGAGCCCCTGCATTGCCTCATCCATTTCACACTCACCCACTTTATGTTGCTGCGTTGGTGATCTGTGCTCACAGAGGGACCCCGCCCTTCTGTCCAAAATCTGTTTCATTCCCTCCCTGGTGTGATGGCCGTGTCACAGCCCAGGCCACTGACATTATGCCAAAAACAGCATCCCACTGGTTTGGTGATGTCATGAACATTTCCGCCGCTGGTTTCAATCTTGACTTGCAGGCTCAGTGGTTTAAGGTTAGCGTTTTAATGTCCAGGGTAATGAGTTACCCTCCAGTGTTTCTTATATTATTCTGGTAATTAGTTGAAGACAGATGGCAAGAGTTGTGATCAGGCTTCATGGCCAAAGAACACGTTTTGGGCATCACTTTTGGAAAAGGGGGATGTGCGGGGCACTGAAAAATTGCACTCAGAATGTTTCATTTGAATTTTTTCTTTTTTTTTTTTTTTTTTCCCAGGCATTTGTTGCTTTGTTGTCTTCTCAATTTATGATGTAGATTTTATCATTTGGTTCTTAAAGAGGTGGTATTTTTTCAGGAAAAAATCAAGCCATTATGAATGTCTTTTTTGTTGTTGGTTTTGTTTTTGTTGTTGTCGTTGTTGCTGGAGAAATTCAGAACTTGTTTCTTACCCGTGTTCTTATTTTTTTAAAGACAGTGCCTATAAAGTATTAACCCCCCTCCCTTTGACTTTTTCATGTTTTATTGTTTTACATTGTTGAACCAAAGTGGATGTAATGAGGCTTTTTTGACACAACTACTCAGAAAAAAAAAACTTCCAAAGGAAAGCTGACAGTCATTGGAAATTGATTTATTTGCTAGATTGAGGTGCAGCCGATGTTCGAAGATCAGATACAATATCTAAATTAATAAGCCCAAATATGAAACAAGAAGGTTGATTGCATGTTTCACGGAAAGTGTCATGTCCTGCTCCGCATCCTCTCTCCAATCTAAGTCAGGCCTCAATGAAGCCGTTCCTGCACCATTGCAGAAAAAAATGTTGTCTCTTTCTTTTTATACTTTTTTTAACCAGTTGCCCTTACTCTAGTTTCCAGGCCTATGCCGTCCTTTGAAATGTCTTTTGTCCTTCCCCTGAATTCCAGTTTTTGCAGTTTATTTAAGATAACATTTATCTTCAGTGTGGTTTTTATTAGAAAATTAAGTAGTTATGGTTTTGTAACGTGGGCTCCATGAAACGATTGGCTGATCCACTTCATACTTGATTATTTGCATTTTATACATAAGCATTTATTTATAGATAGATTTATGTCATTTTTCACCTAAACATTTAAGTTAAACATTTTACATCCACTGTGCTTCAGTGTTAAAACAAAAAAGTCCAATGGTGGTGGATTACATATATAATATAGGCACTGCAGGATCCATTGCCATGTGTATGTTATTGACAGGTGTTATTCATGAAAATTACTGTCATCTCTTGTAGTGCATAAATTCATGTGTCTGAAACAATCGTGTTTGACTCAGTTTGTTGTGGTCCAGCAGTGACAACCAGTTTAGTGTTTGTGGTTTGTCATTGAAGGGATCGCACTTGTGTTCTTCATTTAGAGCTAAATCTGACTGGTTTTTAAAGCGTTTTGTCATACAGTTGGTGTATGGTTCTTCCAGAACCCTTCTTTTACGTTTTTGGTTTAAATGAATTGTTCCTCTGCTTTTTTTTTTTTGTTTTAATTGTGAGTGGTTGCATTCTCACTCATCTGGAATCATTTATGGATGTTAAACTTTATGGTTGCATCTGTTTTTCTTTTCAAATGTTAATGGTATTGACTCTAATCCATCTGGATTTTAGTCTGATGCTTATCCCAAAAAAGTGTGCACTTATTGTAAATCTGTCCCTCTGTGTGAGTTTGTGTGCATGCATGCACAGAACTGTGTATATATGAGGGTGTATGTGTGTTTTTGCTTTAATGTGTGATGTTTTTGCTGTTTTGTTGCATACCATGATGTGACTGCAGCGTGCATGTATGCCTGTGTGGGGACATCATACCAACACCATGAATGTAGATACTGTTAAATCTTTTTTCTTTTCTTTCTTTTTTTTTCTCCAAAGGTCTTTAGTAATTCTTCTGCTTGGCGCTGTCATGTCACTTGTTACCGACAGACTGTCGTTTTGGATGAGGACATGGCAACTTATTAATTCTCTGTTAGTAATGGACTGATTTTGACCATTATGAATTTCATCACAGACTAAAATAAAACCAGCGTGGACTATTTAAATAACTCTGGGAGGGAAAAGGAAAGTGTTTGTCGATATTGATCGATGGGAGTTTGCAAAAGGGATTGGGGAAGAGAGTTGCCAGTGGATTTGGGGTTAAAAAAAACTTGTAATTTTTTTGTAAATACTGTTTTTGTATTGAGTGCTTATTGTTTTGTTAGTATTTTCATTTGGCAAACCCTCATCTGTGACTTCTGAGGCCACCGAGCCTTTCACTCACGGGGGAGAATTTTTGGTTCAAGTCACCTGTTTTAGTTGTTGTTCTCTCCCTTATGTTGGTTTATAGAAATATCTAAGACAAGCAAAGCTTTACAAGTTTGTACTGCTGATCATTTGACAAAAATTGATGTTTTCTATAGCTGAGGGTGTTCTTATGTCCTTGTAGTTCAAGTATTTGGGCAAATAAAAATGATCTTTAACAGTTAGAAGTGTCTTTTTATTTTAATCGTGCACAAGCAATCAAAATGTGTCTAACACCTAATGTGTGCATCGCTTTTGTGTTAAAATTGGTGGCTTTTCTGTCTGGACTGTTTATCAAATGCATCAATGCTTTCAATTGTTCAACATGCACCATGCAAAATTAAAAATAGATTTTTCTGTGTCATTTGAAACGGTACATAATTCCTTTTGGAGAAATGCTAGTTCAGGTGAGCTGAACATGAAGCCATCCAGCCCATTCAGGGAGAACTGGAGGGTTAACACTGAGCCTGGACCAATAATCCAACATCTGCCCTGAGTTTGGCTAACCCTCCTGTGGCCCACCAGGATCAGACCCCTGCAGCTGATGATGATTTGTGGACAGCATGTCAATCTGTCACATGGGAGTGTGTCCACAGAGTGAACACTGATGCTGGCGGTGACCTCTGACCCTCTCAGACTCAGACCGGGCCTTGGTCAAGACGGGAGGTCTGATGAAGGCTAAAGCCTGCTGGCCTGCCTCAAGTCTGCCAGTCATAGCGGAAACATGCTGACTGCGCCTTCAATATAAAATGACCAACAAGGCCTCAGCTGCATCACACAAGCTGCCCAGCAACAACAAGCTTTATCGGAAAATCATGGGCAAGTATGGATGGAGCAAGGACACAGTGATATCTGACGGGCTCAGTATGAGACAACAGTAATACGCAGTTGCATTGAAACTGCATTGCATTGTCTGCTCTGTTCAGCTCTATTCATTGGATTATTAATTTCCTTTGTTTTTACAGAACACATTTTAGCAAGCCAGAGAAGAAGAAACTCTAAAAAAGAATGGCTGAGGGTTGTATTCATAATTGTACGATGGCCACATCAAGCTTGGAAGAGGTCGGGCCAAGACTGAAACATTTGTGATCAGAAGTGAAAACATAACATACACGTTCATAGAAGATGGCCCCTGTGATTGTCATGTTAATGGAAGATGATAAGAAATAATATAAGCCTCTTAGGCTTTTTGTGGAATCTTGAAACTGAAAAAAAAAAAGACAATGAAATTGTTTTTAAGAAATAGGAACCATGATAATACTGCTTAAGTATCGAGCTGCATTAAGCATTTTACTTTAAATACTTAATATTCATCATGCTTATTTTAATTCTATCATGACTATATTGATATATTTATATGTTTTTTTGTTTTTTGTTTGTTGTTTTTCTTTTTCCAACATCGACTCACAAACTTTAACGTCCGGAGCTTTTATTCGCAAAGGTCAAAGCGGAAGTCCGCAGCTCAGTGCCGGTGTTAGCTTCTGGCTGCTCGGTCGGTTGGCCTGCTGGCTGTTCAACGAGGTTTTTGTCTTAAATTTGGGCGACACCTGCAACAACAAAGCAGTCTAAAGCAGCCTTCATTGTTGTTATCATTATTATTGTTGCTTCACCGGCCTCCCGAACATGGATACAGCCGACGAGCAGGCTTCGTGTTAGCGACTCGGTGATGTTGGCTCCAGAGAAACTGCCTGAGTTTTCGGTATGACAGGGTAAGAGGAAACTGTTTCAGCCTCAAATTCAACACCCAACATCATCTCATTCTCTAAAATCAACCCCCCTCCCCCCAATTTCACTCCACTGAAGAGATTTTCCTGCATTTTGAGCTGTTAGCACGTTAGCCGAGGCTAGCTAGCAAACGCTGAACCGCAAACGTTAAAGAGTTTGCTAACAAACTGACAGTTAGCTGATTTTATCTGTTCATCTCCGCCAGCTGAATTGTTCAAATCGAGATTTTCCTGTCCTGTTTGTTGAGTAAATCAAGACGCATTCGGCCTCAGTTGCCACACAGCACGTATTGAGATGTTAGGAGCTCACTTCTTATGGGGTTTTAGTCGATTAATCGAAAAGTTGAAACCACACCAGGAAATTCAGCAGCGGTGAATGTGATGGTCAAACATTTTCAGTCATTTTATTTAGTGAGATGTAACAAAACATCACCGTGTTTTTAGTGTGTTGTGTTTATAAACTGGATGTATTTTAGTAAACAAGACGTAGGATGTATAAATTGATCAATCAGGAAATAATTGGTTTGTTTATCAGCAGTGGAAGTAATTGACAGTATATTCAACTCTACAGAGGTTACACTTTAATTTATCAAAGCTATTTTCTTCACCAACAGAATGAAGACACATCTGCAAGGACTGATCACTATTTTAAAAGTGAGTGTTTTGCTCCTCAACTAGATTCTTGATGACTGATGTGATTTTTCACTCTTAAAATCTGTTATCCTGTTGAGCCACCATCATGGTGTGGCTCTAATTTAGTTTTCTGCTTTCTACATTTACAGGTCAATATCCCATTACCTTGCTATCAAGATTTCAAAGACAGATTTTCAAATGAAAATGGAGGATATGCCCCTGTCAGGCCCAGACAACACCAAGCTGGAGGTGAGACATGCTGCCTAAAAATAATCTACCGTTTGTATTGGTGTTTAATTATATGTTTCATATTGTAGGCCTTGGTCCATGACATCTACTCTGAGCTGGTGGAAGATGCCTGTTTGGGCCTGTGTTTCGAAGTGCATCGAGCTGTGAAACAGGGATACTTCTTTTTGGATGAAACGGACCAAGAAAGCATGAAAGAGTTTGGTTGGTGCAAAGTTTGTTCTGATCTATTTGGCTCCTCTTTGGTCGTCAGTGTGATTTCTTACATGTGATGTGCTCACTGTTAACTGTTACAGAAATTGTGGATCAACCAGGAGTGGACATATTTGGGCAGGTGTACAATCAGTGGAAGAACAAAGAGTGCGAGTGTCCAAACTGCAAAAGATTGATAGCAGCTTCTCGCTTCGCCCCACACTTGGAAAAATGTCTCGGTATGGGACGCAACAGCAGTCGCATCGCCAACCGCAGGTCAGTCAGGGAAGGACTCATTGCTGCGCTTTTATGTGCACCTATGCATGTGACAATCTGATATGATTTGTATTATGATTTTTTTTTTTAGTTTGTTTTTGTTTCTGTTCTTAAACAGGTTAGCCAGCAATAACAACATGAGCAAGTCTGAAAGTGATCAGGAAGACAATGATGACCTTAATGATAATGACTGGTCGTACGGGGCAGAAAAAAAGGGTCAGCACCTGAAATTTATTTAACTCTAATCTATGCTCTGCCTTTCACATTATAACTGGCGTCTTTTCTTTTCGCAGCCAAGAAGAGAAAGTCAGATAAGGTGTTTTTGCATTTGTTTGGAATTCATAGATCTATTATAATATATATAATGAGGGGAGTATAATCTGAACATTTTTCTTTGTCCAGAATCAAAATTCACCAAGAAGATCAAAATCTCTAAAACACAAAAATGGTGAGTCTATAAGGGTGTGTGTGTTCGTGTTCATGTTCTGCATTCAGATGTTTTGCTCCCTGGTCCGTTCAGCAAACTTGAAGCCTGATTACTTTGTTGCAGATCACAATGTCCCACAGTTTCCTTTGTCACAGGAAGCAGAAAACTGACACACAAGTATCTAATCCCAACCACATTGTAATATAGCCAGAAAGATTTCAAAAACGAAAGTGGTTTCAGTTGAGGTCACCCTTTGGTGTCTGATCCTGGACCAAAGTGTCAGCACAATGCAGTTGTAGGGGAATACACAGTGACTGGAGCTTGCAACTTTATCCCATTTTCTGCCGAACCGTTTACATTTTCCATGTGAGTCAATGCACAGCATACTGTGACGTGTATATGACTATGCATTTGATTTGAAATCATGTTGACAGCAGCTTGTTTTCCTCTGATGTATGACATTCCTTCAACCTGACATTTTCTTTCAAAAGTTTTGCAGAATAATACGTAGAAATAAAGTAGATGTAGAACCAGATTTATGGAGCTACAGTCCTGTTTTGTGCACGTTATGGGTGAAGATACCTGATAATTCTTTCTTTTTTCCAGGGGAGCTTGGGAGCAGCATCAGCTCAGAGTCCTACAAGGTGACAAATTTCTTCCTGTTCATGTTGACTTTAAGACTAAAAGATTTTCCCATCTAGTATTGTAGACTCACTGCACAGTATTGATAAGTTATTGTATGCCTTTCAGTATAACTACAACACTGGCATCAGTTATGAAACATTGGGTCCCGATGAAGTCAGATCCCTTTTAACAACAGTAAGCAGCTTTCATTTATCCACCTAAGCTTGCAGATCTTTTTGTTCATTCATTTCTCGTGTGGTGAAAATGTCGATCATTAACTTGGTGATTGCTTTCACAGCAATGTGGGGTGATCTCGGAGCACACCAAGAAGATGTGTAACAGGTAATTGCTGTATAATCCGCTGGCACATAGATTAACTCATGATAAAACTTTTCTACTCTGGGAAAACTGAACTGCTTTTGTGTAGTAAATATCTGGGATAATGCAGGACAGAGTCAGGTACTGTACCACTTTGCCTTGTGTTGGTGTCGCCATGCTTTTAATCCAAATTCTGAGGTCAGTGTCTGTACGTCTCTCAGTTTGGCCCTACTGTGAAGCTTTGTTACGGAAATTCGTACTAAACCACTAAGAAGTGTTGTCAGAAGCTGAAGGTTATGGTTGCATGTGGATTCTGGAAACATGATCAGTTTCAGTTGTGTATTTATGAAAATGATCATGTCTGTTGGGACTAACTAAGGGGAACACAAGTGGCAATTCATTGGATCAGTGATTGACAAAATTGTTTTACAAAAATTAAAAGTCAAATTCTTCAAAGGTCTCAGAAATGACGAGATTTACGCTCTGAGATTGTTTTTAAATTAGACCAAGAAGGACCTCGTCAGTGACCAACATCTAACATTTCTTTACTGTTAACCACCTCGTTACTCTGTCTCACGTGATTGGTCACTGACTGCGTCCTCAGCAGTCCGTCCCACCTGCCTCCCTGTGGCTGTCGTTAGAGGCAGGCTTATTAATGAAGCTGTGTGACGGACAGTCAGGGATGTGTAATGCCACCTTGTGTCCCACCAGGTCTCAGCGATGTCCCCAGCACACGGACGAACAGAGGAGGGCCGTCAGGGTGTTCCTCCTAGGGCCGTCCGCGTGAGTGTGCCCTGCCCCCCCCCTCACCCCGTCCCCCCTGCCCTCACCCACAAGTGTACTTAACTAAAATCATGTTTGAATGAGTGTTTTGACCCTTATGGTGCAGGGGCTTGCTGATGCAGTTTGCTGTTTCCAATCATGCTGAAAAATTGGAACAACGTGACTCTTATTTATCAAAAAACCAACTAAATATATTGGTGATTGGTGATAGCAAATTGTTATTGTTAGGACTTGTGAGCATTTTGCTGTCAAGCTGTAAAATATTTTGCAGCTGATGGGGTCAGTTTGGGATTCTGTTAGAGGGCATAATGGGAATCAGAAACTTGTGTGTCCAATAACAGCAACAAAAATCTAACTTGAAAATAGATAAAAGTCGCAAATTCAGTGATTTCTTGTTCCAAAATGGCGAAACCAAAACTCCATCCATCCCACACACCTCCAGTCCATCTATGTTTGATAACACTGAAGTCATAATTTCACAGTGGAGAGACTTTCACCATCACTTATTCTCTTTCAACCAGCTGCTTTCTCTATTAACCCAAAAATGGGTGAAACCAAGAAATTGGGACAATTTTGAATTCGAAAATTGGAACAACAAGGGCTTCATAATTTAGCTGAGAAAGTTGTTGAAATGATTATTTGTTTATTACTGCAGTTGCAAATATTAAGCTTTTTGCCAGTAGACTCATTTGGCAAAGCCCTTCAGCTCTAATGGCTAATTATTTCCATGAGCCATCTGAAGTCCTCAGACATTATTGAACATTCATTTTGTAGAGTAACAAAGGGATTAGGGGTGAGTGGGAGGAAAGCTTCTGTGGAAAACAAGTCGGGATGACACCTGATAAATGATGTGGTACTACATAGATCAGTGACACTCCAGCATATACTAATACACTACTCATTTTGTGCTCAGGTAAAAGAAATCATACTGCCCCTTAGTTAACCATATTTATTAAAGCCATGATATCGTAATTGTACTGTGTATCTTGGATATGTCCCCACCAGTCTAACAGTCTGTGACTGTGTCTGGGTTTCTTGGTTCAGGCCATCGCTGACTGACGCAGACGCTGTTGTGGAGAATGACAGCTTTGACATTCCAGATGGACAGATGCTGATGAGCCGCCTGCAATGGGAAGACTCTCCTGATATCTCACCCACCGACTCTGCCTCATCTAAAGCCAGTAAGGGAAAAGAACGGAACACAGTGATTTCTATGTAGAGCTTAAAGATGCTGTGGATTTAAAAAAATTCTATCCCTCTCACAGGCACCAACCATTCAGAGTCTAGGAAGCCGAAAAAGAAGAAGAGGACCTCTCTCGGTTTGAATAGCGGCGGCAGTGGCAGCAGTGTAGGAGGAGGAGGGGGAGGCCTGACTGGAGGGAGCAGCAGCAGCAGCAGCTCTCAGAGTAATATCAGCTTGTCGACCAAAAAGAAGAGGCCCAAACTCTCAGCACCTTCTATTACAAGTATCTATGATGACTTAAACTAGCAACATCCCATTACCCCCTCTGGATCAGGTCCTTATTTCATACCTGCAGGTGTGAACAGGATTCAGCTTGATTCAGTAGTTCTTTAATCATTTTTGCCTTAAAGGATAAGGCATCTCTATTTTAATGAAGATTACTCCTGTTTCATGAATCTGTGTGAATCACATTGATCTAAAAGGTTTGGTCAGTCACAGAGTCCGTTCAGAGTATCTGGTACTTATTTTGGACATTCAGCTCCTGCTTTCAGAAACATTCAGACCAACACATAGCTGCTGCTGTCACCTTTAGGTGTATATCAGGGTGACAAATTTAAATATTCCTGAAGCCGTTGTCTTGAAATGTTGCTATAACCTTTAAGCCTCTTCACTTTGGAGAAGACTTTCCATCAGGTTCTGGAGCCTGACTGCAGAAAGTTGAACCCGTTCAGTCACAAAAGCGTTAGACGGATCCAACAGCAGGTCTGACTGATGGTGTGTGTTCCAGTTGGATGGCGTTAAGGTCAGGGATGTCGACACAGCAAACTAAATTTGAAAAGCATCTCTTCAGGACAGGCTTTATGCTCAGAAGAATTTCTGTTTGAAACAGGAAAAGGCTTTTTACTGTATACTTTCCACAAAGTTGTAAAGATGCTGCTCTTCAAAATGGGACTGTGTTTTAGCATTTAGATAACATGGCATCAGCTACTGCTGCAGACTAAATGTACTGGGCTGAGGTGTCCATAGTTTTGCAGCAGTTCATTTTGTGGAGAAAATTTCATGGAGGAGACTGAGCGCTGCAGTTTGAAAGGATTCACCTGGAAAAAATGAAATTCCTTCCCTGTTAAAGTGTCACCTTGAGCGGCCATTTTGACTGTAGGGATTTTCACATGACTGATGTTAGTAAGTCTAAACTTCATTTGGCTTTGCTTCATTCAGGTCTCTGCTGTTGTTTGTCCACTAACAAATGGAGCTGGAGACAGCCTGTTAACTATCGAACTCCACCGGCTTATTTAAGGTGTGAGACCTTTGGTCAGCTCTTTTCTGCTGGCTCCCAATGTTTTCCTCAACAGCATGAAAAGGCTCAGGTCTTGATGTGGCTCAGTGAAATGCGTCTCTGTTGGCGACCCCGTGACTGTCCTCCCACTTTTTGACTCTGTGTTCACTTTAACTCAGTTGTGAGGAAAATTCAGCACTTGACACACGTATACTGGAGTACTCATCAGTGGCTTTTTAATTCTAGCATCGTGTTGCACAATTTGTGTGTGTGTGTGTGTGTGTGTGTGTGTGTGTGTGCGCGAGCCTCTGTATGCTGACTTAAATTCAGTGTGGATGTCACTTTTTTGTGTACTGTGTGTGTATGGTTAAAGGGTGTGCATGTGTGTAATCACTTATATTTTCACAAAACTATGCATCGTAGAATGTGACATTTGTGAAAGTATGTGCCATTTTAAATATTTAACTTTTTTCTGTTTACATCAACAATATATTTAAGTTTTATTGGTCACCTTTTAATTGATGTGTATATTATTTGTGTGTAAATGCAGATTTTGATATTTGATGAGCCAACAGGCTTTTAGGGCACATGTACAGTAAATGTATGACATGAGATGGCATTTGAATCATGAATCCAACATAGCTCTTCTTTCTTCAGTATAAAACCTGGATTGTGTTTCCATGTAAGTAGGTCAGCGCTGCAGCTCCGCTTCTTATTCATGGATAAAGGCAGTAAGTCTGCGTCTTTACAGCCTAGAACCAACAATGTCTGCTGTGAGGTGAGATGCAGTGTTTAAAAAATGTGCTTTGAGCTTTTCACTGTCACTGTCTTAGAGAAGTTTTTGTTTTCTTCTTATAAATTGGTTTAAGAAACCCAAAGACTTTTCTGCCACAGTTTTTGTTGTAAAAACTGAGGGACAGCATGTGGATGATTTTTGGGAAGAGGTTCAACAAGTAGATTTGTTTAGTGGTGTTTTTTTTTTTTGTTTGTTGTTTTTGTGGCCATAGAGTTGGTCTGAAATCTAGGGAAATTTTATTTTCCCTAGATTTCATTTCATTTTTACTTGAGGTTTATTGACAACAGACCAATTAGTGACATTAGAAATTAGATTTTTCAGGTTACTCAAGTGTGTTTGTTGGACACAAGTCATGTAATGCTCCATAAAAATTGATTAGTGAGGACAATCAGCATGTCACTGTGGAGGAATAGATTAGACACCGGTCTCAGGAAAGGACAGGAAATGAACGGCATAAGAGAGAAGTGTTTGACCTTGATGGATTAGTAAATGTTCAGCCTCAGATTTGGTTCTTGTTCTAGTAGCTGCCAGTGTAGCCTCAAGAGACATTTCCAAGGCAGTTCTGGAGCCATGACAGACAAAATGCAACTTATTTTTGACAGAAGCAGGACTCCCTGTAAATGAATTTGATAGGATTTCCGTAACCCTTAGAGCCCCGCTCCATAATAACAAGTTAAATTCATGTTTATTTTTAGAACACTTTGTACAGTCCCTCATGACAGCCTCAGTTGTTTCTAAAACTGTTTCATTTCTGGGAGTGTGTTGAGGTCTGCAGTTATCAATGGTGCCCTTTTAAATCATTAGCAGTAAAATCTTGTGACATGCACTAAAGATAAACGAGCTGTTGTTGACATGCTGCGGTCCGTTTGATCCGACTCTCCGGTCACCTTCAGCTGACGCTCTCTTGTGGCTCTTTGTGTATCCATGTGAGTGCAATGACGGAGAACGAAATCTTGTGGGTTTCCATTATATATAGTTTCATGCACCAACGAGTGCATGTGTGAATGACTGTATCTGAACATAATGTGATGCATAGGTTTTTTTTTTTCTTCACTGCCATGCATACTGATGTTTGTATATAAATAAACACAAACCGTCCACGGACGCTCAGTTCTTTGCACCACAAACAGTGAAACCAGTTTGGTTTGAAATGCTTTAATTTGAGACATCACTGAAGCCAGAGCAGTCCAGCATAATCAGGAGGGTTTTTATCCCGCTCCAAATCTTTAAGTGCCAGATGCAGGTTCATTTGATTCATTCCATAATTTTTATTTACAGAAAATACACAATATATTTACAATATCTTCCCAAAAAGTCTCTCTTTGTGTCAAGTGATTATTTAAATTAGCCCATGTCTACATAGCAACATGTTGCCTAGCGCTGAGGAGTCTGTACACTTTATATTTGCTTACACAGAACTGGAATTATTCACGTAACACAAAATAATGGTAAAGATTCAAACTGGCACACAATGCACAACAGCGAGTGGCTCCAAAAGATTTTACATTCTTGAATCTTATTTTCTTTTACAAACAGAAACTGAACTAACAATAAGAGATGAGATAGACTGAAACGAGGTGTGAACCACTAAGTCACGTTTGAAGAGAAGCTAAATTGTGGTTCAGTTAAAGCAGATTGACTGGTGTACAATCACTCCTTTTTCTTTTTTTTTTTTTCTTGGTACATGCACAAACCGGCTCACTTTAACACCCACACGCTATCTGCCCCTTTTGTCATTAGTCTGACTCTCCGCTCACCCACCTGCTGCGGTTATTTTTATTTTACCTCAAAACATTCAGCTGGAGGCGCGCCGCCTCTTCAGCGGCTGTGCATCCCGAAAATCAGGAAGCTGAAGAACACAGTGACTCCCACGAGGGAGATGGTCGCAGGCGCCGTGAAGAACTGCCTGTAGTTGATGCGGAAGTACCACACCACCGCCAGTATCACCACGAAGACGGGCACCACCAGGCTGCTGGTGCTGATGGCCACACCTGCCGCTCTGAATCCCCCGGAGACTCCAGCCCCGACTCCTGGTCCCGCTCCTGCCTGCCCGCCTTCCTCTGGACCGGCCTCCTGCAGACCCTGGGACACGTGGCAGTGGATCACGCTGTTGTGAGTGATGTTTAGGGATAACAGAGTCTTCTTGGGATCCTGCAGCAACTGGCCTTGATAGATCAGTTTTATTTGATGCTCCCGGCCTGAGAAGTATTTACTGCAGAGGGAAAGAACAAGAGTCACTAAAGGACATACTGAGGAGTCAAGTTTGAAGTTAATACGTGGATGTTTACGAACCTTTTCAGGCCTCCCACTGTATCCTCCGGTTCCATGACAGCCACCTCCTCAGTGTCATTTAAAAACTTAAGTCGGACAGAAATGGAGGTGGAAGGAGTGGTGGTGGTGGTGGAGATGGTGTTGGTCAAAGCTGGCATCAACCTTATAACCTTTTTATCTTCCTCCTCTAGAAAATCGTCATCATCCTCCTCATCAACATCATCGGACTCCTCATCAGAAGTATGAAGTCCTCCGGCCTGCAGCTGTTTGCTCTGAATGTCCAGCAGCAGGTCTGTCCTGGCCCCCTCCGCTCCCTCCCCTTCTCCTCTCTCAGTCCCCGACTCGCTGTCATCCGGTTTGTTCTCCTGTGACGGCACAGCGGCCTGCTGCTCGGGGGTCTCTGTGCTGGGAGAGCCCCCTCCGTAGCTGTCGTGGCCCCCCAGTCCAATCAGGGAGGCGTGGGCGCCCACAGTGAGGATGGTGCCCAGGATGTGGTCTCCCCGGTCGGCCACGTGGGTGGAGAGCCAGGCCAAGATGAGGGCCAGGACCAGGAGCAACACGCCGCCCGCCGCCGTCACCTCCTCCTCCATCCCATCCAACATGGTCAGTGCACACACTGCCATCTCTGTCCTCCAAATCTGCAAACACAAAAACACAGGCTGTCGTACAATGCTGAGAAAGTACAACATAATGGTCAAGTCTCACATATGATGACAAAAATCTGTTTTAGTTTCAGGAACAATCGAGTCATCCCGTATACATCAACACCTTGGAGAGTGAGTTATCTCTAAAACGGCGTTAAACTAACCTAAATTCGACATATTTGAACTGTAGTCCTAATCTGCAGCTGACAACGTGGCAGTATATCTGGGAACTTCAAACTGCGGTGTTTGTCCTCTTATCTCTGATTATGTGAGCTACTGTGGACAATGTAGTTCATCAGTGAGCAGCAGGCTGATTTCAGGCAACACTGACTTTACTGAATAAGATTCCTCATTTATTACATGTTTAAAGTCATCCAATTCGCCAAAATACATTCCCTGTTACTCATTACTGATCAACCTACCACTTCCCCTTTTTTCCAAACAGCCTGCTGTAATTTCCTAAAGCCCAAAACAAAGTCTTTAAAATGCTTGTTTTGCCAAAACACACGAATATAAAGAAATGAAGCAAATCTCTATCTTGAGGTTTTTATAATAGAAACAGATCGGATTAATATAACTGTTCACCTCTAAACACAACAAACAAGCACCCTGCTAAAACTTTAACGTGTTAATAAATGCCAGCATTTTATCCTGATGTGCCATCACAACATAAAATACTTTACTGACAGAGAAGATGTTTAAAGAGTTTCAGCATCTGGACCAAACATGAGACTTCTTCCAGTTTTAAACCAAATTACAAACAAAAAATCTGTCAGTTGTTTTCTTTACAGCAGATGAAACGTTTAGAAGGGAACGTTTCCTGTCGTGAAATAATAATAATAATAATAATAATAATAATACGGAGCAGCTGCAGCTGGTTGTAGCTGTGATGCTAACTCCGCCCGCCCGTCTTTAAACTCCACATTCGCCGCTAAAGAAGCTCTTTTATTGGACTTTAAGGTCCGACTGCTGCCGAGCAGTTAGCGGGCTAAGTTAGCTTCCAGCTAGCTTCGAGCTAGCAGCAGGAACGACCTTCGTCTGTTCGGCCGAACCGGACCCCGCGGGGTGGGTCCACCGGGGGTCTGTGTCTTCACCCCGGGGGGGGCTCCACATGGTCTTACCTGGACGGTGGAAAATCAGAGCATGTTTGCTGTGTGGACGGGGGCCGGACGCCTGAAGTCCTGCGGTCCGGATCAGAAGAGCCACATAACAAACACCGAGGCCGTGACGTCATCGGCACGGAGGGAGCGCCTGTTTCAGACGACGGGACGTCCCGGACGCTGCCGCTCATACGATAACGACCAGAGAGCAGCCGGGCGGGTGATTCAGGACAAGAAGAATCAAAAACAAACAGACTTAAAAAAAAACAGTTTCCGTCTGCAGGCAGTCAGAGAGCGGAAAATACTTTATTATGAACTTTATTTACTTATTCGGTTTGTTTGCTGCTTGGTGTTTTCTCGTTGCACAGATGGCTCATTTACTTCATCCATCCCAAAGTGTCACAACAACCAGTAATCAGATTTAGAGTCACACTGGAAATACAGAAGAGGTCACTCCTGCCACTGTGCTGCCTGAGGTCAGTTATCAGGCCCTACACAGAAACAGAGAAACTATGAAGAGCAAACGCTGACATTAACAATATTTTACTGCTCTTCAGAATAAGTTCAAGATATTTGAGCAACTTTCTTTTTCACGTAAAATTGTTGTCATTTATAATAAATTGAAATGCATAAATATAATAAATTGTAAATAAATAATCCAGGAGTTCCATTAAATCCTGTTTATTTTTTTCCTTCAGAAAATCCACACAGATGTCTTGTAATGCCTTTTATTCTACTTTGTCCAATCAAAAATGAATAAAACAAGTTAGTTAAAAAAAAGTGTGTTGGAGCAGGTGTGTGAAGTCAGCGGAGGCTCCCCTCCTCACGCAGCAGCAGATAATCTCTTACAGAGCTGGGAACGTCCAGTTGGCTGACTGCTGAGTGGCACCGGGCCCCGAGGTGCAGGCGTAAGGCCCAACGACACAGATGCTGCAGAGAGCGAGGCTGACCGCTCTGCTGACGGACCAGCTCGAAGAAAGGCAGGTGCTCCTGAGGCAGAGAGGGGCAGACAGGAAACATGAACCTTGGAGGGTAAACAAGAAGAGCTTTAACAAACACAGCGCTCACCTCATTTATCTCAGCAGACAGAAAGTCCATCCAGTCACAGGGAGGGACAGACGGATAAGAGTTCAGCATCACCTCCACAGTGGCAGGAGAGAGGACGCACTGCTTCAGCATCTGTACACAACAAACATGTCTAATGATATCCAGAAAATAGAGAGCCTTTTTAAAAAAAAAAAAAAAAAAAAAACTTAACACCACCAGAATTTGTTTGCCTCCACTTGTTTTAAACATGTTCCTTTGTACTTTGTCAGTACATTAAAATATTGGTGTACTATTATATCTACAGTATAATGTTTCCTTATGTTAAGTGCTGATTTTTCCAAATTAAAATAAAAAAAGTTTCCAAGTCAAACCTTGGCTGATAACTGGCCAACATACAATATCTTTCACGGATAAAAAAATCTCTTATTTTAAGTTGGATTTCACATAATTGGCCTTGTATTTTGTATTTTATGGTTTCTGTATATATATATATAGGGTTAGGTATGGTTTTGTTGGTGGCTCTGGTATAAATGTCATTATTTTATGAGATAAAATTGATTGATAGGCGCTCAGAGCCTTCTGTGTGCAGGAACTGTCAACTAGCTCTGAATTAGAAAACATTTGATTTTACACATGCGTGAGTCTCAGTATGCCGGTTTTACTGAACCTTTGGGGAAACAGCTTTGGCTCCATGGTTCAGAAGAGATCGTGCTATTGCTTCAGGTTGCTGGTCCGGGTAATCTTCCACCACCTTCAGGAACAAGCAGAGTAAGTGCTCAGATCACGGCTGAAGGTAAAAGATAAATCTCTTCTTCCTTTATTTTCATCTTTAAAAAAGTACTAAAAACTTCACATCTTTGCTCTTTCTGCTGTTATCTGCTACCTGCAAAAGACAGTCCATCGGGGTGTATCCTGCACAGTTTGTCACATCTGCTCTTGCGCCGTGCTGCAGGAGGACCTCCACAATCCTGGAGCAGCAGTTCGCACAGGCGTTGTGTAGAGGGGTGTGCTGCTTCCTGCCCGCAGTTCTGGGATCAGCTCCGGCATCCAGCAGCATTTGGATCACACGGAGGTAGCGTCCAAACTCAGATGGCCTCTCAGCCCCAGAGCACGCAGCGTTCAGAGGAGTCTCACCCTCTTGATTTGTAACTAACACATCGGCCTTGTAGCTCAGGAAGAGCTCCACGTGCTCCTCCTGGCCTCTCCGAGAAGCCACGTGCAGCGGTGTGAGCCTCGACTCCCTCATCCTCACGTTGACCTCTGCACCTGCTTCTAACAGCAACTCAGCACACCTGCAACAAAGTGCACAGATTCACAAGCATCGACATGTTTATTACCAAAACAACAAACTCCCCCACTTTTACAGATAACTTTCACCATTTTTGCAGATTAGGAAAAGAGAAATCTGAATGACAGCTGACCACATTGAGCCTTGGCAGCAACTTGAACCTAACAGGAAACTGAATGTGGATATTCATCAAAGAACAGAGTGATTTCACCTCCTTCACCACTCACTGGACTGACTGAGCAGAGGTGCAGAGGTGAAGGGGAGCGCTGCCGTCTGAGGCCAGAAGTTCAGGATCTGCTCCGTTAGCAAGCAGCAGCCTGACGCAGGCGGCGTGTCCCCCGATGCAGGCCTCATGGAGGGCAGTCCTGCCTCCTGGGTCGGCATTTACCTCAGCGCCACGAAACAGCAGTTCCTCCACACATCCAGTGTGGCCTCTGCTCGCAGCTAGACACAACGCTGAGGTTTGTCTTACCTTGGAGCTCAGCGTCCACATGCCTGACCGAGGAACAGAAGGGCCCACAAGTAAATACATTTATTGGGAATAATAACAAAGATATGTTGAAAGGCTCACCCATCTCTGGAGTCCACACCATCTCCTCATGCACCGTCTCCATCACAGCATTGACCATTGCTGGGTCCTTCAGCACTGCATACACTCCTTTCATGTCTCCAAACATGAAGGTGTTGTGAATGGCCGTGTCTCTGCAGCGGACCTGGGGTGGAGGGACCCGGACCTCCTGGAGTTGCCGCTGCTGGGGAGGAGGCCTGGGGGCTCTGGGCAGCGGGGCCCTGGTCATGGCTCTCCTCTGGGCCAGGGCTTGTCGAGCATCCTGCCACTCCTGATACTCCTGCTCCAGTCTCAGAGAGCGCAGTGAGGTAGACGTAAACGGAAAGGTGTCTCTTGACATGATGCCTTAGAGTCATTGGAAGAGTCATTTGGTTAATTTTACAGCTTCTTGTGGAAAGGCAAGTTAGAAATGAGAAAATTTGATGTTATTTTCACTGTTCTTAGTTGGAACTCAATGGATTAAACTCCACAAAGAAACAGGGTCTTGCCTAAGACACTTTGGAGAAAGCTGTGTACAGAAATGGCCGTCTCCTGTTACTCACCCTTTGCTGGAGCTGCAGGACTCACAGGTCCAAACAGAGGTCAAGTGAAAACTTCCCTAACTGCGCTCCATGGTGTTCCCCTTTTGAGTTGAACTTGAAAATGCGGACTTCTTCATGTCCTCTGTGTCGCAAAGTCACAAGATTGTTGCTCAAATACAACATCAGCACTAGTTATTTATAGCTGAGTGCAAGCTGACACTTGACTTATCCAGTATGGCCACCAGATGACAGCATTAATCCAGCATTTATCTCCCATGAGCAGTGAAGCACGCGAGAGAAAAAAGTCCCAATTCCAAACCCTTTTATTTACAGATTAGTATGAGATCATTTGTTCCTCAGGATAAAAATAAAAATCATTCTAAACTAACAAAAAATGACCCAAAATGGGGATCTGAACAGCCAACCCCCCCCCCCCCACAGGATTCACCTGGAGCTGATTTAGATGTTTGTCCAGTTGTTTTTTAATTGTAATAATAGATTTATCTATCTTTCGTGAGTATTTTTTGGTTCTTGCTGGGTTGAAAATGAATAATTCACTTATTTTTCAACATTCAGTAAAAACTTTAGCTGTTTAACTTTCAAGTGAATAAACGTCAGTGTGCTTTAAGTCATCCCACGAAGAATAAATTTAAACACCAACCGGACGTGCTGAGGAGTGAACCCTCTCGCTCTGTGTCGACAATCTTTGTATCAACAACTCTTACGTCATTACGTCGTGTTTGAACGTGGCGGCGCATTAACGAGCTGCAGCCGAGAAAGAAAACTACAGATAAACATTAAAAACTGAATCAAAACGTAGCTCGTCGCGTCGATCCGTCCAAATAAAGGTTAGTAAGAGGCCCAGATGTAATCCCTTTGAATGGCTCTCGGGTCGGACTCGGCTTTTGTCGCGTTACTTCGTGACTAAGATGGTAAGTAAGCAAACTAAACAAGACTGCAGCTAACCAGGCTAACATCGGCTCAGCTAACGACACGTTAAGTTGTACTTTGTGACACTTTTCTGTAGTAACTGTTCGTTTTCCCCGCCGTGGTTTCGCTTTTCTTCCAGACCTGTAAGTTAAACGGCCTGTTCAGCACCGGGGAGGACTTCGACGACGAGGTGACAGCCGGCGGACTCGAACACACCTGATTTCAGTTGTCAGCTAACTGTCAGTAACATGATGTGTCTCCTCAGGACCTGCTGGGGACAGATTGGTGTGTCCCCCCCCCGGCGGCCCCCTGTGATGGACAAACTGCAGCTCCGGGTCTGAGGCAGCTCCCCTCCTCCTCCTGTCCTCCATCACGGAATAACACTGAGCCTAACTTGCCCCCCCCACGGGGTCATGTAAACCCTGAGGGCTCGTTGAAACCCTGCGTGGCTCAGGATGATTTTGATGACTGGGATGTTGACCTGGCAGACTTGAATGAGAGTGAGGACCAGGTGGTCCGCCCTCCCTCTCCCCCCCCTGCTGCCCCAGTCCAGCAGCTCCGACCCCCGGCCCACAGAGAGCTTCGGACCACACTACCTGATCGGACTCTGGCTGCACACAAACCGTGTGGCTCATCGAACCGTAACCTACCTCCTCGGGCCCCTCAAGCTGCTCATGTGCGATCTCCGGTACCCCGTCCCGCCGTCCTGTCAGCCCCGCCTCAGAGTCCTGGCGTTTTCACCCCCAGTCCCGTTTCCAGGACACCCAGCAGGGCTCACTGGACAACTCCAGGACCCTCGGCTCAGGGTCGAGGTCTGTTTGAGACGGCCTTCTCAGCACCCTCTCCCTCCTCGTCATCGTGTCTGAACGCCGCCAATCTGAGCCCCCATCCCCTTCACACACCAGTCGTCACCAACCGCCTGGTCCAGCTGGTCTCGGCCTCCAATAAGCTGCCTCAGAAGAGGCCTCGGTCTGAGCTTCAGCGGCCCAGGACTCGACGGTTTCCCGGCCCCGCTGGCGTCCTGCCGCAGCAGGTTGGTGCCACGTCTGCCTGGTTGCACCGGGTCAGCTGCTGCTCTGCAGATTCCTCACACAAATGACGTGTGACAGAGCAATCGGTTGTGTTTGCTTTTCCACTGTGATAATTAGATTCTTCTCTCTCAGCCGCAGGGTCAGAGGCTGGATGACATCGTGGTGCCTGCCCCTCATACTCCTGCTCACAGTGTCATGGCCCGGCAGGCAAGCCAGGTAATAAAACCGCTGACAAGAGATGAGGACACACACAAAGCAGATGCAGGCTTGTTTCGCTGTGATCTCTTTTTACTCAGCATCGACCAAAACTCTGATCTTATCTGAAACAAACAAAATAACAAACATTAGCAGTTCATCTCTTGATCATTTAATTATCCTGATTCGTTAAATGTCAGAGGATAGTTAAAATATTTCCCAAAGCTCAGATCGACATATTTCTGTGTTTGTTTTATTTGATCAACAACTCAAATCCCAAATCTTCAACAGTTATTAGTATTTTCAGTGAAACATGACCGGAAGGAATAAAAAAAAAAAAAAAAACCTCAACACTGAACTACACATTGTCTCTGCGTTGTCTTAAAGTTTTTCTCTTCCTAAACAAAAGCAACATTTATTTTTTATCTAGAATCGGAACAAACACTCATTTATAACAGAGGACTGGCAGCAGCACAATGGCCCACTCCTCTGCCTGTCACCCAGTGCATGCTGGGATGGCTTCATTTATCTGCAACACTGAACGAGATAAGGAAGAATATAATAAAAACTGGATGAGTTAGCATTCACAGAAGTGATGTTTTTGTTAAGTTGTTGTGACAAGAGAGGCAGTAAATGGCCACTTGTATGGTAATTATCATTTAGTAATTATAACACGCTTTTATATTTCTGACATGGCTCGGAGGCAGGATTAGGTTTAGATCTTCCTGCCATTTCAGGATGTTTTCTTCTCTTTGTGAGTCTGTTGGAGTTTTATAAACCTGATACTGAAGCGGTCCCACTTCTCTCTTCTGACCACATTGGATTTAAAGTGATCATCTGAAAAAGCTAATGCCAGGTTTGACTAAAAATATTACCAGGTGTGCGCACAGAGCAACATGAAGGCCATAAATCACCCTGTCACTTCAGGGGAGTTTATTTATTATTAGCCATACAGCTGTTGTTTTGATTTTTAAAGGCTTCCAGCTCACAGACTGAGGAAGATGAGTTCAGCAGCGGTGCGTGGGCGGTGATGAAGGCAGAGATGGGACTGGATGAGAGGAACCCGTCGTGCTTCCTTCACTCCTACAGTGTGGTCATGGTGCTTCGAAAGGTGAGCTAATAGTTGATTGGTTCCAAAGATAAAACTACTGACAGTAAACCGTCTTACTCAGGGGCTGTAACACACATGCTGCTATTTAGGTCAACTAGTTTATCCTCCCCTGTAACCGTTTGTGTCACTGCTGGAGGTCTGTTGGTTTAATCAGGACAAATGACAGGCCCACGATGTAGGTGTTGAGTAATTATAAGCAGTGTGATCACTCATCAATCATTTTAATTAAGATTCTGCTGCTATTCTGCTCTCTCTGAGTGCGTCGGCCTCCCAGTGATAGTCTATGCCTGGTCTTGAGAGGCAGTTGTTGGGAGAAACCTGCACATGCACACCTGCTTTTCACCCCCCCCCCCCCCCCCCCCCCCATTTACATGCACAGAGCTGTTGCCAGCATTCTGGCTGAGCTCATTCAGGTTAAGCTGTTTAGATGAACAGTAGCCTCCAAGAACTCCTGTTTGCACGAATAAACAAATTAACAAACAGCTCTCCTGCTTCTGTTGGCTGGATAATAACATGTTACATCTAATGCAACAGAACAACTGGGTGATCACATCATTAAACATGGCTCATTGCTGTTTATTTTTGATAGCAGTAAAGCTCCACAAACCTGTGTGAGTCTGCAATTTGCTCTGAGGGGAGTTAGAATTCAGGCTGAGCTGATTACATATTCCAAAACTAGAGGTGGGTGGGCACTTTTTATTTTTTCTGAATGCCTCGTGA
This sequence comes from Echeneis naucrates, assembly GCF_900963305.1. Lineage (NCBI taxonomy): Eukaryota > Metazoa > Chordata > Actinopteri > Carangiformes > Echeneidae > Echeneis > Echeneis naucrates. Next base: position 3,022,264 of record NC_042518.1, read on the forward strand.
TTAAAAATCAAGCACTGCCACAACCTTATTCTTGATTCTCACATTGATTCTCAACATTTAAAACACAAATGGTAGATTTATGCAATTATTTAAGCAAGCGTGAAACTGTGGTTTTCGCGAAAGAGGATTATAAAAATGTGTGATAACTGGTTTCTTTGTGCTGATGGGGTGTAAAGGCGTGTTGCTGCTCAGCTTCATTTAAGTGTTTGAGGTTGCAGTTCACAATTATTTAATCATCAGTTATTTTTGAATACTTATTTTCTCAAATTAAATTCTGTCAAATATGTTTGTAAATGTTAAGAAATATGTAAAAAAAATATTGATTAGAATTTCTCAAAGTCCAAAACTATAACCATGAAATTGCTTTTTTATCTGATCAAAAGGCCAAAACACCACCACAATATATTTAGTTTACTATCATATTTAAAGATTAAGAAGTTGCCAGTTGATTTTAGTAATTACGGGTTGTTGTGTTTGTTGTCTGCCGTGAACGCAGGCTGCACTCAAACAGCTGGTGAAAAACAAAGTACCCAACATGGCTGTGCTGCTGAAGAGCATCATCCACACACACAACGATGCCAAGGCTGTGTTCAAAGACCCGACAGGTACTGGACACACACACAAACACACAAATACTGACCCTAACCCTAACAGTCACTTAGGCTCAGTGTTGAGATGTGTGTACATTTGCATTAAATGGAAAACCTACATGAGGATCTTTGAGGTGGAAAAAACACCCCAGGCAAAGAAAAAAAAAAACTTCATGCGTCAAGTGATGGCGGATTAAAGTGAGGGGTGGTGCAGACGCCGTGAGCTGTTAGCTTCTCATTGGACATTTTGCTCAATGAGAAATTGGCTGATTTAGTTCCACGCGGTGCGAGAGCTGCGTTCAGCCACTGTAACAACAAGCTAGATTACACTCACACGTGTACACGTGCCGAAAAGTTCACATCTGTCCTGGACCCTCAGCACCAGGCCTCCATCGCGCCGTGTCGAGGCTTAGCCCTTTTTGAATGCTCCGCCTCTCACAGCCAGTTGCTGTGGTCCCCGAGGAGCAGCCACATGAAGGTGTGCGGATTACCAGCACCAAGGAGTGGATGCTGTAAGCAGTAGCAGCTGAGTAGTAAGTGTGTCTGACACCAAGAGGGACCTTTCTGTCAACAGTTCGCCTCCCACCTGCTGGAATCTCTTCAGCCCTCCTCCAGCAGGCGGTTCACTCCGGAGCTACGTGAGCTGTTTGTCTGTGTGCTGGTGCTGAAAAGATGAGTGGAATATCTCCATGAAATCACTGAGACCTTTTTTTAAATTTAACTCATCATGCAGATAACTGATCAAACAGAAATGTGCAGAGCTAAAAACTCTGCGGGTTCATTTGCTGCTTTTTCTTTTTGGACATCTTTGGACTCTGATCCATGATCAATGTCTCATCATTAGTTTTGGTTAACAGTTGAGTCTTTTAGAAGAATGACTATCAAAGATCACAATTATTTAACCTTATTTTTTTTTTTACCTGCATTAGTGGCTGTACTGCAGTACAAATATACTGTAGATCTAACACAGCATGATGGTACTACACTGGCACTATGTCCTCACAACTACTTACAGTTTTCTCTGGCTGGCTTCCCCAAACAGTTCAATTTACTTTGGGCTCTAAAATGCCCAAAGTGTGAACAGTTGTTTGTCTTTATATGTTGACCCTGCTGACTGCCAACCTCTCCGTAGTTTAACCTCCCAAGATTGGCTCCAGCCCCCCGTGATCTGGATGGAAAAGCTTCACAGATAATGAATGGATGGAGGGAAGGAGGTGGAAATCTCTGGTCATGAGTCTACACGAAGCCTTTGTTGCCAGGGCCCCAGGAACTTGAATAGCTTCTTTGGGAAAAGATGTGCAGAGTCATTTCTTTGCTTTATTTTATCGCGCAAGACAGTAATTTAACAAACAGCTTTTATTGTGTTGTTTTTGTAAGAAGAAATTTGCCTAGTAAACATATTATTATTCTTCTGTGTAGCAGCTTAAATAAATCTGATTGATGGTTGATATGGATCTTTTTGTACAGATTTTGTTTTGTTGTTAGAATATTAGAACCTGGAGATACATCGACCAAGCTGATTAAAAGTTCCTTTCCTCTCAGGGACGATCTGAGACAGTGACACTGTTTGGAAATGAGCTCAAACATACTTTGTCATTTCTGGACTGTCACGTCACTGTTTACACTCATATGATGTATATTTGCTACACTGACAGAGTTAACAGTGAAGCTCAACTGCAAACACAACAACATTTTAGCATCTTTAAAGTCGATATGGTGAGACAGCAGGTTATATTATTCATTTTGAGTTGTTTTTCTGGTTGCCTGATAAATCTAAGTCCAATGTTCCGTCTCCACTGCTGTTTGGTTCGGAGTACATGCAGTACACTGAGGTTTTTTGCTGAACCAAACTACCTCCTGTTAGAGAAAATGACACTGAGAATGGTGGGAATGAACCAAAACACTGAAGTTGTGCTCCATAAAACAGAATGAGCCTCAAGACTCCAAAGCACTCACTGCAAGGAAGTGCCGAGCTGAGCGATATTTATCTGTGGGTCTGTCGATGCAAGCAGCACTTTGTCATGTTTTTCATTGTTGATATAAAGACATTGTTAGCTATTTCTTATTGTTTTCTCTGTGATATCTGACTGAAGGGGAGATGCAGGGAACATTACATCGGCGGCTTCTGGAGGACAGAGCCGAAGAGCTGAAGGTTGGAGCCATACTGCTGCTCAAACAAGTAAAACCTACTCACAGCGCCGTCACTTAAAACTTTAATGTCACTCATAATGGAAACTGTACTTCAGTGTTTTAACTTGACCTAAATGTGCCATGGCATTCATTGAGTTTGGGGAGTTTGTGTCTCTGCTTGTTCTGTGGACAGGTTGGTGTGTTTTCACCCTCTCACCGTAACCATTACTTAAACGTGACGCCCAACAACCTGCTGAGGGTCTACTCCCCTGACGGCGTCAGTTTATCCTCCGTTCAGCTCCCCCCGCTGGTCCTGGTGAGCCCCACTAATGTCAGCTGAAGACAAGAATTTCACAGTTGCATTCCTCCAAATATTAAAGCTGTCATGCAGAATCACTCTGTGAACCCGTCAGCTGTCCCCTCTAAACGTTTTTGTTTTCATGTGTTCTTGTTTTTTGTTTTTCTTCTATCCAGGCGCAGATGTCATCATCACCCACTCAGCCTCCCACAGTCCTCCGGGAGCCGGTATCACGGATGCATCTGCTGTTTGACGAAGAGGAAGACGAGGGGCAGGAGGGTGAAAGATGCACGGAGGGAGCGACAGACTCTAAAGCCCCAACAGACACAGGAGGGAACTCCAGCAGAGGCCCCCAACAGTCATCTGGGAATCCTGCAGCGCAGGACGAGGGCTGGGATGCAGGTGGGGCTCCCCACAGAGAATTAATTCCACTCACATCCTGAGTTTCAGCCTCTGTAAAATAATAATGTAAAATATTCTGAATAAAATAGAAGCACGGGTAAAATGTTGAGTTCATTGGCCCTGAATCTAATGGAGTAAAGAAAACAAACAAAATTATTCAATCCCCAGCTGTAGTGATGTATGCAGCAGATCCCCACATTCGAGGAGCTGAAGAGAGAAGCTGATCAGCATAAAAGACAGACCATCCATCCATTATCTATGCATGCAGGGTTGCAGGGAGGAACTGGAGTCGATCCCAGCTGACACTGGGGCAGGACGGGGTTCACCCTGGACAGGTTGCCAGTAAATCACAGAGACAAACAACCATTCACACCCAAAGGCAGTTTAGAGGGGCCTTATTACCTACACACACAAACACTCCAGGACCACCAACCCATCAGCTGACAGTGCTGACCGCTGCGCCACTGTTCTGCCAAATGCCCAAAACTGTTCAAAACTGTTGCCAACTCTTCTCTCTCTGCTCGCAAGATACTAACGGCTTAATTTTTGTCCCTTTTGCACTGCTTGTCCAGATGGAGGGCTCCTAATAGGGATTGTGTCTAATTTCATGGTGGATTAATTATCGAAGTGGCTGAGCGTTGTTCAGTGAAACACACTGTGTGGTACCTTATTTTATGCACGAAACAACATTAAGCACTGGAGAAAAAAAAAAAAAATCAATAGCAAATGATGCAAACCATGTAACTGCCATTGACTAAGTTTTTCAAAATAAATGTTTGGGATTATACTTCCAAAGAAAATGTCAGTAATCTCAGAACACTAATGCTGACAGTCATTTCTTAGTTTGTGGTGTAGCAGTCGAACTGGAGGAAAAATGTTCATGCTCTTCACTGTCTGTTCTTTCTGTTGTGCAGATGACGACTTGGATGAACTCCTTGGAGAGCTACCTGAGGACACCTGCAACCTTTGATGTAACTTTACATCAGCCAACATACAGACTGTCTCCACTGACTCTGGTTATTTCTTGGCTGAATAACAGCAAACGGTTCATTTTGGGAAGGCATTTTCTGAGTACATTAACTGTGTTCAGCACCCGTTTCCTGAACACCACAGAGTATAAACTGAGTTTATTTCTTGTTGCCGTCTCATTGCTGTGCATCAATGATGATTGATGTGTTATAAGAAGCAGTCACTTAAAGCCGACACATGCTCATTATTTAATTACAAAACTCCAGAAATGATCCCTGTTTGATTTTCGCTCCACGTCTCGTACTCTCATAAAGATAATTCTTATAATTAGTCTGAGATTGTGCGTCTATTGTCTGCTGTTTCCCTCGCATCACTGACCTTGAAATGATAGGCTAATCCACATAGCATTGATTTGATGATTATGTAAAATTATATTCAGGTGAGGTGTGTTTGTCTGCTTCCTTCCTTGCCCTTTCTTCTCATTCATGTCTTTTTATCTGTGTGTCAGTGAAGTGGATAAACTGTAACCCGGCTTGTTACTGTGCATTAAGAGGTGTAATAGAGGTTTTCAGGCAGGGATTGCAGGGAGGCAGTCTTAGAGTCCCATATGGTTTATTTGACCAGAAAGAATTTACCCACCCCTGCTAGAGTCAGGGTGGAGTCACACCATGACTAACAGGCTCTTATGGAAGCTTTCCCAATAGGATCTGAGCCCCAGATCCAGACTCTCCCACTACCCCTGCCTCACAAACAAACCGTAACAAATTCAGGTTAATCCTCAGCCTTTTTCTCATTTTGCATTTGATGCAGCAACACACATTTCCTGCTTTCTGTACAGAGGAGAGAAGCGACGATGATGAAATCGGCTGCATTTGCTGTCATCCCACATACTTTTTGCTTTTCTCCTCTTAGCTGTGCGGCTGAACCAAGTACAGTTTGCAGTACAGGCTGCGAGCATTTGTGCAGTGACAAATTTTCCTTCGGTTTTGGCTCAGAATGTCAAAACAATTTGTCTTTAAAATTACACACTGACTACGAGGGTGAAGCGGTGACTTTGAGAAAGGAGAAATTGTGAGCCTGTCCTTGTTCTGCTGTTTGGAGGAATAAAAGTGAGGCGTTACAAGGTTCCTACTGCAAACCTGATGTGGATTCAAATAACATTTGAAGGTTATAAAGCTTATACAAATTCCTCACCCTTTCCTCACAGTGCAACCATGCATTTACTATCGGATTTACTTCCCCAGGTTTTGAGTCTCCTTACGTCAGTTGTGGTTCTGCACAGGACTGAAGAAAAGACCAGTCAAAGACAAGTCAGCCCCAACATGTCCTTCCAAAAAGTGTCCTGTGGAAGGAGGATAATTCACTCTCCTCACTGCACAGTTTACAGCGAAGCTCCTGAATACTGGCGATGACAGTGTGTGTGTAGTGACTTTTCAGGAATACTTTACCTGGAAAAGTTCGATTTCTTTACACTCATTTTGCTGCAGCACAAACACGTTTGATTTTAGAAATTCAGAAAGCAGAAACTGTTAGCAACTGAATGAGGAAACCAAACTTGCTCTTTCTGGATGGATATCACAAGATGAAAAGTCAAAAATCAGCTTTTATTGTAATTTGGCTTGGGCTTTTAAGTTTGATAAGCTTTACAGAGCAGAGATTTCTGTTCACTCACTCAGTGGTGTAAACATCAATTACTCATTACACACCATGAGGCTATAGCCAGGTGTCACCAGGACATATATTATGATTAATTAGACTTGAAGTGGCAGAGGGATGCATTATTTTGATTGCGAATATTGTGTTTGCCATCTGTGATGTGGGGTAACAAGCAGACAAATCTGTAAAGGGTAGAAACCCCTCCTGGAAATACAGAACTTCTAATACCAGCAGGGGGTAGCATTTAACACCCTCCCTGGCTGTGCTGGTCTTTGTGGACACCATTAGTCAGGTTTATGAGAGCAATCATCCAACACCCAGTTAAGAATCGTGATGATAACAGTCCTAATTGGAGGGGAACTTAATTGAACCAGAACAAGGGGCACGCGGGTCGCCTTCCCTTATCTGCACATCTACCAATTAAGACCTTCACAAAAAGGGGTTCAGTTCCTGTAAGTCTGCATCTCTTGCTCACTCTCTGGAATAATTTGCCCTTCAACTTCAATTGCCGAATAATCAACTGTGCCCAATGTAGCCAACTCTGGTACATCCTAATTATCTGCTGGTAAGAGCTTATTATTTTTCATAATCCATTAAGATAGTCTGAAATTGTAATTACTCTTTCAGTCTTGCCGTGTGTGAAATAAGAAGTCCCAATGACCCCCCCCCACCCCCCCCCAAAAAAAAAAAAAAAAAGAAAATCCCAATCCTTTCACTGAAGATCCTTATCTGTGGTTTATACCAAATACCATGAACTCTGAGATATGAGGAGAGAGACCTGAACTGTCAAATATCATGAAATTTGGAAAGAGGTGCAGTTAAATTCCAGAGTGAAAAACTTTACTGCAGTCGAAGCTAAGGAAGACCAGCGGCATGCCGTGTTCACAATAGTGGCCATTGACTGGTTTATTGGTTCAGGTTTAATCAAATTCACCCATTCCAGTTCAGCAGTGTCTGACCAGCCAAATAAGTCTAAAGTCCAACCTTATCCATGGAAGTCATCTCAAGGTCTTTTAGTGTATTTCCAGGAGCCTTTGAGTTTCATATGTATAACAAATAGAAAGGATGAGTTGTCTCTGAATTGTGAATGCTGTTTTCTGTGCGCTCCAAAAACATTGTGTCTGTATTGCAGATTCAAATTTCTTGACATTCGGAGCAGGAGTGAACAATTTTGCTTCAGGGCTGATGTAGTACCTGCTGGAGCTTTCAATCAAGTGGTACCTTTATGTTTCGTGTCTCCACGCTCAAGAGTAAAATCCACAGCTCAGCCTATGATGGAAATTTGTCCATCTGCAATTCTATGACGATGTCGCCAAGGTGATCTATTCCTAATGATTATGTGATATAATCAAAAGCCAACAGCTACTAAATGGACCTTGATGTGTGATTTCTTTTTTTTTTTTTCCTCCGAGGTCAAAGCATATTTAGGACTCATACCAGAGAAAATCACCTGACCTTTCAAACTGCAGTCAGTAAACAAGATTCTGCCCAAGGTCCATTGATTAGGGTTTTTGGAGCTTTCTGTAATATTGTTTGGCACTAATTGGGAACAATTCATCTATTTGACTAAAAAGATGTCAATTAGAAACTTATAGTATTTGTACATTTTGTGAAATATATATAACTCAAATTAAAATTCCATAGTTTACAACACTGAATAATTGAAAGGAGCTTGTTCACAGACCTGATATTGGTTTTATTTTATCGAGAGTAAACACTGAATCTGAAAAATTGTGTATAAGATAACGAGTTTGTTGGCACTGCTGGAACTGCACTGTAGTGTCCTGATGATATTCTATAGTCTACTGTTCATGTAATGCACAACATTATTTGCATACTACTCATATATAGAAGGGTCATGCATAAAAGGAAAAATCTGAATTAATGAGTTGAGAAACCTTTCAATTGCAGATGCTTCCAAATAGGGCAGGAGGGGTCAGTGACTGGTTTGAAGAGTATGAAAACAAAATGAATCATATGCTACTGCCTCCACAGCCGCCATATCTTAACACTTAGGAGAGAATATGGAGTGACACATTGGACAGCCCATCAACAAAACACCAAATGATTGTGTATCATCTGGGAGAGGTGTTCATCCATCCTGAAACATTACAGGAGGCTCACAGTTGCATTACTGTAAAACCTTTATGATGGTTTTGGAACTTGTCACCCATGTCACCCATGTCACCCATCTTGTCACCCATCAATGTGCAAACACTTGGATGTGACACCTCTGGTTTATCAGCCATCCATGTCAGTCCAAGTCAAGAAGACTAATTTATGCATTGCCCTTTTATATTATGTAGGTTTAGTTTTAGCATTGACCTCATAAATTAAAAAAGGACAATGTGGTCAGGCTAACAAGGTTCATGTCTTTAATAATCTTGTGGATGGAAAGTTAGCCAGATGGATAGAGCCAGATAAGATTGCTCAAGTATAAAGCCTGATTTTACACCTTGGAGGCTGTTTAATCCCTGTAAAACTACACTTATTACCTCAGTGGAAAAAGGGGAGATTTGCTTAATTAAGTTGTTAAGAAACCAGCAAACCCTGCAAGCTGTCTGAGACCATGGCGAATTTCATTTGGGCGAAAGACCGTATGATCGACTGATGTGTGCGTGTGTGCAGAAAGATAAAAAAGACATTACAGTATCTTTCAGATTCAGTCAATCCCTTACTTTTTTTTTTATTAGTCTTCAAGTGCAAAGAGATGGACAGACACCCCAAAGTGCATAATAAAGCTGAATCTGATGCAATAAGGCTAAACACTCACATCTAAAATCAATACATTCTAACATTTCAGTGGAGAGGTCCTAAAGATATTGGATATAGTTTTGGTTTTGTGTACAAATAATGCACGATTTTAGTGGAGAAGTTTTACAAAATGAACAGATCAATGATCAATAGCTAATGAAAGATTCATATAGCCCCATTCCCATCACCCCTTATTTACAAAATTCAATCTGACTGCGACATTAATTCATCCACACCCAGTACTATTTTCAAGTTTACGTTCTTTTGCTCTCCATTTTTTTTTAAATATAACTGATAAAACTACATGTACAATAGGGATCAAAAAGAAAGCCATCCAGTGAAATCATTGAAAAAATAGTTTTAGATGTTTTTATATACACAATCTACTTCTATGGCATTGCTGTTCAGGCTAAATTTCAGGATGTCAAGATTTATTTTGTAAGTGGCATTGAATAAATACTGTATAAATATAAACATTTGTTTTGAAAGCTTGTGCTTTCCAAATATCAAAAAGCAGGAATACAATGTATGAATGTCAGTCCTTGTTTCCAGTTGCAAATAGCAGAAAAATACATCTCTTTAGTCCCCAGGAGATCAATAATTTATCTGATTCTGATTTGAATTAAAATCACTTAAAACTGAAATTTTGATAATTATTTTTCACAAAATTGGACACAGCGTATCCAGGTGTTGTGTTGTGTATACCAATGCATGGTTTTCAAGATAATACAATTTTCCTTGTCAACAAATAATCATGTAAACATTTTCAAAACAGTTGTTCCAATAAAAAATAAAGAAATAAAGGTTATGTTTATTTGTTTATTTATTTATTCCATACAGGTATATATGTGTGACGTGTGTGTGCATAAAACAAACAAACAAACAAACAAACAAACAAACTAACTAACGAACGTACGAACTATTTCCGTCCGCCATCTTGTCCCGTTTTAGTCGCTTGTGAATTTCACGGAGGAAATTCGGATGTTCATCGGGAAAGACGGAAAGCTCGCTCAGCTCCTCTAAACTGGATCAGTGGTCTGGTTTCTGGCAGCACTAACCTCAAAAGCAACCGAAGGATTGTTGTCTTATTTGGACAAAGATGAGAAGATGGACGATTGAAAAGCCGTCCGGCGGCTACAGGCGAGCTAACGCACACGACAGTGAGTTTACTTTAAAACCTGATGTAAAAAATAACCCTCAACACGTTAAAATATCTGTGTTGTAATGTGTTTTTCCTCTAAAATGGGTGGTTAGCGGAGTTGGTTTAATTTATTAATGTGAAACGTCCTGCAGCAGGTGTGTGCCTTGAATTAGATAGCTAACATTAGCTTTAGCTTGCTGTAGGCTAGGAGCTTGTGTTTAATAGGAACAAATGTCATATTTTCTCTCTCAGTAGTTATTTGTTCACTTAAGCTCTTCAGTCTGGTCTTCAAATATTTTCCTAAAATCCTCCCAATATAAATTTTTTTTAAATAATTATAAACTGAAGCTAAAAACATTTTAAAAAATAATCAGTTATCAAGTTGCAAATCCACCAGACATATAAACGAAGTTCATGGCACTGTGCACTCCTTTTAACCTGAATTTTTACTTCATCCTTGTACTATTAGGATATATTTTACTGCTGGCAGTTTCATTTGAGCTGACCATTACATTTTAATCACTTAGAGTTATATGTTAATTGTCCAACAATTTAAAAAAATGGGACACTGAAATGACGGTGTGTTTTTGCCAAGTGTTCCATCCAATCTAAAAAATGTGCAGTATCATAACCACTTTCCTGTTGGTTGTAAATATCTATTAAATGATTGACTATCAGCACCTCGATTTCAGCTTTCTCTTGTGGGTCTGTCTGCTTAATAGTGAGGGGTGTGCAGTTGTCATCAGATGCCTGACTGGATTTTTGGCGTGACACGAGAGCTGAAAAGTTGGGCTTCTGCATGGATTGACTAATGCGTGGATAACCTGAGAACTATTTTGCTACTGAAAGTACTGAGGGAACGTTCTCATTTACTCCTACAGACCAGGTTGACAACCTGCATATTTTTATGCAGTTTGTTTCCTCACAGCACCTGATTTACTTTACGTCTGACCACTTTTTAACCTCTCACACCTTCTTTTGTTTTGTTCTTGTTGCTTTCCACCGCCTGTCTCCTTGTATATCTTCACTGTCTGTTTTCTCTCTCTCTCTTAGATTATAACGCACAACTAGTCACAGAGACCAAATGACTCCAGTTACAGATACAGGTTAACAAATTCACTTGATTGTACGTGTGACAAACTTCTCTGGCATGTGACATTGTCGTGCAGCCCCTGTGACCACGCATCATCACTTTTTAGGTTTTAGTTTTTCCATTTTATTTTTGTCCTCATTCCTTCCCTCAACCTACATTTCTCTGCCTTTACTGCTCCATCTCCACTTCTGCTTTATTTCCCATGACATAGCCCTGCTCCTCTTCCAAGCAGCCACCACTGTTTTCCCCTCTACTTTCTCCAACAGCTTTACCTTTTGCATCTGTCCATCACCCAGTTTCCAATGACAAGATATGGACACATGAAAAACAAATGAATGAAGGTACTGGTGCTGAAAGATGAAACATTCAGAGAGAGACTTGGCTGAGGAGAGAGCAAGCGAGGAGAGCTTCGTCTTCCCTTCTCATTCTCCTCCCTCCCTCTCTCTCGCCTCTACTCTCTCTCTCAGTGTGAGCATGTGTGTTGGTGTGTGCGCCTACCGTCTCTGCCGGCTCCACTGTTGTTTGCCGCCGCCACAGATGAGCTAGGAAGAGGAGGGAAAGCGGATGTATTTGGCCAGAGAAAGAGGAAAACGGGAGGAGTTTTGATCGGCGTGCAAGACTAAACAGCGGCTCTTATCATCAACATCTCTCTCTCTCTTTCTCTCTTTTTCCTGCCTCTCTTTCTCTCTTTCACACACACAGGCACAAACACGCTCTCACACTCACACACACTCGTGCTGGCTGGATGTCTTCTCGCTAGGCTGAACGTGAGAGGTGATAGGCTTGGCATTAGTTTGGGGCATATGGGGATCCTGAGAAACCTGGACGTGCACGTGAGATTGTTTTGCGCGTGTGTGTCAATCTTCATGCACATGCATGAATGAGAGTTAGCGCCTGAGTGTGTGTTTTTGAATGGAGATGAGTCGGGCCGTTAAATACACAGAGGCAGCTTTGATTGGCTTTCGGCTTAAGTGACTCTCACCTCACGCTTTGAGTGTCACGGAGGACTGAGCCTTTGGGATTTTTGTCAATGAATTTGAGCAGTCACAGGGGGCAACAGAGGATGGTGAGGGCTGCTTTAGGTATAGAGTGTGTTCAGTGGGAATGTGTGTGAGTGTGTTGGTGTCGTAGGAGCCGCTGGCAGTCACAGTAACTCTCAGCTCAAGGGACTGATTTAGAGTGGAGTTGGAGTGAAGAGGGATCCCTGAGGGAGCATCTTTATTGTCCGGCTCATACTTTCCATTGTCATTATCTGGAGTGTGATTTGCCTTATGTATATTTCCTCTTCTTTGCCATTTGTTGCTAGGCTTTTAATTGTTTTGTGGTTTTTTTTTTTGTTTTTTTTTTTTCCCTGTGAGTGTTGACACCAGGTCTTTTTCTGTCTTGTACTTTTCTTTTTGTCTTTTACAATTTTTTTGGTGTGTTTTTCCTCCTTTGTTCCAACATGCATATTATCAGCATTGTTGATATAAATGAGGAATCTATGACTGTTATTGACATTTTCTCTGTCTCTGTGCAGGTGTGAGTGCATCAGGGCCTCCTTGGCCGAGGAGCTGGAGGGCTGATGATGGATCTGAAGGAGAGCTGTGGCAGTCAAGGGAGCCAGGAGAGCTCCAGTTTGCGTCCAACCTCCTGGCAGGCCTTTGCTCACACCAGCACGCTGCATGGCCTGCGCTTTGTCTTCCCTTATGGTCAGCCTAGCGTGCGCCGCTTACTCTGGGCTGTCGCTCTGCTGGCGTGCCTGGGACTGTTGGCCCTGGAGTGTGCTGAACGCTTGGCCTATTTCCTCTCCTACCCTCACGTGACCAGTGTGGATGCCGTGGTTTCAAGCAGCCTGGTCTTTCCCGCCGTGACCATTTGTAACCTGAATTCATACCGCTTCAGCCGTCTCACGCGCAATGACCTGTACCATGCAGGAGAGCTAATGGCTCTGCTGGATGTGCACCTGAAAATCCCTCAGCCACACCTGGCTGAACCTGATGTGCTGGCTTCCTTGCAGGAAAAAGCCAACTTTACCAAATATAAGCCCACACCGTTCAGCATGAGGGAGTTCATCGAGCGAGTTGGACACGACCTGAAAGAGATGATGCTCTACTGCCGGTACCAAGGCCAGGAGTGCAGCCACAGTGACTTCAAAACCGTGAGTCCACTGATATGTTTTTTTTTTTTTTTTTTTTTTTTTTTGTATTAAATGTCATCTCTTGTTTGACATCAGTTGGGGTTAGGGCATCTTTGCTGCAACCAAGCCCTCATGGGAATGAGGTGTTTTGGTTGCGTATTCTGAGTCTTGCAAGTTTCCAGAGCTGGAGCCTGTTTTGTTCTGTGAGTAGAATGACTTGATGTATGCTGATGGCTACTCTTTCCCTCCCATGCTGCTACTCTGGGAGTCCCCTGCTGTATTTTCTCTCTCAGGGACTTTAGTTTGGCTACACAAGTTGGCTCTCAAGCCTTGTTCTGCAAATACATTCACTGCTATTGCCTTGTTGTGGACCTCAGCCTTTACATATTAACATTGTACTCACTCGCACATACAAGTGTGTAGTATTATAGGTACTGAGGGAACATAATTGCTTTGTTGTGGGCTATAGTCAATTGTAAATTAGCCTGTATTCCTCTGCTACTTTTTGTACTTATCCAGACAAGTGGTTTTCTTTCTTTTCATACTACAAATTTGAAGATTCAAAGGATTTTTATGAATGTGCTGGCTTGACTGATAGACCCTTAATACAAACAAAATAACACATCATTATTGGATGATTGTTGATGCTAATTTTTAATAATAATAATAATAATAAAAAACAAATTAGGCTTTGTGTTAAAAGTAGTAGCTTGTTTTGTAGTTTCTATATGCCTGTAAAACCAGATCACTTATATCATAAGTAAGCACACTTGCGTCACATTTTCTTGCGCTGATAAGATTGACATCATTGAATGATGATTGAAAGTCTTACTGATTAAACATCATCCACTTTTTGTAGATCAAAGTGAGCAAGTCATTACACTTGTAGCACACTTGGACTCTAATGAGGTCTGTGAACTGTGAATATAAGAACAGCACATTGCGTAAACCAATGTGAAGGTCTACCGTGTGAATAAAAATCCTGTGTCATTTCCTCAATGACAGAGTGTCAAAAGACCTTTTAGATCTTCAAAAAGATACCTTTGGAAACAGGTGTGAAGAATTTTGTTTTTGGTATTTCAGAGGATCACCTTGTTTGCAAGGTTCACCTCATACCTACAAATTTTATTTACTGACATTTCTGCAGACTATTGGTGAATGCAGACAATTGTTGGTGTACTCTTGAATTGTGTAATCCATCACGCTGAACACAAAGTCTACATTAGCTTTGTTGTATTGTTGTTCCCTAATAATGCTGTCCAAATGCAGATTGATTTTCAAAAGACTAAACTGTATTACCTTGCTGTAGTAAAAATTTAACGGTGAATTGTGTGGTGATTTAATGGTATTTATTGAATTTAAAATCTTCATTGACTCTAAATGGGTTTAGCTGGCAACATTTATTCACAATTATCAGCAGGAATCAAGGATTAAATCTCTAACACTTTTTGCTGGCTAAGAGGGCATTAATTATGCTTTTCAATGATTTTGGTTGCAAAGTGCAGCAACAATTTGAAAATGAAATGAGCAGGTTTAAATTTTTTCCTCACATTACTGTTCATGATGTTTAGATAATAACGTAAATAAATCAACTAAAAGTTTAAAGTCCCAATAATATAACTGACAGACTCCTACACCTAAAATTGACAGGTAGAATGTGGTTGCGGGCTCGAGTTAAAATATCTTGAAGTTGGACTTCAGTGAGTTGTATTCAGCAAGATACTGGAGCAGTGTAATTAGAGGTGCCTTAGTATTAGTCAGAAAGCACTGCAACTTAAAATTATTGCCATTATCAATTCATTCTGCTTATTCCTTTTTTTTTTTTTTTAATTAAATAATTACTTGACGTAATGGAAGCAATTAATTAATGATCTGGATTATTTTTCTATGAATTAATGAAAAGATAATTAGACTAATAATTTTATTGAATCCAGTTAATTTATTCAACAGAATGCTGGATTCTAAACTGCATATTGAGATGCAATCCAACCAAAAGTGATGCTGACTCAACATTGTTACGGACAACACAACCCAAGCAACCGTTATGATTCGGCCAATAGGACTTAATATTTCATAGAAATGGGTGGAATCTAGTGGTACATCTGCGTTCTGCTTTTTACTTTGCGTTCAGTTATGTTGTATTGGTATATGAACAGTTTTGTTTGTATCATGTCACAGAGTAATGCAACATGATTTTCTATTTAAAGCCTGCACAGATACCGCAGCTGATACAGAGCTAACAAGATGCTCTTTTCGTTTGTTGGCCTCAAAGCTGACCAGTGGTGCATGCACAACGTGAACAGTACTCTGGTATCTGATGTGCTTTGATGAGCACTTCATTCTGTACAGAGGTGACTCTGTTGACATTAACAGAACCCATTGATGGTGTTATTGCTCCTCGGCTGTGTGTAACCTCAGACATTAAAGCTTCTGGCTCTGTTTGTTATTGTTGCATTGATACATTCATGTTTCAAGCTGAGAGATGCTCAATGCACAGATGCTAATAGGGAAAACAACATTGGTAGATCACATGTTGGCTGTAGTGATTTCCTGTTCATGTCTAGAGACAAATGCTTCCCCTGGAGAACTCATCTATATTGCTGTGAGCCACAGCAAAGCTACAAGTGAGCAGTTCCCTGCTGATGTCTGCCAGGACATGTGATTTTCATAATTTCATTTTGTTGAATCTTCAGGGAGTTATTGGCAAGCTAGCATGGCTCTGTCATTGCCTTTCGAAGTGGCCCACTGAGTCTCTATTCGACTACCCATGGTAACCATCTTGCATGCTGTCTGACATGCCTTTGACCTCAAGCTGGGTTCAAAGATAATCATGTTGACAGAGAGGCTACTAGAAGGCACTGTCATCCTCTTTGCCCTCTGCCTGTTGCTGCTGTTGAGCTCCTCCTGACTTCTCGTCACTCTTCTGTTGACTCGCTCTGTCTCTTCTCTCCCTGTCACTGCAGTGACACACCTTCATATCTCTAGTGCCTTCTGAATGGTGAGGCAAAAGAAAAGAAACAAAGAAACAAAACAAACACCAGGCTCCCAAAAATAGAAAAAATGCACGCATGAATGCATGCATGCACATGCATTTACAGAAACACATACATATACACACACATGACAAAATGCACACAGAGGGACAATATTACCGTGACACTCCAGGGAGTAAAGTCAGCATTTGAATGACACAATGGTGATGAATGACCATTGTGGAGATTGTAGGGATATGGGAGACAGTTTGATGTGACTGATGGAATTGGAGCAGAGTACTGCACAAATGAGAAATGGCATCTGTATGTGTATTTAAACCTATATTCATATATTTCAAGTCTCCTCAATAGTGCAGACTGTTCATTTTGTTAATTTATGCTCATATGGGAGAACGTCTCCAACCTACCTGACATGATTCATTCTAAATAAGCACTTTGGTACACTTGTTTTTTTTAAGGATGCCAAAAATGAGGACACATCTCGAGCCAAATTCAGCACTCTCTCATCCAAGCAGAGCCAGTGAACGATGCAAAAGCCTGCTTTCACCCTGTTTAGAGATTCTCTCAACCCAATATCTCTGCAAGGATGCTGACTAGCCAAAGTACAGCTCCATCTAAGTTAGTGCGACTGGATCAGTAAGAAAGTTGTTGTACTGAATTAAAAGACTGCTCCTTGCCTTGTTTTTAGACTATGTTATTGCAGCCATGATTAAACACTGATTGATCGCAGTGACAAGCCACATTGGTGTCTGCCAAAGTGAATCATTTCAGTATGCCAGGCCTGCACTCACTGGATGCCTCCTTTATATATGTACTGTAAAGATCCCTTGAGCACTGCAGGCCCGTGAAGACCCCATCACGCACCGCCTTAATGTGAAACCTGATAGCAGTTAGACCCTGAGCTCTGTATCACAAAGACACTAATTAGACACTTGTCTGTTGCTTTTACTAGAGCCTTGTTGTATCAGCATAGGAAATGTTATGGTGCTCGCTGTTTACAGAGACAGCAGTTAACCATTACACACAACCTGTGGCCCGAGAACTTCGCAGGCACATCATTGCATGGATGGATTTACCCCACTCTCTCCAGCAGAACCTCACAAAATTACTGTCAATCACCCTTCAGAGAGGATTTAGCGGTTAAAATCTGTCCTCCCCCTCCTCCTCTGACCACTTCATCTCACTAACTGCATTTCATAATCTTTGAATTAATTTCTCAACATTTGAAGGCTCAGTGCATCACAGTAGGTTTAAGTGGATGTACTGTATAAATCATGAATGTAATATTGCCATGGCATTTTACATTCCTCGCAGGAATCATGTCTGAAAGTGCATGGACAGCACCACTGACACCCATAAGCCCACCACTCTGAAACACCCTGGTGAGGCGGCGGCAACCTTTGCTATTTAACCAGATTGGAAGAAAAGCTGGAGTACAGCCACAGACACAGAGCTCAGTGTGGATAGTGCTTATGTGGGAGACACTGCAGCTGTCTGCAGTGGTGGATTATGGTAGACTGTTGATATATTGTGTGTTGTGTTGAGGCTTAAAGAAGCAGTAATTTTTCCTGGAGGGTTTTTCCCAAACCTCTGACACTGAATTTTGAGCTGCATTGACAGTGGTTTAGTAATTGCTGAAAAGATGATTCAGTTCTTTTGCAGCCCAACTACAGTAAGAGTTTTGTGTAACCTTAAATTGCTCCAACCATTTAAGATCTTTAGCCATGGAAATGTATACAAGTGTTTTTTTTCCCTTTCAGCAACAGAAAAATGGTCTTACTTAGCAATACTAAAAAAATCAGAGGTTGTCTTTTGAGCCTGACCTGAACTTCTTGTAATTAAATCGTATGCCATTAAGTACTGAATACTGAATATAGTTTATATCACATACCATTGCAGGTAACACTATAGTTGTGTGGTATTTGTAGACAGTAGTATCCATGAATTTATAGCTCTGTGGTAGCAGGAGAAAGTAGAGATAGAATTCAAACCTATCTTTATCTTATAGCTTGATCAAAACCAAACTAATAAATGTGGTTCATTGCCAAAAACATCACTGAAATATAGAACTCTTCTATAATGCTTTGGTATTCTGTACACCCACTTTGCTGTATTTGTAGTATGGTATTATGTTGAAACCAGTTAATCAAAAGAGCACCTAGTTCTGCTCAAAACAACACTAACATGTATAGCTACTGGCTCGGTTTTTAACAAAAGAAGAGTTTTAAAGCAGAGACAGAATGATGTGAGTGACATAAGCGAGGAGAAGTCGGGACATCAAGTCATGGTTTGAGTCTGGATGTCAACTGGCATTCGCACAAGGAAAAAAGAGAAAGACGAAAGTGTAGAGGAGCATGGTCCATTACCTCAGCAGTCTGTCTACTACTTCGTCTTGGCTACAGGAGGAGGAGGAAAACGAGTGTGTGTATACTCATGAGTATGTGTTTCAATATGCTGGATGATAACTTTTCTAGATGCATCTAGATTGCATTTAGAAAAGTACTATGTCTTTGTATTTATCCTGTAACTGAGTACTAAACTTGCTTGAAGTACTTTGTGTTGTGAATTTCATATATAGATTCACAATCATAGGCTGCTCACTTAATTAATTTAAAGAAAATTGCAGCAAATTAATAAAATGGTTTGTTTTGGTTTTCAAAAAATATTGTTTTTTGGAATCCAATGTGATTGTTGAAGGTTGCCATCGCATGTTTACGCTCCTTGCAAATGCAGTGTTAGAGCTTTTTGGCTTTCACAATATTCTACCTGAACATTGTTTAATGAATATAATGAATAAATACATCATGAGCAGAAATTGCAGGTCTCTTCATGTTTTCAGCATATTAGTGATGATGGCCTTTTCACTTTATTGGCGGTAACTGGAATTCTGGCTTAATGTCCAAAGCTAAAATTAGGACAAGGGTACCTAATCTCTGTGGAAAAAAAATTCATCTGGTTTATTAAAGACAAACCTCTGGTCAAGGTCAGGGTGTGTTACCTATTTTAAAGAAGACACATGAATATTATAATTGATTTGACGAGAAATTTAATCTTTTCACTTACTTAATTTCAGTTTGTTACTAGAAAAAAAAAGTTGTAGATAAATACTCTGAAACATTCGAGAAGTAGGCAAACTAAGATAACCCAGTGTTGATACATATATGATGCTAATACTTTATTTTGGTAGTCTTATCATCTTGTAGGGAGAGGGCACATTTTGTTTTAATGTTTATAACTGGTTTTAGCTGTCTTGACGTTGATTACAAACTAGTCTCATATGTGCTTTAATGAGGCGTGAGTGCAATGTGTTGCTACTTTTATGGGATGTTGACTAACAAATAAGCTATTATCCTCCAATATTCTTGAATTTGATAAAAACATTGACTTAAGTGATAACAATTTGAACCAGTTCTGTTTCAAAGGTGCCTCAAACTCGACCCTCACCTGCTGTTTACGTGATGCGCTTTGCTTATTTTTTCTTTTGGTGACATGAACATGCTTTATGATGAGGTTTTCTGGTGTATAAGCACAGATGATGACTACATAAATAGTTCCTCTGTAGCATAAAGGTAGCTCTGAGGATTTTATGAGCATAGTGGTCAAACATGTGATTTCACGCTGTCTGCGGATAATGTTCCTTATGTGCTCTGTTTCCACCATCTTTTTTTTTTCTTTATTACCGTTCATGTATCAGCCATCTTCTCTTCTCCATAATTTACCACAGTGTCTGTGCTCAGATCTTAGATGCTCATACTTGACTGGCTGGTTTCTCTCCTTAAACAGACCAACTATCTCTTTTAGAGTTCTTTTTGTTCACCTCTCTGTCTTTCTTTAATCTCTGTAAGCTGCCCCTTAGCTCTTTTGATCCCAGTGTTCAGTCTCACCTGAGAGCTGTGTGCTTGAGGCTTTGTGGGTCTGTTTGCTAAGCTGAAGAGATTTAGGCAGCTTTAATGGAAGTTGACCACTTACCTTGGCATTTTGAGTTGCAGTAACTCTTTGCATGTTCATTTGATAAGTGTGTGTAAGAGTGTTTAGAAGTAATTATAGATTGCATGTTCCTCTGCACTACAACCTCCAAATATTTTGTTTAAAATCATTCAATCAGACTTCACAGTTCATAGGTTGCTTTACTACAGATGTGTTTTGGACCATGTAACCATTTATCTAATTTGCTATTCAGATTTATTTTTCATCACTCACAATGTGACTTCTGAGTCTGCTGAGACGCCGGTCTAAAAGTTTAAATGTCCAGAAATCCCTTCAACAGTGTGATGTGCCAGCGCTGGCCCGCTTGTCTCCAGGTACAGCTGCTGTCCTCCTAGAAAGAATGTTACATTGGTGTCAGGACAATGTGCGCTCTTTTTGTCAAAATGACGCATGTGTGCAGGGCAGCATGACTGGAAATCAGAGACATTGGCCCCACGAGGCCAAAGTTGGATTGATTCTCTGTCTCACCCATTCCTTTGTCTGACCAGTGTTTTTCTTTTTAGGCTGTATCTCTCTCTGAAGAATAACCACAGGCTGATTGTGTATTAAATTACTCAGAATTTTTGTTTTGTTGCAGATGATCTGACTTCATTATGATCAGTAGTCTCAGGCCATACAGAGATGCATTAAGTATAGTTTGTGTTTTCAGTGTAAATGCTGTGAGTTTGACTTTGGAAGGGCTTGCCCTTCCTTAACGATTCATTCAAATTCATACTGGCCCCATCAGTCTCTGTGCTTCTTGTACACTCTCGTCCCTGCCAGTCAAGGTGTTGCCTGGTGCCAGTAGATATTTGAAGGCCTCAGCACTGTTAACACTGCCCTTGCCTGGTTGTAACAGCATTTTTCTGACCTGCCTCACTTTGTCTTTGTCCTCCTTAACATTGTGATTATGTTGCAGAGAATATGCTGGATTGCTAGATATTTCTTTGACTAGCCTTCACCTGTTGTCTTTCTATGTCTCTCATCTCTAGTTCCAATCAGTCCCATGCGAAACTCCACACTGTGTGGCAGCACTCGAAGGTTGCTCCCTCTCTTTCCCCTTGATGTACCAGATTTATTGTCTCTTACTCATACAACTTCATTTGCTTCATCTATCCTCTACTCCCATGTGCTGTACACTAGCATGAACACTTATTGCTACTGGATGGCTGGAATAGCATTGTGTGTCCAGACTGGAGTGACGGCCCCCCCGCCCATAAACTCAGACTCAGTGCTGTGTCAGAACACTTACATTTTTCAGCACACAGAAGACAAACTAGTATGAGGACTGAGTTTGAAAGTACAAGTGCAGTGGATTAGAATTGCTTAGTCCATGCTCTGTTTTTTTGTCAGTGCCCTGAGCTGGCCTTGTTTTTCTGCCGAAGAGGGTAGCTATTCACAAAAAATTCACTTTATGGCAGAAAGACATTTAGAACCAGTATGCTTTTTTTTTTTTTTTTGTTGCTGGACATTAGTAACGATATATGCAGAAAATACAGTCAATATTTGGCTTCAATTTGTGAGACTTTATCTCTGTAGTTGATTTAGTTAAATAATACCTTGCTAAGTTTGTGTCAATCCTGCCTTCTTCACTCTCTGTACTTAGCATTGACACTCGACTCTGATTTGGAATTTGCTGTCTCAGTTTCCCTCCACATTCATTATTCAGGGAACGTTTGTCTTCAGATCTGGATCCAAACTCCATCCTGAGATACCACATGAGGCACCGCAGCACGACTAGCACCATTAGTAACTGTCTGTATCGTGTCATGCTACAACAACACTTCCCATACTGCTGATGATGATACTAGCTGGTGTTCCTGACGAGATGAGTGCATTTGTGTGAAGTGAATATGCCAGCTCATTGTCAGCGTCGGTCCTGATGCAGGAAGGTCGGCAGTTGGAGTGTTTAACTTGTTTTAAATATGTTCTGACAGCAGGCAGTAGGGGATAGTGGTGGTGGAGCAGAGCAGGTTAAGCTCAGTTTGGACATGTACGCTAATGTTACACTGGGCTGGAAGAAGGCCACTGACACTCAAAGTGGTGCTGTCTTTTGCCTGGCTGAGTTCATGATTAGGGGAGGATGAGTCACTGAAACTTTCTGGGATAGTTTTTGCAACAGAGGTATGGTGTGGAAATTGAATTTGCAGCACAGAGATCCAGTTAAGATCACTGGTAATATAGCTGCAGTTGTTTCTTATTGTACTTATTTTTTTGATTTTGACCAATACGACATCTACTTCTTTTAAGAGACGTTATCATATTACGCTAATGAAGTAGAATAGAATTGTGTATATCTTTTAATTTTAAATCATATTGGCTGCTACTCTTTTCTATTCTGTAATTTTATTCCTCAGAGTGGAGAGGACTTTGAAAAGCCTAGTTTTATAGTTTTACTTTTATTATATGGACTACAGTTTTTATAACTTACTTTATTGTTGGCTATCTATGTAATTAATTGAAAAACTTTGCATTTAATCTGAGGGCATCAGCATTAAATGCAAATAAGACTTTTTAACAATATTAACCTAAACAGAATTTTTTTTCAACGTTCATCTCGCAGCACTTTTCCCCTGTCATTTCAGATGCATTTTTCAGGTACCATAAATGTACTGAAGCTCGATGTGGAGAACATCTCTACACCCTGATGAAGGCAGTTTACCTGGTGAATAAATAGTCACTGCCTCAGCAGCAGGGTGCAACTTGTTTTTGTTTAAAATATTTATGTTACCTGAATGCCTGCAAGAGAAATATACTTGCACACATTCCCAAAATACAAACACTAAGATGACTTTAGCATATTATTTACAGCTTTCCTTGAACAGCATCACCCAACTGTTTACACACACAATCCCGCCTTGTGTGTTCGTTTGTCAGGTGTAAATTTTCTTTTGTTAGTTCAGTGGATGTCAGCCATCACATCTTCCTGATTTTAAATTTTTCTTAAGCCAAGTATCAGTAAAGCTCATCAGCTTCATTGAGTCACTAATTTGCACCAATTCTCTGGCAAATCATCAGAGAGCCCACCGCAGAGAATGTAGCGTGCGTGTGTGTGTGGTGAGGAAGAGACAGACTGGAAAACCAGAGCATCTTTTTTTCAAGATTATACCATGTGTTTGAGTTAGTCTAAACAGTGTAGCTTCTGTGAACAGGTCTGTTCAGGGAAATGTACCACAAGCTTAACCAATGCGTGACAATGCAGTATTTGATATGAACCCCCCGTGACCTGGAAACGGTTGAGCAGTAGAAGATGAATGAAATCATTTTGTCCCCAGTTCCATTTATCCCTCAGCTACAGGTGACATAGATAACATTTTGTCTTTGAAGATGTTATCAGAAGAACGGCCTGCAACATAGGAATCTGGGTCAGCTTTAAATAACTAAACTTTGTATTTTATTCTGTATTTATTTTTACATAAGAATAATTTTTTTTTTTTTTTAAGGATTTTGTTGGTTAATCATTATTTCCACAAAACATCAGGAAATAGAGAAAATGTCATATCTGACAGTCTGAATCCAAGAGTTGCTATGTTTTCTATGACAAGCAACAATTCCTGAGAAACTGTCTGTATAGTTAGTTGACATTAATAATAATAATAATAATAATAATAATAAACATACCAAATACATTTAGTGCAAGTGTCTAGTCAGATAATTGTTCAGCTCTAAATATTATTAGGTGATGATGTTTAGCATCTTGTATCATCATCTCAGGGACCGCAGTACTTTTGCACCACGCGGTTAATAAATCTTTCCGCTGCAAGTTACTTTTACCAATAGAATGCACTACCTTTTAAAATCTTAATGTGATTATTCCATCCTTCTTTATCAGTGTCTGTTTGAAAAAACAGTAAGTTAAGTGTTCAAAGTCAGTCATTGTCATTTACAATGAGTTTCAGCTGAAGCAACTTTCACGTTTTTAAAATATGTTTATTATTGATGCTTTTTCAAAGTATTGGGGTCCATCAGGAAAATAACCGGTCGTAGGTTCAGCAAAAATGAACTACTTTTCACATAACGTAGCTGAGCACATTTCTCAGAATGGACAAACATTGTTAGTGACACTTAGTGCAGTGCAGTCATTATTAACACCCAGCCAAAGTTTATTAAGTCACTTTAACTTCCTTTAGTCACTTCCTTTAATGATATCTTAATGAGCTCCAGTGAAAGGTCAGTGCAGGTTTTTGATTTCATTATTTTTACACAGGCTTAATTGTCGTTAAAAATGAAATGTGGCAATCAAACAGAAACAAATATATTAATAAAAAATGTAAATTGGGAAGGAGGTTTTGCTCTCCAAAAACCAAAAGAATTACTTAAAAGGCTAGTTGGAATGCAATTCAAGAAAACAATACATCTCCTTCTGGTTGAAGGAAAGCCTTCTAGCACTTCAACTGCAATAGAAACAAAGACTTCTGTCTGGGTTTCTACGAACTGTATGCAGTTTTTATTTTCACATGTCAAATGAATGACCTCTAGTATGTGTCACCACATAGACTATGTTCACTTTATATCTGCGTTAATAGAGCACACCAATTACACGTTGAGGTTAAATTTACACAAGGTCTCCTATGTCTCCTCTAAATAAGACCCTTGGTGCGCATGTAGCTATATCTCATTAAACTGCTTGAGTCAGTGTCACAGGGCATTTAGTCATAAATCCAAAGAAAAAGGTAATTAAACCACATGATATAATGACTCTGGCAAGTAGAGTAATTTCAATAGCAAATCTCTAGATAAATTTTACAGTATGGTACCGGCCTTGATATAAAAGTGAGTATATGCTGTGAAGTTCAGTGTGTAGAACTTTCATTTTTCATCTGGTCTATAGCTGTTTTTTGTAAAGCTTTCTGCTTTGTCTCAAAGGAACCTTCCAGGTGCACTTTCTGTGTAGGGCTGGTTAAGAATGATTAAACACTCTCACCTTGCAGTTTCCCAAGATTTTTAAAACAAGTTTAAAAAAAATATTTTTCCAAGAGTACTTGTCAAAGGTTTAATGTATTTTACATTTAAGAACATAACCACACCTTCAAAGAGATTTCATTAAGGTAAATCTTGATAAACAGCAGCAGTTATGATCCCAACTCTGACAACCTGTCCTCCTTAAACTTCTCTGTGGTGTCTATTGTCCAAGAAAATTTGGCTGACTGTGTCAGCAAAATCATTTTATTTTGTGCTTCTAACAATACTGGAAGGACATGTTGTTGTTTTTTGGCAATGGTTAAAGACTAAAACAGCAAACTGCTAGAAAATATCATTGTTCCTTTTTTCTGGTTGACCAAAGATGCTCCCATAAAAGTTTGTTTTTAAACGTAGAAT
The DNA here is from genome assembly GCF_900963305.1 of Echeneis naucrates. NCBI lineage: Eukaryota > Metazoa > Chordata > Actinopteri > Carangiformes > Echeneidae > Echeneis > Echeneis naucrates. The sequence continues at coordinate 3,047,694 of NC_042518.1, forward strand.
ATTGATTTGTTTCTGTAATTTGAATGACACAGAAAGTCTAACCCAAAAATAAGATACAATCAGAGCACAGCCTGTCTGTCAATACAGATCAGTAAGAATATTGGCAGTCAATATCCTAGAACTTCTACAATTCAAAGTAGTTCATAAATTTGGGTGTTGTGATGTCTAAAATAGGATGAACAGATTTTGAGATCTGTTTATCCCATCTGCACACCTGCAACAACTACATGTGTGCCATCTTGCACTACACAACAGTAGGCAAAAAAATAAGATCTTTTCTTCATCCCACAAATCCCTGTCAATAAGATATACATTCAGAACCAGTCTGAATAACACATCCAAGCATTTACTCATCATGACTCTCACTACTGCCAAGAAATCAAGAGAGACTGGGAATCTTCCTGTAAACCTGATATCAACTGCTGCCTTATATTTTCTAAAGTACATAATCACCAACTCTCTTACATAAGGTCACATGCAATTCCTTCGTTTTTGCCTCTTCAGTTCCATACCCCTCAGATAGTCGTCCTTTCAGAATTCCGTGCTTCATTTCAGTGAGGAAAAATCTATTTCATTAAGGTTGGCTTCAAAGAGACTTTGGCAAGTAGAACATATTGACTTAAAAACATTGTCATTAAAGGCAGCGCCATGAAGATAAGAGCTGGGAATGGATCTGTCTGTCTAAACACGTGTGGTGGTGAAGAGGAATCATGCAATTCTCTTCTGTGGGTCGTGGTGGTGATGGGGAAGGTTCAAGTTTCACAGTAGTTTAAGAAACAGAATGACAGCATTGCAGTAATATTTCAGGAACAGCTTTGAGGACTGATTGGTTTTAAGAATACAAGCAGATTGATGATCTGAATTTCCCATACTAATCTTAACCATTGGCCAGATGCTGTGACAGATTTATAAATGTAAGGAAGCGATGGTAAAAATGTTAGCAAGCATGGTCTTACACCTTTGGACTGCTGCTCATATCGCTGATTCGTTTGTCTGATTATGTCAGGGTGCTGAAATAAAAGTCCAATTCTGTTTTTAACACAGACTGTATCATATTACCCCCAGTTGGTGCTCTTTTCATGACTTGACTCAACTTGATACTCGCCCAGTTTTATCGGTGGCACAAATAACAAAACTTGATTAAAAAAGACATCGTTACATGCTTGCCATCATAAGAACTTGAATAAACTGCCACTCCCAGGATGCTGCGTTTTGTTTTATAACACCAAACTTTTGAACTTACTGCCTCCCTGATGGGTTTCTCCTCTGTTGCAGCACTGGATGGGGCTTGTGGGATTTATGGGTTTTTCAGGAAGCCACAGATGTCACTTGGAGACAGGCATGTATTGAACATCATAAAGAAAGCCTCTGACACAAGTGATTCATCACATCCCCTAAACTCCAAATTTTGTAGCACTCTCCTCAGTCCGTGTTCACCTATAAACTTTGAACCTTTTTGGAACATGGGAGATCCATATATATATATATATATATATATATATATATATATATATATATATATATATATATATATATATATATATATATAAGGTTGAGAGGAGCACTTTACAAAAAAATGAGGAATTTAAGAAGTGTGTGCATGTGTGGAGGATTGTTGATTTAAGAATGTAATCATGTAAATGTTCGAGGGATGAATTATCTTCTATACAGGATTTTGGTTGCTCATGGCAGTCTGAAACACCCATTTCCCAGAAAGTCTTTTTTTTTTTTTTGGTAACATCTTGGCATATGGTGTTTTGAAGAATGAGTTTGTAGATAAACTTGATCAACAGTTTTATGTAAACATATTTCTCTGATCAAGGGGAAAAAACTTGAAGGAATCTACAATAACACCACGTAGGTTAGGTTAAATTAATGGAATGAAACAAAGCAACTGTCTGATTAGACAGGCAAAAAAATCCACCAATAGGACAAGAGAGAGAAAAAAAATAACTAGCATCTCCACCGCACATACATTAATCAGTTGAAAATTAGCTTTTAATTCTCTTGAACAGAATGACAAATGGGCTTGGCATATAATGGGTGATGATTGGTAATTAATTACAAGAAATAATGCAATCAACCTTTTGGTTTAATTTAAAGGTAAATATTTGTGAGTTGTGTGCATACGTCCTCTGGCATTTTAAAACCCTGTGTGTGTCTGTCGTCTCTATGCCTACACTATTGTATGTATTGATTTTCTTGCGCTGCCTCTTAGTATTTACTCTCATTTAAAACTATGACAGAACCTGCAGGTTATGTTTGTGCCCTGAATAAACAAGAGGCCCTCAACATGGGACGTGATAAGTGCTTAAGATGCTGGCTCAGCTCCTTCGCTGTCTTTGTACAAGGTCACTAGAAATGGCTCTGGTATTTCATCGTCATCTTGCTTCATCTTTGCTGGGAAGCTATTCTATTGATTTTAGCCACTCAGATTAAAACAAATTAAAACCACAGACTTTAAATTGACTTGACAGTAAAAACACCAGGACCTATGATTTAGTTTCAGTTCAGAAATAATCTATGACTTGCAGTTTATTAACATGTAAACTATGTATTCTTATCAGTTGCTGGTGATACTGTTTAATCTTATTTTATTTATTTATTGCTGCTAAGTTGGCTTGACAAATGAAATTTTACTATTTAGGAATATGCAATGAAAATAGAGAAACCACTGTCTAACTGACAGTGTTAAATTGACAGTGCTGAAGTATTCTAAAGCACCTTCTCATTGGTTCATCCCATTAATAGTGTGGTTACATACCTCCCTCCCCCCTAGTGCGATTTGTTAAACTGACTTTCCAGATAAATTCTTAGCCAGAACATATGTTGGTTTAAGACAAAAAACACAAGTTAAGCTGAGACATGCCATGTAAAGCGTCTACGTGACCCATCCTCATTTGGGTCACACTAATCTTGGGTGCCCATGTTGAAAACTGTGGTGATTGTGCTGCAGGGTTGAAGAGGCATAGTTATCGCATACTGTGCCTCTCCACACTGTCGAGTGGGGATTCAACTTTATTTACACAAGATTGCTTCGTCAGCAGTGCAAATTGTAAATACAGCTTATGTATGAACAGAGCTGTAATTTTAGAGCGCTGTAATTAGAAAATGATCAGCAATTTAGCTGGAATATATATTGTTTTTATGAAGAAACGTGTTTCCAGACAGTCAGCTCCATCTTCATACGTCTGAATTAAAGTCTCATTAACGTTTTTTTTTTTTTTTTTTTTGGTGCTCCCTCTTCTCTTGACTTCTCATAGAGGAACCTCCACCTCTGAGCCCTTAAGCTGAGGTTCTGGTTTACAGAGAGGCTTGAGGTCTGGGGTCAACGCAGCCAGAGAGCAACAGACGTATCCATATCTAGCAGCTCCAGGGCTATTAATCCAGAGAGGATTAATAAAGCTGCACTGGGTATTCGCTCCCTCTGCTCGGCATTCACACCATCGGACTAATAACCCTGCACTGTTGTTTGCTCCTTGGTTGCACCATAGTCAGTCTGAGCCATTAATACTCTTACCATAATCTAATCTGTTCACTTACAGAGAGCCCCAAACCCTGCGCTTTGTGCATAAATACAAATGAATATTTGATATCACTACAGATACTAGCTTCAGGCCAACTGAGAAGAAATTAGTCACTCTCAGCTCTGTGTCAGTAGAGGAGTAAATGTTTGTGAACATGCACATCTTGCCATGGGGCATGCTGGTATTATGTGGCTTCATGGGAACCACATTCTTCTTTATAAGTATACATATAATGAAAAGGACAGAATCTTAACCATTTGATTTACCAGGCAATATAGGTAAATTATTTTATTTATTCATTTGTGAATATGATTTTATACCTTATATCTCTATATCTGTTTTCATTGTCTGGAAAATCAAATGAGAAACCATTTACAGATAAATTAAGAAGCTCAGGGTTCCCCCCAGAAAATTTGTTGCCTGAAATATTATAAAATATCATTGACATCATTAAATATTCATTAACTATAAGACTTGAACTCATGATTTAGTTCTTCTGCTTGTTTGCCTTGAAAGTTAATGTTATTTCATAAACGGGTTTAATTTCCTCTGACATTAGTGGAGGCAGTCAGTTTCAGGCTCATCTAACCTACAAAAGACTTCTGGAATTGATGCTGACAGACTTTTTCCCATACAACTGAATAAATGAAGAAACGCTACCTTCAATAACCTGATACATTCAGATATAGAGAACCAGTCAAAAGTGAATGGAAAAGTGTATTAAACGGGTAGTTAACTTGCTTTTATTTGAAAGGTCTCAGTCTTCAGTTTTCTGTTTGTGTCTTGTTGTCATGAATTAGACAGGCCCACCAGACAGCAGGGAGTGTGGCTGACTGGTACCCTTTCTTCATGTGGTCTGTCATTATCAGTGACAATCAATAGAACAAAAAAAACAGAATTAATCTCATCTTAGCAGTAAGTGAAGTGAATGCTGTGGGATCTGACATTCTCATACAAATAGCAATAATCATTATTCGTTAAGTGCCTTCCTCGTTCACCCCAAATAGATTCTCGTCAGTCAAAGACTCAACTAGCTTTAGGCAACAGAGAGATAAAATGAAAGACATGTACATTCAGAGACAATTACAGAGCCCGGATATTAAAAATATGGGTTTTCACCATGTCTGGTAGGACCATGCTTGCTCTTTATGTCTCTAGGGTGCCAAAACTAACAAAAAAGGAGATGACAGATTGTCATTAAGGATGGCAGCATGACTCTGACACCCAGACTGTTAGAGTGTGTGAAGGGGAGATGGAAAGAGCGATAAGAGAGACATCATTACAGTAGGGATCACAGTGAAACTCATATAGGCCATCAACATGGGGGGAACAGATTCAGCAGATAGATTGCAGACGGCAGTTGAAGAGGCGTGGAGGGTTGAAAGCGAGGAGGAAGGCAGAGAACCAGACAGGGGCTGTTTCAACATTCAAGTGACCAAATGCAATGTGAGTGAAATGGGGCTCAGGGGATGAGAAAAATCTCTGTTCGAACTCCCTGGTGTGGCTCCGGGGGCTACTCTGACTGACTCAGGCGCTGGTGATAAACATGTTATCCTCTCCTTTCACCTCTTTTCCTCTCCCACTGCACCAATACACCTCACTTAAGCAAAATGACAGATAATTATCGCAACAAAATCTCTCTTCTGGCTGTTGTCTAGGTGATAGGGGAGATAAATTATTTTTACTAAAAAACAGAAGAACTTGGTGTAAAGCTAAGGTGTATATGAGTCCAAAAATGTGGGAAATGTGGTGCACAAGACCTTTTTTTTTTCAGTGTATGAATGCAAATTGATTTGCTTGAACACCTTATAAACACTTGCATATGTGTGTGCTTTTGTTTTCATATATGTGGGTGTAAACCACAGGCAGCATCATTTATCAGAAACTGAAGTATACAGTGTGGATTAGCACAATAGGTGGTTATGAGCTGGGAGAACAGAGAAAGTGGTTATGAGCTCAGGGAGGGAGAGGATTGGTAAAATGGAGTATGAAGGGGGATTTTTTTTTTTTTTTTAAGCAGTTTTACTCGTGAGACAGCCTTGGTTTTTAGGGTGAGAGTAGCTGTAAAAGCCAGGATCCTTGGGCATAATGCTGAGCAGATATAGACTGAAAAGTTGCCATTAGCCCTCAGTAAAACTGATATGTTTCTGCATTGGTTGTTTGGTTTTTGCTTCAAACATCAGTCTAGCCTTAGAAAACCAAATGTATGCGACTGAGAGATTGTTGGTTAGGTGACTGCAGTGTAACTGAGTGCTGGAACTTCTCTATTGGTTGTTGCTCCTTCAATACGTATTGGCATGTACTATTTCTGTTACACTGTAACACAACAGGAAAGCCTATTTAGTTTGGTCATTATTTCTACTTTAAGTTAAATTAATTGAATTTAAGATCATTTCAGGTTTACATCCCTGTAAATAAATCCTCACAAAATGGATGTGTATGCACTAACACTAGGACCGGCTGTGTTTACTTGTCATACTGTGATTAAATAAAGAAAATAAAGAACCGTTGAACAGTTAGAAAGAGAGCAAGTGAGATGAAAACCATGAACAGCTGTTTACCCACCTGAGTGAATAGTATGGATGCTCTTAAATTAAAGTAGTTTTGCTTGTGATGATAATTTTGTTTTATCACACATATAAAATATGTCTTCCTGCTGTCATCACTGCAGGTATTGGAGGAAGCACAACAGAGAATGGCAAGCAACATTTACTTGCTCTTTGTCTCCTGCATAGAGTAACATAACTCCCCTGATGATCATATCACCTATTAGCAATTTCACAGGGTGATGATGTGACAGTTAGTAAGATGGCACAACTGTAGTGTTTACGCAGTGTTTAAGTGCCTTCCTGCAGGTTAACTGAAGGCTCAGACCAGGGTTGTGGGTAAATGAGTGAAGATTGCAGCTACAGTTAAAAGCCATGATGGCATTGGCTGGTCTCAAGGACAAGAACACAGGAATGCTTTTAGCTGGTGTTCCCTGTGGGAGAAAAACTGAAATTTTATTAGATCGAATTAAACAGCTGGCAGGATGAGCAAAGACTTAAATATCTGTGGTCAAAGAGCTTTGTAATTTTTCTGTTGCGTGTTTGAATGTCTAACCGAATGTCTAAGATCATGTTTTTCCTTCCATCTACAGATATCTGCTTGGCTGTAAAGACTGTGATGTGTTTTTGCTTTCAAGAATACACAGAGGCAATAATACACCCTAAACCAAAATGTAGCCAGTATAATAACTGTTTCAGATCTGCAGTCCAATCCACAGAGTCAATAGGAAAAGGTTGTTGCTGTTGCTGCACTCTTGACATTTACACTACCTGCAGCCCATTATTTTTACTTTATTTCATCTACATGCTGATGTGTACATATATCAGACCAGGCATTACTAATTAAAGTAATAGTACAACTCCTCCCAGCAGCCTGTAAAAGTTGGCTTATATCAAATACAGTAGATAAGGGTTCACATTTTTCTTTCTACCACAATCACATCAAGCGCTTAACAAAACTAAATGGAGAAATATGTTGTGCTTTGACAACACAGACACAATAAAACCCATTAACTCAAAGCATATTAGTTGTTTTTAGCTTAGTGAGAGTAAAATCACAACAAAAGGCATAAATGTGACAATTTGTGGTTTACTTTTATTTATTCAGCCATTATGTTTTTGTAGACAGTTTTAATTAAACATTTCCTCATGTTACATTAGCTGTTACTTGGGTGAGTATTTGTCTACCTGTCTAAAATATTGTTGCTTAATACAGATAACCTTTATCTAAATCTAAATCTAAATTAACTACTAATAAAATGTCCAAAGTAAATACAAAAAGTACCACTACTCAATTATTGGCGCCTTGTTGACAACTGCTAAATATTAGCTATAGGCATATAAAAGCTTCTTGCATCTGCTTGCTGGTCCTGTACGCCACTCTTTCATGGCTGTGCATGAAAACTCTTGATGTGAGCTGGAGCCATTTCGTTATGGTAGCTTTCAGCTCTCATCAAATGGTCTACAATGGGATTCAGGTCAGGAATTTTTGCTGGCCAGCTTTTCCTATTCAACCATCCTTTGTGTTGCTGAATGTAGGCTTTAGCCTATTGTCCCGCAGAGAGACCCAAGACCTTTTTTTCAGACTTTTTTTTTTTTTCTGGCACTAGATAACACATTTTACTCTTAAATTACTTGGTAATCTTGTGATTTTTATCATTCCTTTGTCACAAATACGCCTTAGATGACAGAACCATCACCATGTTTTACTGTAACAGCCTGCTCAAAGCCATAGCCCCATAAAATTCAGTGCCACTGGTCATAGTCATGTTATTCTAGTCAGCCATTAACTGTGCATAAGTTAGTAGTTGAGTGAGGAGAGAGCTCTGTTGTCCCCCATGTAGCTAAAAGTTATTTTTGTTTACTGCCTTGCCTGCTTTTTTTTTTTTTTTTTTCCATGGTAAAGTACCAAGTAGGGTCAGTTTATTACCTCTTTATAAGCGTACCTCCTAAATGATCGTGTAAGAAAGCTTATGAGTGCTTTTAACCAACTGAGTTCCATCGTGTGTCTATGACGGCGGGGTAGTGGGAGGAATTGGGCTTACTGGGTGAGTCAACAAGGCGTTGGTTTGGCGATTGGTAGGATTGTGTTTTTGATGTGGCAGCAGAACTTTTGGCTGCCAAAGAGAAATGTTACCAGCGGAAACACTGTAGGTATGGTGTTCTTTTCCTTAAGCGCTTCATGCTGTCGCCTATAAACAAACAAGCAGTGTATTTCTAATACTCTGCTTTGGTTTCTTCTGTCCAATGAACATTATCCCAGAACGACTGTGGCTTATCTGTAGTTTATGCATATACTCTGCTGTTTTTTTTTTTTTTTTTTTTTTTTTGTCACTTTGTGAGGCAAGTGAGCGCATCTATGAACTTATAGTTACTGGTTTGGCATGGTAGCACGGTTAGGGTTTAACTGCAAAGTGGAAATGAAAAATTAATGCGTTAATGTGTGCTTACAAAGTTGAAGGTATGATTTTATTTGTGCAAACACAGATCTGTACATGTGAACCATTTTCTCACACTTTCACACATTTGTTTTCCTACAAGCCCTGATAGTTTTTGTGTGACTTCAGATTCATCTTTCATGTGTGACCTCTCTGGATATGTATTTAGCTTTATACATAACTTTGCATCTATACATTATTGTAATTTCAGAAGATAAATAACGAAATACTCTATTGGGATAGTTTTAACTATGTGTTTATAGATTTGCATGTTATATAATTTATAAATACTAGTTGTAATTTAAAAACACCCAAAAAATGATCTATGAAACTTTTTCTTCGCAGCCACCGTTGCTCTTATTTTTATCTTATAGGTTGTCAACAGCAAATCTTTCCCAGCATGCCTCTGTGTGGTTTAGCTCTGTTGGTGAGTTCTACCTAGATTAGTTGTGTGTCTGTGTGTGTGTCTGTGTTCTCACACACAGCAGAGCACATCAAGGCTCACTGGTTAGTCTTCAGACACAGCAGAGAGAATATGTGGTGTATTATTCTTTTGTTCCAATGGCAGAACTTGACTCTGAGAAATATTATAGCAGTATCGGAGTGAATTTCAGTTTTTGTGGCGATGCGTGAAAGCAAAACAACATCCTACACTTACTCAAACATTTAAAATTGATAAAAAAAAAAAAAAAACCCAACAAGACCCTGGACTTGAAAAGTTTTATCAATGTGCAATGTACAAATCAGGTGTTTGCTTCTGCCAAACTCAGATCCCAACAAACCTTAAATACTGCATGAGATGATCAGGAAAACTCCACTGATGTCTTCAGATGTAAGGAAAGTTTCAGGATACATGATTAGTGGGATTTCATTCATTAATTTTTGTACACGTCGTAAAAACATCCTTGTACAGGTTTTTTTTCCCCTTATTTTTGTTTTTTGACTCTCATTAGCTTTGCTCCAGAGTTCTGAGCGATGCCTGTCCTAGTCTTTTGTTGGGTTACACAACACACAGAGGAAGCCTTGTGGTCAAGTACCTGCGAAAATCTGCACCACTCATGATATCATGCTAAAACAATGAGGGTAAAGTTAATCTATCCCCAGTAGAAAGTTAGGATCTACACCAGTTCATGATCCCTGTAGGGTTGTCTGTGTGTGTAAACTTTCCAAAGGTTGTCAACCTAAACTCATTCTTCTAACCATTAGGAAGGTACTAAACCTAAACTAGACCTGATACATGGGATTTTTATTATTATTTTTTTTTTCATAACTGTAACTTTAAACCTTAAACCATCTAATGCTGCTTCAAAACAGGGATTTCTAAATGGTGATTGTGTTGTCTTATACACATATTGTAGCTTATATGAGAGCAGTTCACCGTAAGGTTCATTCCGTTCCATATATATTTTGCTCTTGTTTTTTTTTAATCGACTTTTTTGTATTAATTTGTAATACAAAGTTGTAGATGCTTGAACACAGTGGGGGATCCTGACGTGTTCGTTCAAGTCACTGATATAATCTCAAAAATAACTTTTTTTTCCCCAAAAGCTTCCAGGGAAAACTGCATATCAAGTGACTATGGCCTATTACCACAGTCTGACCCCCCAGCCTTCCCTTTCAAAGATGAATAACTTGGTTCTGATCTTTGAGTGCAGACCATATGCTTTTATCTGACAACCTACATCAAAACTGTCAAAAACAATCTATTTGGCAATCTATTTTTCATGCTTGAGATCCCATCCTCTTTGTGATTTGTTCCCACCCCCAATCACAGCATGCAGTTAGAAGGTATTGAAAGGTTTCCACTCAGGTGCCGAGATCAGTTAAAACACACTTTGAGATCAGTTTTGCTTTGGCATTTGCAGAGGTTAAATACAAGTAGTGTGAAGTAATGGTAGTTGAGGTCTTTATTTTCAGTACAAATTTTTACTTGACTGTATGATGAGTAGTTTGGCCAAATGCATGTGAAATCTCTTTGTGACTCCCCTGGAATCAGAGCTGTAGTTGCTTATCCAAATTTTAGTCATATTTAGAAAAGAGTGGAAAAGGTCAGAGCATGTGTTCATTTCAGTAGATTTATCTCCTTTCTAGCAGTATAATGGGAAAATTTGCTTTGTGTTGCCTTGTGTTCTCTCAGCAGGCCCTGTAGTCTGCAATATATGCAAGTGATCACTGAGTTTATTGCAGTAAAAAAAAAAAAAAAAAAAAAAAGATAACTTTCCAGTGTCTGCAACAACAAACCAATCATTTTTTTAAGATTATTACATAGTAATGGAAAAGTCTGACCATATTCTTTACATATTTCCTTTTGATAGGTAATTTGAAATAAGAGACCAAAAGCACCAATTAACAGCACCTCCTATCTGAGTACAGCGTCTCTACCTAAAGCCTGATATTTCTCCTATCCGATAGTCACTGCACTAACTATTAAAAATGCAGCAGTGGTCTCCATTGTTGCTCTGACTGATATGTTACTTCATTACCATATATATGGATGACTAATGTGTTTTGTCTATAAGGCTTTTTAAAAATAAAACTATATATTAGAGGCTGCCGAGTTAATTTCACTATTCACGTGATTGGAAAGTGCAGCAAAAAAGTCAGTGGGACCAAGGAGGGACAATGAAAAATGCCATTACCAACAATGGAGTCGAACTCCCCTAAAATAAAAGAAAGGAGTGGAACAGGAGCTGGACAGCAGTGAAAATCCACTCCCATGTCACCCTCTACAATGCATTGCAGTATCACTGTGACATAGTGGAATAATGTGTTTTGAAACCACGTCTGGACCTTAGTTGTCAGTTTCTTCGCTTTCTGTGTATCTGACATCTCGTTCTATAGACATATTGCCACATGTTCTATAGACATTTTCACTAGCAACAAATGGAATTGGGGCTAAGTGCCAGAGACATGATAAGAAATTTGTTGACAAACATAGAATGATACTTTTCTAACTGTTTTCACACTTTAGTTGTGTGCTGCCTTTCATTAGGCTCCTGTCTCTATCATGTTTTTAGTAGTGATGTGATTCAGTCCGCTGGTGTTGTGTTATTTAAACAGGCACAGCCTCTTCCCATGTAACTCATCCAGCACACAGCAGGCAACCCAGCTCACTGTAGCTGTCTTGTCCCCACACCGTCTCATCTGTGAAAAAGATGGCAGAAATGCAAATAAACAATAGGCAGCCTATTGGGGGACACAGTGAGGATTGATCCTGGTCGCATGAGTCGCTAAAATGGTTATCTCATCAGCTTTGGGCAGTCACTGACACTGACTCAGTGTCAGATCAGAGCAGGATTATGATCAGACGATTTGCCAATTACCACCTGCGGCACAGCACCCACCCAGAGCCGGAGACAGTGGAGGACTGGGGCAGACTGATGAATAAAAAAGACAGTGGCAGCAGCAAGATAATAATGAGCAGACTGGAGAGAAATACCACTGGCCACTCTCTGACGGCACTGGCCTCAGCTGGATGTTATTCTGAGCAATAGGCCATATCCATGTTCTATTCGCTCTTATTTCTCTTTTTTATCACTTTTTTTCTATTTGCCTCCCTCTGTCCAACTGTGCCTCTGTATTTACTCTCAGCAGAGTGTTCTGGTCACAGAATTGAAAATCAGCACATCTAGTCTGAATTAATCACACCACTAAATAGTGTCTTGGAGCAGTGTGCAAGCCTCCACCCATAGCTTTTAATCAGTGATGCCCCTTCCATTAATTATACTTCTGCATCACATGAAAGGAAGACTGTTGTGGTGCAAGAAGCAGCACAATGGCAGAATCTTATTTTAGTGACAGTGAGACAGAGAGGGGAAAGAAACACCTCAAAGCATTAATTATTGATACTCTGATCAAATTAAAACTGCATTTCCAGAATGAAACATCTGAATGAGAGCTCTCTTTTGTGGGAAGTGAAGTGTTAGAGCAATGTTTTGGCAGCTGTGTGTTGTGAAATAGTTTATACACTTGGACCGAATGTTTGCACCAATGGATTTGGTTTTATCCAGTCAGGCAAAAGCAGACTTAAAAAAACAAAAATGAAACAGACAACCTAATTTCATGCTGCTCTTTCTTGTCATCCACCTTGTAGATCAGTGGTGAATTTTGGCTCTGAAGCATCATTGTATAAAGGAACTATGAGCACTGTGTCACCTTAGCAGTGACTATTAAATATTTGCCATAAGTTATTGCAGTAGTATGTTTGTATGTGAAGCTCAGGCCAAATCATGGAACATTTCATGGAAAATTGTAGAAGCCATAATTTGTAATGCACAGAAATAAAACCTGTTATCCACTTGCTCTTTACAGCAGGGAGACAAGAGCTTAATTTCCAGAAAGGTTTTTGTTTTCCAACCTCAATATAATAAAATAACAATTAGACAATATACTGACAATATCATTTTTGCTGCCAGAGCGATTATCAACGCGAAAGGCAGCAGAGTGGAAACACAGTGATTGAAAATGTCAGTTAAGATATGGAAAAGATGAAATTTTCTGAGCACAGATCCAAATGGAAACGACTGACTTATCTTTTTTTTCTGAACTTCTTTGCACATCTCGGTGGAAAAATTGACAGAAATCCTTTTTTTTTTTTCCCAACTTCACCTATCCTGTATCCCTAGCAACTGCATCCATTAGTCATTTTGTTGATTTCATTAACTCCCATGTCATCTCTCTTTTATGGTAGTGGTGGAAGGAAAGTTGGACATATTTAGATGTGTGATGGATATTCTTTAAATACCAACTCCAAGTATGAAAGTGTTATTCCTGTAATCTGTTTCAATTCACTGCTGCCTCTGCTCTGGCATTAGTGACAGATGTGCGTTGTCGTCAGTGTCCAAAATCTCCCTGGATGCTACAGTGAGAAGGTCTGATCTTCCGAAAGTTGATGAGCTGTCTGGGCCAAAACAGAAGTATTAGTACATATTAGTACATATTAGTGATTTACATGTGTATGCATTTTAAACTATTTAACTGTATAAGGCTAGAAAGTCATGTAGAAAACTAAAAGATGATAAAGAAAACGAGCAGCAGTTTGAAAGAGCTGTGATAGTAAGAGATAGTGGAAATTTTGATTAGACTTATCAGTTCAGCATTGCAACTTCTACATGGAATGTCATCACTGTCATGGACTTTATAGTACCAATTCTGATTTAATCTCTATGGTTTTCAGTAGTGCCACAATTAACAGTAATTATTGATAGTTCATAGTACAATGATAAAGTGAAAGTAATTATTGTTTTATTGTTGATCATTCTGCTTATTCTATTTTCAGTTAACTGCTGGGTTGCTAAGAACACCCTGACACCATTTTTATTGGAAAGTATCTCATTTATTTAAAAGCTTGATAATGCACAAAAGTTGCTATTGTGAATTCAGACATCTGCGCAGGTCAAGATTTTTGCAGTAGGTATTTCTATGGTAATTACTGAGCTCTGCAGCCCTGTGTCATAGTGCATTTTATCTCCTTAGTGACCTGCATTCTGCAGATGCAATCATGATGAAATCTAATGTTTAGTTGTCAGTATGCAGATTTGGTGTGTGGACATTTGTGACTTGACCTGAACTTACAATATTTATTTTTCATCATTTTATTCAAATGTTTGAATTACAAGTGGAAATGTATGCATTGTCCGTAATAACATTTCAACAAAATGTTGGGCCACTCTGTGCTACACTGTGTTATTCTGGACATGGTACTGAACTCACAAACATAACATCACAGTCTATCTTTAATTTAGTGTTAACTACAGCTATCACACTGTGGTGGTTTATAGTCTGTGCTATCTCAGACTGGGCTGTCTTTAACTATAGAAATAAAATTGACAGATTTTAGGTTGGACACCACTCACTTTTGAATTGGGATTGCTAATTTAACCAAGGGTCATAACACGGGGCTAAAAAGCATAAAAATCTGCAGTATATTTATGCCCATCTCATTGTCGGGTTGTGTGTGCATACATATTGTTGGTACACGTTTTTGTAGCTTCTCTATGCCTCTAGTTTTATGATTATCCCTGCATTGCGTCTCTTTTTGTTTTCCTGTGAGAAGCAGGCATGCTGATGTCTGATCCAATCACTCTCAGCTCTGGTGGGCTGGAGGCCTGAAACGGCAAGAGAAACACAGGAAGAGAGAGGGATGAAGGTTGTGTGGGCTCTGCACCTTTTATCTCATGTTTGGTTTGGGGTTTATGTGTCACTGGAGTCATTGTCACTAACTTAACAGTGTAGTGTCTTACACATAACTAAGTACATGCTTGTGATTTTAAATCATACAATACCTGATTAGTTCAGTTCTGTTGTTCAGCTCCTCTGAATTGAATTGATTTGAAAGAATGTAATTTCTGCTGTTCTATCAGTAATACAGTGACTATTCAAAGTAATCAGATGTCAGTTTGTGGACTGTGTGGTATCTTTAATTTCAAATTATGATAATAAAAACTTTGGAGAATTCCCCTTTTCCCAACTGTCTATTTTTGATGTTCAGTAATGTGAAGATGAGATGTTCTCTCTTTGGTGCTGCACTCCAAAAAGATCATCCTCCTGGCTTCAATTTTCCTTGAGATGCTTCTAAAACTTGATTGGGGTCCACCGGTGGGCAGGTGAATTTATTGGATAGAGTTTAAAAATGCTTGTGTTTATAAAAACAGGTCATACTCAATGTCAGATCCAAGACCAAATCATGACATCAAAGGTCCCCTGTATCTTTGTAGGAAAAAATTGTGATGAGACATGGTCAGGGCAATTGGCTCCACCACGGATAAAAGAACTTGTTTGAAGCATGATCATTTCAGCAGTACTCCATCATTGAGGCCTAAATGGAGGCTAGATAGAAGCCACTCTGGGTAGAAAGCCTTTGACAGACCACTTGGAATTTTCCAAAGGGCATTTATACAACTCTGAGGACTTGAGGAAAACAATTCGACCAATGACATGAAATGAAACCCTTTATTCAGAAATCCAAAACCTAAGGCTGCTCATCACCTGGCCGTCCCCAGAGTGAAACTTGTTGGTGGCAGCATCATATATCACAGGAATTAACAAGCCACTGCAGCATTAAATTAAAATGTATATATTGGAGTTAAATTTTGAGACTGCAGAGCCTAATCAAATACTTAATGACATGTTCATTAAACTAGTTTGAGATAAGATGGTGCATAATCATGCTGGAACTAGCAATTAGAGAATGGCAAATTACACATGGTCAGCAACAATATTCAGGCCAAACCGTGATTGTCTGGTATTAAAGGGCCCAAAGTGTGATGAGAAAAGTGCCTTTGTGCCATTACACCACTGCCACAGGCCCATTCTGTTGGGTTTAAGGATTTACGCAGTTTGGACCCATTTGCTGCCTCAGCAGAAATCCAGAGTCATCAGACCAGGCCACATTTTTACAGATTTAACTACCCAGTGTTGGGAAACCTGCAGCCTCCGGTTTCAGACGGAGAAGGAACTACCTTATTCAGAAACATGCAAACAAGCCTGCCTCATATCAACAATCAGCAACAGTTGAAGTACCTAAGATGTATTTACTCGTTCTGATGTTGCCAATGTTAATGGAGCCATCTAACCTTGGCTGAGGAAACTCTACTTTCTTTAAAAGCTTTTGTATAAAGGAACTCTGACCAGTGTCAAATGGTAGTGCTGCTTAAAACCTGTTTCTGTAAAATGTGTTAGTTCATCCAAAAGCTTTTTCTCTGAATCTCATATTATTACTATACTAAGTGGAAAATAACAAATGTTCGCAACACAAACGCCATCCGTTTATGTCATAGCTGGTCGTTTCAATTTGATAGCTGTTGGACAACCACCCGATGCTGATTGTGGTTACAAGTCAGAGTTCTTCAGTTGATGCCATGTTTGTTTAAGCATGGACAAATGATGAACAACACGATTACAGGAAACAAATGTTCTGTAAAAACACTATTATCCTATTACCACACATTGCTATTTGGTACAGATGCTGTGATAGCGGCACCTCTACTGAATGATAAAATGTTTTACAGGGGCCCGGGTTTATGAAAATGTGGAGGAAGTTTGCTTTATACTTTGATTCTGTTTCTCTTGACAATCCGTGTGAAATCAGCATCTTATTATAAGAGGCCGCAATCAATGATGAATGATGGCCTTATGCAGTTTGGTGTTTTACAACTTGTTTGAACTCAGCAGGTTCAGAAATAAATCATAATGTAGATATTGTCATTTAAAATGTATTTATGGAAAAGCTTACAAAATATATCTTGAGCCCTTGAACAAAATCCTTCATAAAAGGACACAGTAAGAAAGATTCATAGTACATTAGGAGCTAATTACTACACATCAACCCATTGTCTCCTTGTTGGTCTGTTGTGACATGGTCAGATTTGTCTTTATTTATTTGTGGCTATCACTCTTGATGATAATAAGCTGCTATTTTTGGTTTTGAACAACTTCAAGGTAGATTTCTTTGCAGCACAGGTTCAATAGGGTTCAAACAGGCAATTTTCTGGTGTTTGAACATCTCATCTCCAGGCTGTTAACTGCTATGCAACATAACACAATGACATCAAAACAAAGTACAATATTTTTGCCATAGTCATAAAAAGGGAGAATAATTTGTGTGCCACATACTTAAACAGAAATAAATGAATAAATAAAAACACATCAAAGATAAAAACTTAAAAATTCTTCTTAAAGAATAAATTTCCATTAATGGATATAAATGTCCTTGTACTGAAGTTGTTTACATGATGTTGAAAGCACTAGGAGTTCACTTTTTTTGATGTTCACTCTAATTAATGCAATAAGCAATCACCTGGTTTTTATTAGGCACATTTGCTGCTTTTGATGGTCTACAAGTGAAATCTCTGAGGCTCTCAATATTCAGCCTTTTTTTCAGGGAGTGATTTTCTTATACCGTAAATGCAAAGGACAAATACCACTGGAAGGTTAAGACTCATTTACATGTGGTATTAACATCACATCTGATAATTACGGTTGAGGTTTAACTCCATTTCATCCCATCAGAATCTCTTTAAATAAATAATAGAATTTCACTAAAATTATGAATAACTACAACAAGAAGACTATTTTTCGATCACTGTTCACTTTCTTTTTAAATGACTATTGCTGATTGATTGATTTCTCTTATTTCCTGTCTGGCAGACTCTCCTGGTTTTAACAAACTGAAAATTCACTTTGAAAACAAAGACATTCTGAACTAATACCATTTATTGATACTGCTAGAGAGATATTTCAGAGTGGTGTGTCTTTTCACTGAACCTGCCTTTGGAAGCAAGATCGAATGGCTTTTGGACAGTCCGTAAACCTACAGACTCTGTCATAGATCAATTTTATTATCTACAGCTGACATAATCCACCTCCAATGAAGCTGGCCAACGTAACACATAATAACTGGATTGTTTTTAACATCTTGTGATATGGTGTTGATGGTAAGTACCTTAACGTTAGAAATTTTGCTCATCCAGAGCTGCTAAGAAGGTTCAGATGAATACAGCTGCTAATTTTCTACTTTAAAAGATAACGTTTAACCATATTGCAGATTATAGCTTCCAACTAAAAGTTAACAAAGACAAAAGATTGCTAAAAAGAAATGGCCTGAATTAACAAATTGAAGTCATGCTTGGTACAAGAGGTGGAGCATTTATCTTGGTAGAACTCGATATTTTTACAGCACTTTTACAGCAATGCTTCCTTTCATATCACTTTCATTACTGTCCAAATTTCTCATCATATCTTCCATGGCACTTACCTCTCCTTGTCAATTTCATCATTTCAGGCACTCTATATCTCCTCTCACTATGGTTTATCACATAAAATGTGTGAATACGTTTTTGAAAAGCTGGAATTCAGTTCAACTGCCTATACTGCTCTTATTACATGAATGTAACTGGTATGCTGTTACGGCTCTGGCTGTATTATGTCTGCATTCTGCATCTGCATTCGTCTGTTTTTTGAAGGCTTTTTAAAAGCTTAAAAAGATTAAAACACTTTAAATCAGACACGTCATAAAGGGTCAGATTGCGAAGCGTACAAAGATTGGATAGAAGGTAATGATTGTGTTCTCCCAGGCTACTGAGATAGTGTTGCCTTAGTTTTTTCGGGGGGCAATTTTTGGTTACTCGGGCTGCCTTTTAATATTAATGCTTATTATGATTAACTGACAATGGGCTGTTGACAGGCTTTGGGAGAATCTGCTCTCTGCCGCTCTCAGGAAATAATCCATCAGTCAGACTCTCTCAGGTGATCACTTTCAGGGTTGAGAAGCAGATGCTGCAGCCAGGTTTGTCTGCCAGTATGGAAACGTCTGAATGAATAACGGGTTCAAGACAAGACGGGGTGTCGGTAGGGGCAAGGCCATGACAGGTGACAAATGGTATTGATAGACTGAGGGGTATAGGGGCCGACTGGATGACTTCTCCATCTCTTTCTCTGCCTCTCTTTGCTTCAGTTTTAGGGTCGATCCAGGCCTGGAGCGTGAGGCAGAGTCGAACATCCTTCAATCTCTGCCCTGAGTATTACCCTGTCATCCACTAATGTGATTTCCCACCCTGCACCCGCCCTACAAGGTTTACACCTTTAGTTTGGTTAGCTTGCCCAGATAAAAAAGAAAAGAAAACGCATGCCCACACACACACACACACACACACACACACGCTACCTGTCAGTAAGTACTTTTGCCCATTTTTTTCCAGAACGCTTAAAACTTTCAATATCTGGCAGTTTACCATACGTCAAAAGAATGCATTAACGGTTAACCATGAAGAACGGATTCACCGGCTGCCAGGAACAGCTTGACCGGAATTACCGTAATGACCCTAATTGGCTGTGAAGCACAACTTTGCAGCTTTCAGAAACCGCTGGAACTTATCTGAGAGAGCAAACATTTGTGAACTTGTGCTAATTAGAAGTGAGGTGGCTGCTGGTGGCAATGCTCAGTTTAGAAGGGTTAAAAAGTTCCAGTTGAGTGTCCTTTTTGTTTTCCCTCCAAATCGCAAACTTTCAGTTAGGAAATAGATGTGTAAAATGCTATTTTTAACAGAAACACAAAAAAAACCTCTAAATATTGTTTAGTTGCAAACAGCTGTGCAAAAACAGTGCTCAAAAGTCAGTCATAAATAGCAATGTGATTATTCAAATCAGTAGAGGCTATCTTAAGTAAGACATTTTTTGAAACGGCGTGTCACCCAGGACTTTCCAGTTGCTATCAAAACTAATTATTATTCAGTCTGAGTTAATCAATTACCACTGCTTTTCTTTACAATGTCGTCATAAAGAAATATCCAGAACAAAGGATCAGATTGTGTCAATTGATTTTAATTGTTATTTCCTGCCCATAAAAATTGAAATGTATTTGGAAAAAAAATCCCCCTTTTTTTTTTTTTTTTCCCCCAAGCTAGCCCTTTTCCCCTCATACACAGTATTAGTATATCAGTGTAACCTGATGTATCTGATGTAGATAATCTGGGAAAAGATCAACAGATTCAGAGAGCCAAAACTTAGAATATTTTAAATGCCATTCCCTCGTGTGGGATTTGCGCAAACAAGTGTGAGATGCTTTTAATGTTCACTTTATTATTATTATTATTTTTTTTTTTTTTTAATAAAAGTAGGTTCAAGAGAGGGTATGAAAAAGCCCCCAAAAAGGAGTGGGAATTTTTCTGTCTTTTGTGATTGATCAAACCTTCTTTTTATTTCCCTTCCTATCACTTCCTGACACATTCACTCTGTGTGTCAGTCTCAAACTCCCTAAACTGTATCTATTATTTACCAACTCTGAGCATCCACAAGTACCCTCCCTGAGGCCACATCTGCATGCACATCTAGAATATGGATTCAGGGTGTGTTGTTAATGAGTTACTGCTACAGAACAAAGGAATCATCATTCATAAGACAAATGCTCCGTTTTATGTAGTTGATTTGAATTTGTTTGGCGCCGCGGTCTGCCTCACTGCCCTGCTATTGAAATTGGTTTGTTTTCTTCTTCTATCTCTTTGATGCATATTTCTATCCCCCTGCAATATCATCCTCCTGTATTTAAAATGTATTAGGATCTTATCTCAGCTAATATATCAGTTGATCTAATTTCTGTAGGCCATTTGTGTTGTATGGAAAGATTGAGCGAGGGATGCAATCATGGTTTATTTATTTTAAAGATGTATTAAATCCTTGGATGTGCTCCCTGGCATCAGTGCAGAGCCTCCCCCTGGACCTATTCAGTTATTAGAGCTAAAATAAAAATACCAGTGGAGTTTCCTTATACTGCTGCTTCTGTTTTGTTTTTTTTTCCATTTTGCTCTTATTTATACTATCTCATATGTGAATAACGGTGGAGCTGCAGAGAGTTCAAAGCCCTTAAAGTCCAGATGAATAAAAGAAGGTACTGGACTAGTGTTTATTAGTGTGCAAGACTAGAGAAATTTTGAGTTTTATTTGGACTGTGAGTGTAATAATAAAAAAAAGGATTTTTATTTATTTATTTTTTTTAATAGCTAACAACCTTGCCACCTACGCTTTAGACTTTGATAATACTGAACTATGGACAGGAGGAGTGCCTTTTGCTTTTATGCTGCTGGTTAGGTTGTGCTGTTGTACATGACAGTGTCACAAACTTCAAATGAAATTTTGGTCACATGCAGAAGTGGTTACCATGACATGATCTATAGTGTTTTGCTACAAACCGGTTATGTGCGCTAAGGACGGATGAATCTAAAGTAGTGGGATAAATAGCATTAAGCACCTGTATGCTGCTCATCCCAGTATCAGACTCTTCTGTCCATGTAGCTTATTAGATAGTAAACAGCTATTTAGTGTGACATGTTTTCCCACCACTACATAGTGCTGAATTAGCATGATATTTTGTGTCACAAATCAGCTTGAAACAATAAAAAGTTGGCCCAAGAAGAGATGGATAGACTGATGGATAACATCTGCAGAAAAAATACTGCTGAGCTGAAGTAACATTAAATTAAAAAGTATTAAAAGTAAATGAAAATTTAATTCAAAGGCTGAAATACTACTAATAAAATTATAACAAACAATGATAATTACAAAAACTGGGCAGACAACTAAAGAAGTAGATTTAAAGTAGTGTAGAAATTGAATGTGAAAAGTTACACTAATGTGATAAATCAACCACCAGCTATACACCAACTGTATATGCAATGCTACATTTTGAAGCACGTTGAGCAATAGGTGATTTAGTACCTAGTCATCTTATAGTTAGTGAACTTCTTGGCCTCCACTGCAGAAAAATGTTCTTTGTATTCTGCAAAGGTAGGAAGACAGAAGGGCAGAAAAGCAAGATGACAAGTTCTTGCTGCAAAAATGCACAGTGTTTTTCTCTGTCACGCTCTGGGCAGGTAATGAATCAAGCATCTAGTTTAGCTGAGCCAGCAGACAGTACAAACAAGACTTTATTCACTCTATCAGTTGCCCACTTCCCTTGAGCTCACTTACAAATGTTTTTGCCATCGTCTGTGTGTTTATGCCTGTGCACACTTGGCCGTACATTTTCAAAGCCCCAGTAAAGAGATGGATCCATTATTAATCCGTTTCCCCACCAGATGGCCACTTAATATCGTTTCTTTTTTATGAATGTGTAAATAATGTCCAGATATTTAGGTGACTCAGCTTCTATGTACCTGCATTGCGTTGCTAAGTTCTCGGAAATTGGCCTGTTTTGATGGGGTTCAACTTCAAAAATGTATTTCATTTATGCGGCGTCTTTGCTAAGTGTGTTGTTCCTCTGGCTAAACAGTGAGAGGGGTGAGGGTGATGGACAAAGCCCGGGCCAAGTGTTCCACCATCTTCTCAGTTTACCAACGGCTCATCTACAGAGCCAACACGGGAATCAGCAACAGCACACCCGTGGAAATTAAACTAGGACGTAGGAGATGGGAACAGGAGAGTGAGTGGGCAGGTGAGGGAGTGAACCAGGGCTGGACAGAGAGTCCTGGGTGGGTGGGTGGGTGGGTACACTGAAGGTTGTGGTGTTCCCTGTTGCTCACCCCAGCTCATTAATTTTCTCATTTAGTCAGAACAGTGGAGTGTGCAAACAAGAATGGGGGGCCTTGCCTACTAATGAGGAGGGGAGCAGACAGTTTCTTGTGTGTGTGTGTGTGTGTTTGAGAGAGAGAAACAGTGTCTGAAGAATGAGGAAAAACAAGCATGTAAGAGAGAGAGGGCTGTTCATGTTGTGGTTGATAAAGAGTGCCCTTTATTTTCCAATTAATAGATTAAGGAGGGTGTAAAGTGTTTATTCATATTTAGATTGTCTGACCACTTAATCAATCAGCCTTCATTTTCTGGTCTAACATTAGTGGACTCCTTGTTTGTGCACTTTGTGGTTTGAGTTTTACGCGTTAAAGAAGGTGCATGAGGCATTCAAACAAAAACTCAGTTCACAAATAAGGCTGACCTGCATTTCTTTGGACTGAGGAAAGAACCTTTACTACCTGGAGGAAATCCACGCAAATAGTATGCACAACTCGACTAGAAGGTGGGCTCTTCAGGTGATTTACTTTGGCTGTCCGGCAGTTCAGAACCCAAAGATATTAATTTTATAAATGTATAAGGTGAAGGAAAGCACAAATTTTCATTCATCACAACATTTTCTTGTAGATTGTTTCTCAGTTAATGGGTTTATTTATCATCAAATAATTCCAGGACTAATAGATGAAACACTAAATGGAAATTAGAACTGCAGTGATTTATCAGCTTGACAATAATCAAAAAAATAGTCTAATGGTAATTGATTAATTGTTCAGGTTGTTGCTGAGGACATCGGGAATGTTGGTTTTCTGTTATTCTTTTGAGAAAGCCAAACATCTGATGGCATCAACTTTGGCTCTAAAAAGTTGTGACAATGATTTATTTTCTAATTTTATTTGGGCAAACAATTAACGGATTAATTCGAAAAGGAATCTGGCAGAATAAGCTGCAATGAAAAAGGAAAACAATGGTGGCTGCCTCGTGTGGATGTAAAACCCACCAACCTCTCATGGCATGTAATCCAAGTCACGAAATGAATGAACCAATGCGTAGTTGTTCCCTGCATCTTTGTCTAATTAATTCTGTCTCGTGGCTCTGGTCTGTCAGTAGTGACCAACTGGTGGTCCACATATGTTTCAGAAATTAGTTTATATGTCAGTCATAGGAGACGGATCAATAATACAGGGATCGTACGAAGTCAGGGTGACATGGGGAGTGTAGCTCATGTCTTGATTTAAAGTATTCAAAGCAGACATTATTTGACATGACATGACAGGGATGTGGTGGCTACTTAGTGTACCTCTCACCCAGTTTTACTTAAAATACACAAGTTGAACAGGGGCTCTGCCTGTTTGAAGTGTGTATCTGTTGGGCTGGTAGAAGACATTTGCTTTCTCAGGTATAAACCACTACTTTCTTTATTTACCATGCTGGCCATGTGCCTTTTTAAAGCCCAACGTTAGTTTGTCTTTGAGTCTGTCAGTTCAACAGAGAGGAAGAATTTCTCAAAACAGTTTAAATTCCCATGAAATTTTGTAGAAAATCTGACTGAAGTTCATTAATTTTGTTAATTGAAGTCTTTGAAGTCACAAATCTTACAAAACAACAATCATTTCCTGATCAGAGATTCAGTAGTCTAAGAATATGCTGCTTTTCTGTTTTAATGTCAATTTAAATGAAAGTTTCACAGAGCCTGGCTATTCTGTTCTCCTCAAAATTACATTGAAAGGCCATTTTCCACAATTGCTGTCACATTTCAGAGTAGATGATCGACGGAGTTAAATTTGTTCTGATTAATTCTGATTTTCAATAAAATGGAGCGGTTGTGGTTTCAGCTGAATATGTTCACTTCTGTGCTACACTCATGCAAAGCAAACACTAGTTGCATATGATTGAGGCAGGGTGACATGTTGGGTCTCAAGTTCATTATTGGTAACGATCTGGTGTCAAGCAGTTGTGTTTTTTTGTCGACCTTTGACTTTTTTGTCCTGTTTAAATTTATGACAGAAAAGCTGTAAAACTATTTGGTCGCAGTGAGGTCCAGAGAAGCGGCAGAGATGCAGAGCCACAGTAAACTTAAAAGGAGAGCAGGTAAACACAGCCCTGCCTCCTAAATTGAGGCTGCATATTAGACCGGTGAGAGGGTTAGCAGGGACACCTTATTATTAGCGAGGTGAATGGTGACTGTGCAGGCTTTTATGTGGGCTGAAGATGGGGTGATTTTTTTTTTTTTTTTTTTATGTATTTATTCACTTTGAGTGTGTATGTGTGTGTATGTACACAATTCCTGCAGGTGTTTTGTGATTCACAGCCTGTGACAGCCATAAAAACAGAGCTTTAGGGAAGGAAGGGGAGCTTTTCTGATGTATATTTCTGCAGAAAGACACAGAAGCAATATCCAACACGAGTGTCTGAATAAATATTTACAGGTAATTGGGGAAAAAAGGATTTTGTAATTTCTGTTCTCTCAAGTACTAATACTAGTGCAACTCCCAACCTCTTCCGTTTTTATCTCACCCGTTTCACAGAAAAGCACATAAAGTCCCCTTTGTTCCTAGGTAATGCACACAGGTCACATGGCTGAGAAAAGACTAATAACATATTTTTACTCACAGAATATAATTTTAATCTTTGAATTGAATGTCTGAGCTTCTGTTCCTCAATACTGATCAGAAGCGTGAATGATTTTGTAGCAGTAGCAGAATTGCTACACACCAGGTTACACTGGAAAAGTGCTTAACTTGAATTCGTCAAAATACATAGTATGTTTTCAACTCGGGTGGCATTGCACACTTGGTGAATTGTCACATTAAGCTCACAACCAGGATTCTGAGTTCCAGAGTTTTGTGCAATGAAGCACAGCTTTTGCAGGTTATGGGGGCTAGATTTCCATCTGGTCTGCTCAAATGTTTTTGAGCAATGCCACCCAGTTTCTGTATAATCCCATAGATGACCCTCGATTCTGCTCTATCTGTGACAAAAAGCAAGATGACTAAAAACATTTTGCATCAGAGCTCAGCTAATTTTAAAAACAGATGGATAAAACAACTTTCTCATATTACCCACTTAGTCCTAATGTTGAGTAGAGTCGAGTGGTTTTCTGTTTGCAATTTACAAAAAGAGCAGGGCTGTTTATAAGTAGTGTGTGGAATATCCCTGATGTAAAAACTGTAGAGGGAGCGAGAGAGAGATCCAACTATTTTGCTTGCTGTCTGTCTCTGTCCCAGGACTGTAAACGGAGAACAATGCAACAGCTGACTTGGATTGCTTCCTAATCCAAGCAGCTTTATTCACATTAATAAATGTGTCGTCAAAAGCCTTACGTATAATCAGCTTAATGGTAAAACCCGTGCATGCAAATACAAGACACAAGTTTCTCTAATGCAGCTAATAACAGTTTAGTGCCACCCACTAATATTTCTGGATGGGGAATCTCTGTTCTCTGTTCTCAGTGACTAAGAGGAGCAAGGAGAGGGGACTTGCATCTTGAACGCTGGAGAGCAGGGCATTAATCTTGCACTTGAAGACAGGCTTGTTTATGGCTGGACCGATCATCAGGTGCTTCGCTGTTTGATCACCTGTTAGAACTAAATGTGTCCCTGCTAAAGCAACAGAGTCTACAGATGGTCTGGTTTCTTTTGTTTTCCAGCTGATCAATCTGATTTGCAGTCAGTTTGTAAAATGGTATTCTCTGCTTGGACATGGACAGAAGTTGATGTTGAACCACTTTGGATCACTGATTTATATTGGTCTTTTCACAGATAAAAGCAAAAAATGTATTGGTAGGTGAGTTTTGTCTAGCGTTAGTGTTCTCTCTGACCCAGCTGACCCAGGCAGAAAGTATTATAGACTGAAAAATCAAACTTTGTTTTGTGTGTACGCTTTTATCATGCGTGTGTATTGTGAGTGGTCTACAGCTGCTGCGAGCTGAAAGCTGCATTTGAATGTTTTTATGTTGTTTATACTGGATGGCAACTCATCTTGACCTGTGCCATTGATTTGTGAATTTGTAATTTGTAATGTGCCATCTTGGTTGCTCTGAAACCAGAAGCCATGTTTGAAGAAGGTGGATCTGACTCGCTCCAGGCTTGGATTATCTAGCAGGTCCCTGTGTGTGGAGTGGTGGTAGCCGTGTCCTGATGCAGACCCTTCCTCAGGTTTCATTTTCCTCTGAATGGGACCATCGTTTAAAAAAATGAACATCATGTAATATTGAATAAGACTTGACTCTAGAGACTCAGACCATAAACCCATTAGGAAAAAGGTTTACTGAGCTAATAAATCAAATAAGAAGCAGGCACATTGACACATAGACTTCAATATAATCTGACAAAATTTTACAACCCCCAACAGGGTCATTAGATAGAAGGCATTTTTCCATCTACACTTCAGCAGTGTCTTGACTTTTGTGACCCTGAGTCTAAATCCATTTTTATAAACAGTCTGTGGTTTATACCAAAGATTAAGAGCCAGACTGAAACTGGATTTCTGTGTCCAAATACTGATATTGCACGCACAAACACGGCGTAGAGGAAGGCTCTGATAAGGGGTGTGTTTTTCTAATACAGAGCTTTTTTCTCTGTTCCTATCCTTATTTACCATGCTGCAGGCTGGGATTTGTCTGTGACTACATCACAGGTCATCCTCAAGGATCATATTACAAACATAAAACCTCTGCTGCTGACACCTGAGCCTCGTATTGCAATGCAAAGAGATGAAAATTTCATGTCTTTGTGAAACTGATGAGAAGATGTCTGGAGTCAGTTATGTTTGAGTCCTAGTGTGTGTCTCATTCAGTGTGTCAATTTCTTCAGGCTGTTTGGCTTGATTTCTCACTAGACTAATAACTCTTTTCAGCAGCTGTAGATAAGGACCATCATCTCTTACTCTTACTCTCACTGAGAGCATGTAGAGTAATTTTTGGTTGTAGCCGAAGGTTTAAAAAGCTCCCAGGAGCTTTGTCATGTTTCAAGGTCTCTTTCAAGCTGATGTTTCCCTTAGCACCACCCCCCTTCCAAAAAAACTACAACCAAACAAACAAAAAACAACAAAACAAGCTATACTTGTGGATATAAATGTATTTAAATAACTTGGACCAGATCGTTTGCATATTCATGTCAAGTGCCTCAGTGCCTTGGATCAGCTTGAGTGCTGAATCTGTGTCTAACAATGCAGGTGGGCTCACTGATGTTTTGCTTCTGAAGTGAGATGCTAGATGGAAATTTTCAGTGTGAATACATTAACTTGCTTTGTTGGGGGTGGGTTAGGGTTAAGCTTACCCCTCTTTTTTTTTCATTTTGTATAAAAAACTATTACTTTGAGTGTAAACTCTTCATTAAACTCTCAAAGTGCTTTGATGGAAAGACGTGGCTATATTTACTCAGTTTGCTTTTTTTTTAATTATCCAGAGAGAAACATTGTTTATTCACTGAGGGAATTTAGACTTATTCCAAGTGAATGAAAATGTGGCATGTGGTAGAGCAACTATGGACTGGTTAGATATGGCCTTTCCAGGGACTCTGGACTTTACTGAAGTCTGGCTGTGGTGACTTGGATATGTGTACAGTGTAAGGCTTTTCACACACAGTTCTGTAAATTAGTAGTTAGCATCTGAGCCATCATCATCTGGGATGATGTCACTTCAGCATATAATTACTTTGGGGTGGAGGGGGGTGGGGTTCAAATTTCAGGTAAAACAAAGCATCGCTTTTTCCTGGATGTTGTTTAACAGCGTAGACACATTACATACCAATCACAGAAGACTCAATAGAAAAAGTTTGTTCAATCTTTCTTTGCCATTGACAGTTTGTAGAACACATTTACCAAATCTTCATTCTGAAATTTCTATAACTCACTGAGGAATGTTGATATAGCAAACCGTCCTCACTATACTGATTGTGGTGTTATTTTTATGAGCACAAAGGGAATTGCAAAGTTGGTAAATTTTATTTTATGGAGATCATTACGAAGATAGTGCGTACATGGTGATGCTTGCTCACTGATATTTGAAAGCAGAACAAAGCCTTTTACATTCATACACCGTAAATCATGCTTTCGCTTCGGCGTGTGACTAGCATGATAAACACAAAGGACCAAGTGCATGTGAGTATTTGCACACATTCAGAGAGCATCCATTTCTGTGCATGTGCTGCATACATCTCTGTTCCTCAACATGCAGGGACGGTTTTGAACAAACACCGACTGATTAAAAAGATGTTGATGCACCAGTAGAATTGATTAGCCAAACGCAAATCATGCATTCATACACGATGCGTGTGACAACAGATCAAGAAAGCAACACAGATTCAGACCAACAAACAAATCCGCAGCAGGAAAATCTCACCAGCTCAACAGCCCATCAATAATTCAACAACCACTGGCGTGAGAGGCAACACAAAGAGGAGAATTGGAGGAAGAAGGAATGAGAGGGAAAGAAAAAGGGAGGAAGCCTGCTAAAGCAGAACAGAAGGACTGATGAAAGTGAAGGATAACTGAGGGATACAAAATGAGAAGCATTTGCGTAATGGTATTAGAGGGCCAGGTTTGCCTACAGGGAGACGTATCGTCTGCTCTCTGAGCTGATCATTGGTCTGTCCTCTGAGGAATTCACCTCAGTGCAGAGGCTCACATCCTATTAGTTCAAATCACTCTGCCTTAATTAGTCTCACACCAGCCATCTGACCTGTGCTGGCCACATCTGCATAACTCCAATATGTTTTCCTTCACTGAAGTAGTCTGTCTCACCTCACATGTGAAGATATTTTTCCTCTGAGTCAGAGCTGCCCCTAGTAATCACCGGGTAACAGACATATCATCCTTTGGCAAAAAAACCCCACTGTTTTTAATCCAGGGATGTCATGACACCTGAAATGTAGTTGGCACCAATATGATTCTAACTTAATTAAATTGGAAGAGGAACGTTTTGGCATTACTCATTTTGAATTTGTGGCATTTAGTTTTCTTTAACCTGCTCAATATCTGTATCAGTCCAGGAAGGATTTTTTTTTTCTCCACAAGTCCTGATAGTCATTGTTGTTGCTCACTGTGCCAGTCTGCCTCTTCTTTGAGATGGTTTGTAACATTTCCCAGATCATCTCCAGTATGACCAGACTGTCTCACCACCTAACTCCCTCTTTTTCACACATAAAATGAAATCAACGTTTTGGTGTTTAATGTCCGAAAGCTCCTTTTACGTCATGTTAACTTTTCATTGTTGCAGTCGCAGGCTCCAAATCTTCCCTCACTACTAGACAGCAGGGTAACTCATTTCTGACTCACCCAACTCCCCAAGGAACAACCATGAGCTCTGAGTGGTGTCTGATAATTTATCAGAGAATTGATCTGGAGATAAAGAAAGCTACACATTTTGTGTTTGTATAAGTATTAATGTGAAAACTTAGTCATTTTCGTTAAGTTGATGAGGAAAGGAAAGATTAGAAGATGAGTAAATGACAGCTTCCTAAGTGCACCAATCACAGCTCACCAAAAATTGGCAAACCCTCCGTCCGTCCTGCGTAATGTCTCAGCTTTCATCTGCCCAGTTTCATGCTGAATGTTGTATAATGGCTGTAAAGACATTTTGAAGATGGTGAAGAGATGTGACTGGACCTTTTGTGACACTAACACATTATCCTGACTGTGAGGATGTTTTTTTTTTTTTTTTTTTTTTTGCTGTAAATGGTCTGACATAGCATCTTTTTATGTCAACAGTATGTTTTGAAAAGTTACTTTAGTTGTTCGAACAAAGCTGTTTTCAAACTGGATTATTATTAATACTCTGCGCACGCACACACACACACACACACAGGAAAAACAAACTTAATAAGAGTTATTATTTGACATGGCCTTTTAAAGGGAAATTCTCTGAACCTCTCCAAAGTGCCTGTGTGTTTTTTCTTTCCCATACTTCGGTAGTTAGTCTTAAATAGCTACTGTCTTTATCGGGCTCATGCCTCCATGGCCCAGATAGTAATCTTTTGTTTTAAAGTTCATCACTGACATCTGGTGCAGCATGTGATAGGGCTCATTTAAAATACTTTTGCCATTTCCACCCATCTTTTTATAATTTGTCACTGGCTGAAATGCCATCAAGAATGATGAGTTTAGTTTCTGTGGAGCATGTCAAATATTCAATTACCCGGCTCTGCTCTGAAAACCTAATCCCCTTCGAATGGGGCTAAAGTCTGTGTTTAACTCAAATTTACAGACCAGATTTATCCCTGGAGAAATGTAATGCAGGCTAGTCCCAAGACGTTTGACTAAGCCCGTAGAAGAATAAAATGTTCCCAACCAAATGTTTCCGTGTATGTGGTGCTTTTTACTATTTTTGAACGGCCTGATGTCTGTGCTGTAAAGTCTGAAGTCATTTGTAATCTTTCGACACATAAAATTGCACTAGGGAAGCGTATCCTGAAATATATACACAAATTTATGGAGGAGCAGAATGTTGAGCTCATGTGCAAATTAACCTTTTTACCAAGGAATGACATTATTACCCCACTAATATGCCAGAGCAAATCTGTTTTGACGGAAATATAATGGCTACGTGCTCTGTTAATGTAATGTGAAAATGAAATTAAACAACATATGATGCATATGCCACCGCAATGCTCAACATATTTTTTCTCTGCCACAAGAACCCATTCTGTAGGACAGCAACCAAATTTTGTGTACCAGCAAGGGATGGTTATTTTTCCAGAATATGAAGCAGTTTCTGTTGTAAATGTGTATCTTTTAAAATGTTTAGTGGAAGCTTGAGGGAGAAGTGAGGAAGTGACATTACACCACACCTTCTTGATTCCATTACTTTTACTCCATGGTTTCTGCTCTGACCCACACTGCCAAGATGTGACCTTTTAACCGTTTACTTCCCTTCAGCACAGAGCAAGCAGTAGCTTTCTGCCAGTTAGATCTGCATCTGTTACATCTGCCGGTGCAGATGTGCGTTGAAGTTTGACACCATGTTGACCTTGTGCAAAAACAAAAAAGCAAAATTTTTTGCTTTTATCATCCAGAGGTGCTATTCTCTATAATTTTCCCTCTGCTATCACATTGAAGGGACTTGCAGTTCCTTTTCACTAAAGGCCTTTAAAATATAGTTTCTGTCAAAAGACTTATCCATTGTGGAACCTCAGGCTCCCAACAATAAAGCTTTTTTTTTTTTTTTTTGCTGAGTAGGTGTTGAACCACAGCCATTCAACCTGGCTGTGCAAAGGAGAAGGTAAAATCTGCTGTTACCAGAGTGTAATTACTTGCCTACAGCCCACCACAAATGGAATGAAACTTACATTTTACTCTCCTCATTTTCCCTGCTCCAGGGCATGACTGGGCATATGCTAAATCATTCACAGCATAGAGCACAAAAAAGACCATCAGGCAGTTGGATATTATGAGTAGGTTTGTGGTTAGAAAACATGGACAGAGGCGAGGGTGCTGGAGGAAATGAGGTGAACCTAAGTGGCTGGAAATGTGACAGTATCTGTACCCACAAACTGTTCAGAAACGAAGCAATCAGTCTTATTATGTCAGAGATTCTAAACCTCTTTGTGCTCTCTCTTTTTTTAAGTTTTTCTGAAGACAGTAAGGCAGCCGTTTTTAATTTGTTATATTGTTTTTGGACACATACAACTGATGAACCACAGACTTTTCAGATTTTGGGTTGACATAGGTCGTGTTGTCCCTTCACGAAAAGCTAAGAGTCAGAAAATCAATGGAGAAGCACAGATTAATGGTGTCAGTGAAGAATGTTACTGTGGTTCAAGACACGAAGCACTTTCTCTCAACTTGCGTCATTGACTTAATTGTACTTATTGAATTCCTACTTCTCTGCGTGACTTTCGACAAACTTCAGAAAAATTGTCTCCTTGTGTCTCCAAGTGAGATTGGATAACATTGTTGGATGAGTCTGAAAAGATCAGTCTGAACTGGATCCAAGAAAAATGCAG
Source organism: Echeneis naucrates (assembly GCF_900963305.1). Classification (NCBI taxonomy): domain Eukaryota; kingdom Metazoa; phylum Chordata; class Actinopteri; order Carangiformes; family Echeneidae; genus Echeneis; species Echeneis naucrates. Next base: position 3,080,144 of record NC_042518.1, read on the forward strand.
TGTTGAACCAAATGGACTTTTTGTGCTGAAAGTAACAAAAAAGTACATCTACAGAAAATTAAAACTTTAAAAGGATCCAAAAAGTTTTTTAGGTTGCTCTCAATTATTTTGAAAGTCTCAGGCGGAATGGTAAAGGTACTAGAGAACGGACATGGGTAGTTAACCATACTTTTTTAGATCCAGTTGGTTAGTTTTTACCCAATTGTTGCTTGAATTGCTCATTCCATTTGAAACTGTTTTAGGTATCAGTAATTTGTGCTTATTAAAAAATCTCACACTCTTAAAATCACAGTAATATTCAAAAAAATGCTTTGGCCGGATGCAATCTGTGAAAACTGTACTTACTAGCAGGTAGACACAAACAACAAAACATGTTCTTTTATTACCAATTATTTTGGTCATATTGGCAAAGATTTGCTGGTTAGACCTATTTAAAAGGATTTTGAGGGTGTTTTTACTGCTGAAATTGTGGTGCTTTCATTTTACCCATCCACGGCTGGGCCCTAAACCTCTGTAAAATAACTAATAGTATCCTTCACATTCATTGGTTATTGTTCTGCATGACAGGAACTAAATCAATCAATGATAATCAAGATAACGGTTGAAATCCATATCTAAATACACAAACCTTGAGACATGTCTCCGTTGCCACCTACTCCATAATGTTATAATGGATATTTAATGTGCATGCTCAAGTGTTTGCAGGTGTACCCTGTTCACAGCATGCTGAAAACATGAACGTATTCCTGTTTGCCTCTGGGCTTCTGTTCTGTTAATCCATGCTTGGCCTGATTGAATGTGCATTTACTTACACTTGATAAATACTGAAGGGAGCCTAAGATGAGCAGAGAGCTTAGAGTGGAGGTAAGGACACCGGAGGAGCTCAGGTGTGAGTTGCGTTGCCATTTGCTGTGTTGAGATTAGGTGTCTCTCTGGACCAGTGACTGTTACAACATTATTTCTGGAGATGGAGAAGAGATGATGTTTTTATTTCGCCGCTGTCATCTCATTGTGACTTGGCACAGCGCTTGGTGACACCTCTTCTTCTTCACTGTGTCTAACTCAGCGTGGGGTTTTAATGTTTAGTGCCTGCACAGTAAGCAAGCTTTTGTTTTTACTGCTCCTTTGGGAGGAACGGCTGCATCTCAGCATGTCCAAGATGTTTTGTCTCCATGACAACAGTTTTTTCAGGAGGTTTTTCTTTGTGTCCTCTCTTTTTCCTCTCAAACCCTCTTGCACCGGCTTTACTGCCAAAGTCTTATCGTGCTGTTTTCTTCCTCTCCCGCCTGCAGATAAATAAACTTCCTATGAGTGGCAGGAAGTGCAGATTAAAGGTGGCACAGAGTATTTCCTGGTGAGGTGGGCAGCCATGGAGGAAATGAGCTGACACAAGGAATTTAATAACACAAAAGTGCATTGAATATGAGCGCAGGCTAGGAGGCAAATAGGCTGCTATAGGCTGTAATAAATCTGTGCTTAGGCATGCATACAGTCCTGCTCATCTCTCCTTGATGAGATATGTCGTCATGTCATCGTGTTGATTTTGATGTAAAACTCCAAATGATCCAGTCAGCACTATGACGTGAAATCACTCGTTCCAGTGCGTCACGAAGCATTTCTTGGAAAACAGATGTATTATTTATTTTAAACTGAGATTTCCCGGTAAAATTAAGACACAAATTACCATAATAAAATAAGTCATGAAGTCATGACTTTTCAGCCAGCATCTCAACATATGGCTGCTATGGCTTCCTTCCTCATGTCATTGTCCCCACTGTAACTAGTTAGCAGTTACACCCCTCTGGTCCTGCACGTTTCCTCCTCATCTGTCGCCCACTCATCTTTTATTTATTCCATCACAGACTCTCTCCTCCTTTGCCTGGTCTCCTATCTATTTGTGTTATGTACCACTATTGGTCTGTCCCCAGTTTGATTTATAAGTGATCATAGCTGTGTGTTGAAGTCGTATTTCAGCGGGTGCAGGAGCCGTCTGGAGCCCAGTGTGACTGATGACAGTTATAGTGTTGAAGACACTGTTATTTGTATGCATACACAGAGAAATCAAATAGAAGTTGACACAGTACCACAAACAGCACAGTTTTTGATGCAGTGGACCATTAGTAATTACTATTGAGTATGTTGAATAAAAGGGAACGGGGTAACACCTGTGTGGAAAGGTTACATTCAATCAACTGCTACACACCAAAACCAGCGTTTCCTCTCACTGACATGACACAAAGATTACTGATACTCTTAAAGATTAGCTGGATTGTCTTCCTTTCACAGTTATGACAGCATTTGTTTCTTTTCCCATAAGTGTATGAATTAGACCTGACTGAAATAGGATCCACCTGTGTTTTCCTTTTTTTTTTTTTTAATCCCCCAACAGCAAGAGGAATATAGGTGTCCAGAATACCTACTACCCTCAATCAACAAGAAACCTTTTCTCCTTTCAAATGCATTTATAATTGGATGACTGCGATTTTTCTGTCCCATTTTCATCATTATTCCCCACATTAGGGGTGCAGTTAGGTGATATGAGTTAACATGGAAGAAACAATGCAGATGTTCACAACGGGCATTTTCACTGAGGAGTTGACATTTTACAGATTGATTATTTAATTGTGTATGAATATGCTTTAGAGAAGACATTGAGGAACTGTTGCTCTGGATCGCATTTTATGTTTTTTCTCCAGTCCTCCGAAACGCCAAAACAAATATCACAAACTTCACGACTGATGAAAAACCACTAGCACATCTAGGTGCAGGTCTTCACACAGACATATACACAGCTTTGCATTTAATTGACATTTTTGTCACTTAAGCGCTGTAAATACACTGCTGGCACACAAACGCACACACACACACACACACACACACATACATACGCTTATCCATCCCACTGCAACTAAGCAGATTGATCTCTACATGCATTAATAAAGATGAGGTCTTCTCTCGTGTGTGGTTTATCAATAAGCAATAAATGCTCTGCGTTTAAACCATAAAAGTTGATTTGCTGGAGCCTTAATAAGTTGTTTGCTGCTGAATGTGAGTGTCTCACACCCTGGGGATCCTGGTCTTTCAACAGCTGGATTGAGTGTTTTAAAACCTCGGGCTGCTCAGATGGGCTGGATGGAGAGAGACGACATCAACCCATTTTGTGCTACATTTGGCACAGTTGGAATTCACAAGCCCCCTCCTGTACTTCTTTAGTGGCAGCGTGATTGGGCCACTGAAAGGGCTGAGGAAATCTTAATTGCATCTACACACAAAGAAGTGAGAATTAAGTTGGTGTATGATCTAACAGAACTGTCAAAATAATAGAGCAAATTAGTCTTCCATTTTCAGCCACACACTCGTTAATTGGCTTGGAAAGGTTATTTCTTGTCTGCCTTGTGAGTGTGTAATTTGTGGTCTTATGTGCTCATTAAAAGCTATGATGAGAATTCGATTAGATTCTGATTTAGACATGTGACCATTTCATTATTCATGCTCTCTTTGACTGACAGTGGCTTTATTTGACATGCATTTGGGATAATCGAGATTTAAAGCGTATGTGGGGCCGAACAGGGAACAGACAGCCAGGAGTAAGTCCCGAATACTGTCCATGGATGATTGCACCTGGTGAAGGACATTCTCCCCGAGAGCAGTGAGCACCCCGACAGTCACTGACACAACGGCCTCATTTCTCGCGGTACACTGATGGCATACGTATGTAAAAGCAAGTTATGTTAGCAAGTCTTTGGATTTGGTACTCTAAGATACAATTATATCTCCCATAGGCCTGTCACAATAATGAAAAAATCTATGAATGGACAATATATGAAAATGATTGCAATAATTTTGCAGGCTTAAACATATTGCCATACGCGTGCATGTTTGTTTTTGCTTGTTATTCTCTACCAAAGAGACTGGATGACTTTTATTGATTTGTTTCATATTTGCAAAATGTGTTATCTTTCAGCTGGCCTGGGAACACCTTGGGTTTCCCTGGAGGGGCTGGTGGACGTGGCTTCTGTTTTTTTTTTTTCTTTTTTCTGTGCAAGCACTTTCAAAGGCTGTCAGTAAAGCAGGAATTCCTTTTAAAGACAAAGGTGTGTTGGGCAGTTGCATCTGATGTCCAATGATACAGAGACAAAAAAGGTTGACATTCACAAGACGCAAACAAAACGAGAGAAAAGCACATTAAACATGAATTTGACCCACTACATAACATGAGACATACAGTTGAGCCTGAAATTATGACAGTATTAATTTAATCTATCCATCATTGTATCGGGAATGTTTGGTCCATTTTCTGTTGAATGACCATTCCATTTGTTTTTCTCTTCTTCATTTCCTTCACAAGATCCTTTTCAACCTTTTCAAGGTTTACTTCCGTCTGTCCTTCTGGCAAGTTAGGCAGGTAATTAGCCTCGCCTCTTTTTGGCCACTCGATTTAACTTAATGTTAAATCGGACCATTTCAAATTAACAGTCTGACCCTGTTGGAAATGTTTATCTAAATTAACGTTAGCTTTTGTAGCTGGGGAGACATCTGCGCTGCGCCGGGTCGGGCTTGTTCAGCACGTCCAGGCTACTGTGTGTATTGAAATTGTGTTTCATTAGCAATGTGAACCTAAAATGTCGTAGTTGGTTCACATTTTCAATCACAAATTCCTAGTTGCTCATATGAAGTAATTGCTCTTGACTGGTGGTCAAAAGTAAGTTCACTCCACTTACTATTTTTTATTAAATTAAATGTTAGCATGCAAGGTGTACTCAACTGTACTTTTATATGCAGGAAAGGTTGAGGTTATTCGGCACAATCTTGAGTTATTGAAAACAGCTGTCAAAATGGAAAACACTATAATTACTAAAGGAATGGAAAAAAAACATGGATTTTATTTAAAAAGAAACTCAAAAAAAGCAGACATGTCTGCAGTAATGATTCGATCAATCAAGTATTTCAAAAAAACATTGATTTGAATTTGCAGACAGCAGGAAAACATGGTTTTCTCAGAGGCTCAAAGTATTCACGTCATGAAGAGCAGACATGTAGTTGGCCAGCCATGACCTGAGTGACTGAGACTCAAATGTCCCAGAACAATTTCTGAACCTTCCTTCACTGATTTTATGTGAATCTTCCGGCTGCCACCCTTCCAATCTAAAGGAAAACAACTGGTTTAGTTTTTCAAGGTGAAAAATGTCCTCCCAAATTATTGTGCTTATTTTGGTTTCTTAGTGTAAATAATTTACACGTATACAGTAATCAGTATCACTAATGATTGGTTTGAGTTACTCTTACAGTTGCAGTGGTCATATCAAATCTCTTCCTCTCCCTCTTTCTACAGCAACAGTCTGTCATTTGCATTCCCTTTTCTATCCATCTTTGTATGTAGGACACCATTATTCATGAGACAGCGAAGATAGAAAGCTTCACTGGGACAGTGAGCATTCTGTTTTTATTTATTTTTTTTATTTTTTCAAACTGCTTCTATCCTTCAGCTGCTGAGACCAAACTAATGAGCTCATTAAATGAACCTGTAATGTATGGGTAGCACTGAGGGTCATTCAGCTCAGATTTCAAACTGACATGTTAACATTATGTAATGGAAATAAACACTCCATCTTTGCAACACATTTTCCTGAAATGGTGTTGCACACCTGCCTTTATGTGGTGTTTCTTTCTGGAGGAATTCAAGTGTGTTCAGTGAGCAGCTGCAGTGTTGCCTGGTGTCTGTTTATTACTCCGATTTGATTAGAAATCTGGCAAATTAACCTCTAAAACTGTACAAGGAGGAACACTAAAGGAGCACTTTTATGCCAGTATGATTTTTTTGTTTTATTTTTCTGTCTTTATATACTTTCTATATTTTTACATTTTTGTTTATTTGTTTATCTTACCCACAGAGCATCTGGGAATATTTTAACTGTAAGTTACAAGGACATAGCATTAAGATAATCATGGAAGCAACAAAATATTTTATAAGGGAGGTAGCTCAATGAAACGCACAATAAGGCTGCAGGAAATACAATAGCCGGTTCATTTAATAAAAGATAGTGGAGCTAGAGATGGTAATGAAGGTGTTTATAATAGATCTTGGTTCGTTTAGATGGAATAAGTGTGGAGTAATCCACAACTCCGTTCTGAAGAGAAAAATCTAAGAAGGTCTACTTAGTAAAACACTATAGACCAAAAAATTCTGCTCATGGTCCTACAAATAATTCCATAAAGTTTTTAGTTTATTTAGTGTGTGTGTGTGTGTGTGTGTGTGTGTGTGTCACATGACTGCATACGTCTCTCCCCTTTCCCCTTTCCATCAGGGATTGATGGAATTCCTATTGAAGTTTATAAGACTTCTGTTTCACACAAAATGAAAGCCTCAAAAGTCATATTTTAACCGCCTATCACATTAGATCCTGAGGTGTTTTTAGAATTTCACATCACAATATGTTGTTTTTTGTTTTTTTTTAATATGCCATAAGTCTATCTGGAGGTCTCTGAATGCCAGCCCTACAATCGATGGGCGACCTGTTCAGGCTTTACCGTTTCTTTGCCCTGGGATCGGCTCCAATCCTCCCACCGTCTAAATAATGGATGCACGGATGGAGGTCAGCCCCAACGGATAAATCAATTAATATGGGTGAACTCAGAGTAAATAATAGATGGGAAGCAGCTTTCTTTTTCTTTTCTTTTTTGGGAAGAGTGAAATAAAGGTGAATAAGAGTGATTATTTTTTGTGGGTAATGCTGACTCATTTGGCTCAAACCCAACCTGTTTCAACAACAGCGCTCTTAAACCAAGTCCATTTAGACTTAACTTTCTGGCTTCAATTATGTCAATTAAAATGCCTATTAGCTTTAAGGAGCATGCCGTCTTGTCTTCACTGGGTTTATTGTGGATGTCAATGTGTCTTTTTGTGTGGGAGCTTCTTTACCTCGGTCTTGGTTTGCTTCATAGTTTCTTCATTCAGTGGAATAGGGTTTTTTTTTTTCTATTAACAATCCATAGTCTTTTCAATTAATTTAATGCTCAAATAAATTGATAAGCATAATTCTGTGAATACTGCAGAAAATTCAATTTTTACCAGAACTTTGTGTCATCTATGTGAGACGAAATGCTCTTTAACACGAATGCAATCTCTTTCTAGCCTAAACCAAGGCGTTTCAGCTTCCGTAACCTTGAAAGCAGATCCATGTTCAATGTTGTTCATACAGTTGATATTATCCTGTTCTTCTGAATCTGTTTCACCCTTTGACTCAAAGCCATCCGGGATACCCTTTTTCTTGCAGTATTGTAGTTGAGTTGAATATTTGTTTGGCTCCTCCAAATGTCCTATTGATCAGGTCAGAATAAACATCACAATTGTGTCACCTGGCAGCGTTTTGATATGAGAAACACTCTGAATGTATTAATTAAAAGTCGCAAAAAATCTTTCAGCAGGGGTTAACTTGAGACCTGGGAAGTGCTTGGAGAATGCATCTGCGATATAACCTTGTTTATCCCAGGCTTTGAGAGGCTTATTGTCACTTGGAGCAGCATCTGAAGGTATCAGCAGTCTGGGCTGTTTTGTCACCAAAGACCTGCAGAGTAAAGAAACTCTGCTTTGTTGGCAGGGTGTTGACTGACATGCTGTATCTTGCTGCTGCTGAACCATGTCGTTTTTCAGTTTACACCCTTCAATTCATCCCAGTCTTTGTGTTTGGATTGTCAGTTGGTGGCACGCAGAGCTCCTCACAAAACAGCTTGATGAACGTACCCAGGAGACTGTCTTCCATCTATCGCGTATAAGAGTCTCCTGGCCTCCGAGTTAAGCCCCCAGGTCTGCAGCCCTGCTTGTTCTTGTCCTTTTGCTTTCTGTGGTGAGTGATTCAGACCTACAGTGCAGTCAGCTGGTTGGACACACAACTGGTGGAGCTGTGATGCCTCGGGCTTGAATTTGAGCTACCCTGACACAGGACATGCTTTGCTGCTAACACTGGACGCAAAGCGATAATAAGTCTTCCAGCAAACCAACACAGAGGGCACTGGCTTATACTGTCAACGTGCGGTCATATCAGTAATTCATCACTTTGGATCTGTACATGTTATTGAGGTAGATATTAACTTGCTTTTGATCTGATAGCGATGTTTCCTGTGAGGGGCATACTTCATACAGCCTTCATCTTTGTCGTCCTCCTCCTCCCTCCTTCATTTATCCAAGCCTGAAGCAGTAGTGGGTGGCACAGGGGCGTTTTCTCAATCTCATGCTTCTCTCCTGGGCTGCGGTCCTGTGGGATTTTTATGGTTGCGTTGTGGAGTTTAATTTTCTTTTCCTTTTGTTCCTCTCTATTATCCCTGTTCCCGTAGTTTCATTCACCAGCAGCTCTGAAAATCCACGATTACTACTGCTCCCGTGATGCTGCTACGGTAGTTGGCCTGCTGAAAAGCACTGAAAAGCCACAGTCTGCACAGTGAAGAATTATAACCAGGTGTTGGATGAGTCAAGTTAGTTTGACCTTGGTTATACGGCATGGCTTCAGGAAAATGACAAATGACAATAACACACTATCAAACACTTGCCTTGAATCTGAAATTCAGATTGTCGCTCCTTCTGCCTCCTGTATCTCTCCCCTCAGCCTCCCTCAATCTCCACCCCCCGTCCCCCATTGCATGGCCTCATTTGGCAAAGAGAGAAATGGAAGACGAATACAAACACACCAAAATTGCTGCTGAAAACCTGCTTGCAGTTCTCCCTGTGTGTGCTCAGCACAGATTTTCTGTCATTGCTGTAGATCTGTTCTCATTACACACGTGTGCCCATGGGGCATGGCGTGATGATTGCTGTTTTTTTTCAGTCAAGCAGGCAGCCAACCATTGAATAGTGAAAGATTTGCATAAACTTGAGAAAAGTGAAGGGATGCTCTGAAGGAGCCTCATGTTGTGTGTTCTTTCAGTTCACTGTTCATCATGTAAAAAAGTGTTTTTCTTTTTTCTTATCTTTATTTTTCCATGTAAATTGCAGATCATGTCCTCTGTATGCCCTTTGACTGCACACAGCCACAGTTGCCAGCTTTAGTCATATATCCTAAAGCAACATAATTGTTGTACATTTATATCCGTTGTTTCCGTTTTCCTACCAGAGGTGGTGTTCAGTGTCCTCTGACCTGTAGTTGAGGGCAGAGGTTTGGTTTCACCATAGGTTGAAATAACAAAACAAAACAGCACCCAGTAACTCATTAAACACTAAAACCACAGGAATTACCTGTTGATGGAAGACTAAAAATAATGCATCCAACATCTGCACCTTTTATATTCAGTAACTCTGCCAGTGTTGCCTTTCTCCTTTCCCCCGCAATTTCACATCTAAAACTAGCTACAAAAATGCTGTCAATTTAATAAAAACAGAGACTGATGATGGCTGGTGGCCAAACGAGACTTTCATTTTAAATCACTGTAGCTGCTGACTGGTGACCTTACTATATGTTTTTTATACTCTAAATGAAAATGTCTCATTTCTGTTCTTTGTTCTGAAACGTACAAGCATGATAGAAGTTATATAAAGTTGTTAGTGCTCTTATATAGGAAAGAGAGTCATCTGAAATACACAATTTCTGCCCATACCTGAGGTCTGGATTGATGGTACTGAATCAATTTAATCTCTACTGCGGGTTCACTAAAGATGTGTACTTAATATAAGCCAATCAAATGCTTGCATGCTTACAAGACTGTATTTGAGACGCGATCTCAAAGTCTATATTAGAATTTACAAGTCATGAGGCATGTCCTCAGTCCATATTCAGACTATGCTATTGATTGGGGGTATTGTTATAAATTAGTCAGTATAATAGTATAATTAAGTTGAGTAGGGCTGCAGCCTTCCTACTTTTTTATTAGTTAATTTTTATGCTGATTTCTTGCAAAGCTTGATTGACCTTCTCAAAGCAATGATCAGTACAAGTTATGTAGCAGCAGTACGCAAGTGGAAAGAGGGGTACAAAAAACAGGTGAGAGGGTCATTCAGGCGAGGCAGAGGTGTCATTTACTTAGCCCTGACATCAGCAGCTGTGGTTTTGAATGCAGCTGAACCCAGAGCCTGCGTCCTTCTACGAGGGCCTTGCATTCAGCAGGACATTTTCCTGGCCTGCACACAAACTCAAGTTGTTTGTCTACACATTACCTGAGGCCAACTACATGTACTACTGCCACTGCTGTTTTTCTCCTGTGCCAAAGATGGAGGTGCAGTTTAGCTCAGTTATTATTTTTAAAGAAGCTACTGGGTGGAGGGAATCTCCTCACTGCAATATAAGAGATAATGACTGTAGAAGTTTAACTAATTAATGCTAACAGAAAATCTGCAAAGCAGAGAGATGTATGTAGAAGTTTGTTGTAGGCACTAGTGGGATGCTTATCTCATCATAGACTACATAAAAATGAATGCTCAGGGGCTGATAAGGAAAGCCAATCAGGAAAAGTCTTAAATCTGCGTTCTCTTTAATATCCATTGGGGCGAATCCACTAGTTGTAAAAAGAAGCTAGACTGTATAGAAGGCTTTTAGTAAATAGCCCTGAATCTCACTTGATCCATTCAGAAAACATTTTCCTAATGAGTTTATGGTCTCAATCTCTTATTTCAAGTGTTCTTCAATAATAACATGCCGTCCATATTTTAAATGATGGTGTCATTTATAGGAAGATGGAAAAATGGATGATAAAGATTATTGTGTTATTGACAGGCTGTACCACACGGAGAACTGCTGGACAATCAGGATCAAGTACAGATCAACCTCTTACTCCTTCTCAGCTCCACCTTCTTCTCCAAATATGCTTTTCTCTGGTTAAATCTTTATGGTGATGGTGGAACTACAAGTTGGAGGCTTCAAAATAGCAGCTCATAAACCAGTGGGTGACATCATGATGGTTGGTGGGTGCCACTCGATCAGATTGAACTAACCCCCTATAAAAAGTTGTCTTCTGCTTCTGCACAATCTGGCTCTCTTGAGAACATGCTGCTCTCTGCAACCAAGATAACAACAGGATCTCTTAGAGCAGCCTCGTTTTATTTGTTGAGCTGCTGTCAGGTGTTGCTATGATTGCTACAGCTGACAAGAGTGAATTTATGTGTCATCACATCCTCCTATTTATATTCCACGTCATCCAGCCTCTCTTGTGCTTTCTCAGCTGCACCTACAGGAATAGGTGTGTTTGAGGATGCCTACACAGGCTGTGCGCCCAAGAACTTCAACTTACATGGTAATAATAGGGCCCAAAAATGTGAAGTGTTCGACATGTTGAACATTGAAATAATAATCATAAAATTGTTTAATTTCGGTTTATTGTTAAAGCGTTTTGGCCCACTGCTTCTCTTTGTCTTTACATCACAGTAAATGTAATATTTTTGGGTAAGGGACCATTAGTTAAATTAAATAATCCATTTGAAATGATACACCGAATGATGATGAGCATTTTTAACTTCTTTCTATGATTATACAGATCAAAACAGTGAAGTTATTAAGCCAGTGTCATTCTTGGTCTAATCATCTTTCAGCCCTAAAAACATTGAATTTAATGACAGAAAATGAGCCTGCATTGCATTGATGGAATAAATATAACATTAACAAAAGACTGTTTGATAACTTATCCATTAAGGTTCAAGACACAGCACATAAAAATGCTGGTTTATTTAAGCAGCACGACACTCTCCCATGGATTCAATAAACTCTGCTGCCAAGCTGTGTTAAAACCAACACTGGCTTGTTTTAAATTCGAGTCCAGATGTTAAAACTTCCAGAGATACCAAACATAGCAGAAAGAAGCATCAAGAAATTTGCATAACATTTTATACTGACCATATCAGAGATTTATATTTTGTGCAATTATGCAGTTCTACATATATGGTCTCCTGTATTAAAAATTTCATGAGATAGCAGCTGCATGTCACTGCAGTAAAGTGGTAGAATAGGCACGTTTAAAATCCATATGTGATGTGCGAGTATCAGTGTGAGGTGAATTATTCATGTAACTCTGCAGTTTCTTCAGGAGGAAAATAAAGGGATACACATGACGTCCTCCATAATACATTAACTTTACATCCAACTGTACAGCAGTCATGCTAACAAATAACAACTACTGGTATTTGTTTGCTTTTCCATATTCATTAGGTAGTTTATGTATAATCTGGGAATATAATCCTGGATCCATGAATTTGATGATTATCAACTGTTTTTCTTTGCCCTTGCCAAAGGAGATAAAAATGTTTGGAATGGCTTTTTTGTGTTGTTGGTTTTTTTTTTTCTTCTTCTTAAGAGCCCTTCGCTCCCTGCACCATCTGACACAGTGAGAAAGTTTTATCTTTATTTGGTGCCATTACGGACTGAAGAACATTTGCTGCTAAATCCAATCCAGCATCGCATCCTCTAACATGAACTGTACAGGCTGTCAGTCTCTTTGGCAAAGATCTTATTTGTGTGCAGTAATTACATTAATGTCTCAAAATGAATGCAGCATTGCTTTGTTGATGTGAAAACGCTGCACTTAACACCTTAAAATATATACATGCCAGCATATATAAACAAGCCAACACAGCAAGGTTTTGTTTTATTTTAATAGAAGTCTCTATCAGATCACAATTTTATCAATTTAATCAAACCAGTCAAGGAAATCAAAAAGAGATATTACAGTCATGTTGAAACTGTTAAAGAAGCCGTTCATAATCACCACCATTGATATTGTTCTGTACATTCATTCAGGCATTGAAAATCTAACTGTGTGGATATGTGTGCTTTCCATGTGGCTAAACCTTCTTTAATGCGTTAATCTGGCTCCTCCGCCCTCCTCAGGGACACGGCTGCAGCACAGAGGGTTGGCTTCTTGTGCTTTTAATTCCACTCTGCGTTCATTGGTAATTGAATTCATTACTAGGACACCGGGCCAAATCGGCTGTTATTTCGCAGTCAATAGAGGTTGCTAATTAGAAATTAGCTCTAACATTGTGGTGCACAGCCCTTGGGGAGTGTCGTCGTCAGTCTAAATCTCTGACATACCTACGAATGGATCGTAATTACAGCCACAGCTCTGCAGATAAGAGCGCTGTTATCTTTATCCCAGTGTTGAATGGTGATACGCTGTCATCCACTGTCCACATGGTGTGCCCATTTGGAGCTCTTTAAAGCTGCAGGGTTGTCTTTAAAGGAAGCTACTGAATGAATTCAAGAGTTTCAACAAGCCAACTGTGTGTGTGAATAGTGCAATAGCTCAAAAAAAAGTGTATATTTTTCAGTCTCGGGGTGGAGGGGATTTCCTATCCAGAGCTCTGTAAGTAGGACCAAAGCTCGGGACGTTGGAGTAGCAGTGTTATTTCTCATGTTACAGCCAGAGATTAAAACATTGTGAGGGGAGAGGAATTTCTGTGGCAAATGCAAAATGGTGATAAGAACATGGAGTTTTTATTTTGTTGTTCTGAGTTAGTACAGCAAAGCAGTAAACGTGTGAAAGAAAAGTTAGAAAAGTTTCACCAGAAGGAGTGAGAATTAAGATGGATGGTGTGTAGCTGAGCGACTTCTGCTTTTGTCAGCACAAAGCGGAACGACAATTCTTACTCTTGTGAATTAAACACATTTTTGCCTTTTAAAAATTCAGTTTGAGGTTAATAGTCTGTAGGCCCAGAGAAGTGATCTTGCGGCACTCATCTTGTGCTGTGGTCTTGGCAGTGTGGCATTCAATTAAGGCGCTCTGATCTTGGCTATTTATTTGTAATCTTCGAGGTTTGTGCCCTTGATATATCACCTTGTGAATGCGACTTACCACGCTGAATTGAGGAAGATGGTGTGCTCGTCTGATTGAACTGGCTGTAGGTCCACCTGTGTTTGGACTCTAATTTATTCACACTTGATTTATTTTTGTCACACAGATGGAGGTTACGCTGTCATTTCAGATGGCACTGCTCAAAAATTTGTCTTCTTAATGCTCCAGCAGGAATCTGAAGGCGGCATTAGTGTTTGAAACCGACCGATATTCACAAATTAACGCTAAGTTTCCATCTGTATTTGGCCCATGTTGACTTCCTTCTATCAGGACAGAGTTCCTGGGAAATACCTGCAGGTGGTGTTCTTTTACTTTCAGCCAAAATGCTGCTGAACCAAGCCGGTACTAAATATTAAATAATAGACGTATGTGTGCTTGGCTGCAGATCAGGGAAAAGGGGATACACAGGGGGAGGATATTTTTGGAAGGGGTTGAAACGGGCAGGAAGGTGGCTCAGTGGCGTGAAGTTGCTAAGCAACTCCCATTACCTCTGCATGAACATACTGAGATATGAGCCAAAGTGCAAAGTGACTGATAAATCGAGACAGGGCCGTTCAAAGGAAAACTGCTAGGAGCTGACATTTCTCTCAGTTCGTGTAGGAGAGGTTTACATGTTGTGTTGCTGTGGCCTGAGACTACATCCATCCCTGCTGCTACCACCGCTGCACTGCACTCAGCCCATCTGCAAAGATTAGCCTCAATTTTAGAGACTTGTACTATTTTTAACTGACCTAGCAAGCACAGTGGCCAACAAAGAGAGGAGTCAGGTCTTCCTCCGTGAAACAATGCCTCAGCCCGTTTTCCCTCATCCTTCACACTTGTCTTTGATTATCCTCCAGTCGGCTGCTATTTCCCATCTGCCTTTGCTTGGCATGCTCTTGATTAAGGCTGTCTGAGATACTCTTTGATGAGCCAGGTCTTTAATACCAACACGATATTAATATGTTTTCATTAAATCTGCTTGAGCCTAGTTGTTTTTTTTTTCTTCAGCAAATCTTTGTTTCATTTCAAAGCTTTCTGTCTGAAAGTGTAAAATTTAGCTGCGACCGTCCACAGTGTTGACACATGTGGCTTCAGTTCAAGGAAGATAAATATCCGTGTACTTGGAGTTGTGGTTTGGCTCCAGGTGTAACTCCCATTTGGCCCCGGTATGAACCTTCAGCGCAGTCGTACTCAAACAGCTCATATGCTCCCCTTACCAACTGACAAGAGCATGTGCAAATCCATCATCAGGTGGCACTGCAGTACCCCCCCCCCCTCCATGAGTCTCAGTCATTAGACTGCCTCCCTACAGTACGTGGCTGTCTCCTCTCCATTCGTCTTATTCTTCACTCTTTCATTCTCTCCTCTCTTGACATCACATAAACCTTTGCTCTCTTTTTCATCCACCCTGTCTTCCTCCCACTTACTCAACCTTGGTTTGGCTCATCTCCACTGTTGTGCCCTCTGTTGCAGAACTTTGTGCTTTACTCCATACAGTTCATGCCAAGGGCAGTTCACCTCTCTGTTGTGTGAGACAGACAAAGCACTTTATTCATCCTGAAGGGGGAAATGCAATATTGCAGAAACAACTTGAGTGAATTTTTAAAACAGTGAGGTTGGCAAAGAACAAAAATGTAATTAAAGCCGAAAAACTATACAATAAATACATTCAATAACACAAGAAAAAAGCACAACTGTAAAAAGACGATAAAAACAAAAGACAGAAAAGACACAACCTGGTAGAACAATCAGGAGCAGTGTATTTATATAACTCAGTAAATATACAATTTACAGCCGCACAAATCATGTCTCTGCACAAGGCCTTAATTTGAAATGACAAAAGAGAAAATATAAAGGGAACAGAGAGAAACATGGATAGAACTATCTGCCATTTAGCTAGATAGATTTCTGCTTTCTGTTATGTCATTCTGAATGGGCAGACAAGAAACAAATCCTTCTCTGTGTCCAATTAACTTTATAAATACATAACGTCTAGTTTTCAATCCCCATCCAAATCTCACTTCTCAATTTATGATTCAAAATGTCCCAATTTGATGTGATTTCCACTTTGATTCTATATTGGTTGGCTATGAATGAGATTCTACAGGAAAGAAGATGTAGAAAACAGCATTCATGTTCAGCAACACTGTGGAGGCAAAACATGCTGTCTTATTTTGTCGAGTTTCTGTAAAAATCACAAACAAAGAAACTGTCAAACAAGCGACCGTTTCAATGATGAATGAAATCATGTTTTCTACCTTTTTACCAATTCACAGTTTGAGTTGATGTGCGACTCAGAGTCCACACACAGCTGCTAAAAAACTGTTAAGATGGAATCTTTTTTTGTGCGTCACTAAGAACATGATTGCATTTTGGAATTGGTCATTACAACTTAAATTTGAATATGAAAACTCCTGCCATGCAAGACAGCCAGTGATAAGACATTTGAATGGCTAAAGTGTCACTTTTCCATTCAGATACATTGACTGATTTCACTAAACTTGAGCAGCTTGTGGTGCTGGAAATGAAAGCTTGCCTGTAATATTTTAACATGAAGAAACTGTGGAAGATAAAGTAAGTTGAATATATAATCTTATGGTCAGTTGCAGTATTGTTTCAGTACTGGTGGCGGAGATATCTTAGCAGTGCAAGTAGGCCACTTTTTTCCTTTGATTCATTTTA
Source organism: Echeneis naucrates (assembly GCF_900963305.1). Lineage (NCBI taxonomy): Eukaryota > Metazoa > Chordata > Actinopteri > Carangiformes > Echeneidae > Echeneis > Echeneis naucrates. The sequence continues at coordinate 3,096,572 of NC_042518.1, forward strand.
CTGCCTTTTTTTAAATCATATAGTCAATCTACCTATTCTTCGTTGCTTAATAATACTTTATTGTAACAGGCTTGTTTCCAAAAATTCAACTTGAAAAAGGATTTAATGTGAAAGAAATAATACATATAATAATAATAAGAATGGTCATTAATTATATACCTGCCATTTCTTACCTTGATTGGGTGATTTTGTAATTTGCATCTGACTGAGAAAGGCCACTGGTTTATGTAAAACTAGGTTTTACTGTCGTGCTGTCTCAGTGTCCTGACCCGAGGCACCTGGATTGTTCTGGGGGAGCAATTTCAGAAAAAGGCTGCTGTCCATTTCTTTCAAACGTAAAGCATATGTGAATTTTTCAGTGCTGAGCTCTCTGGTGACGAGTGACAACTGTTATTTTACTTGACAACTGTGAAAGTGGATTGAAAACACAAAGTGGAAATGGGTCCAGAAATAACTGAACAGCCGCACACAGTCTGTCACACTTTGACTCTGTCAGCCGGTCGAAATTTCTTTCAAAGTTTTAGCCAAAACGATTTTTTGATTTACTGATGATTTTAAGAGCTGGAAGCAAAACCCGTACGTTTGTGGATGTTTTAACATAAATTTACAGCCGCGTTTTAAAGATGTGTGCCTCTGTGAAGATGCAGACTTTTTTATCCAGTTTGATTAATTGCTCTGTGACTTTTAAGAACGTATAGCAGTAAACAAGTGAGTTCATCAGATGGTGTAAATGCAGCGTTTACTATGTTGTCTATGCAGAGCACATTTGCTGCTCTGCTTTACTCTCCTCCCCGGTTGCTCCTCCTTCATACTCGTCCCTCAGTGAGCTGATGAGCAGATGGGAGGTTGACGTGGTGCTGTGGTGGGGGGGGGGGGGGGGGGGGCAGTGGAGGAAGTAATGATATGCCATGTCTGCTACATTAACAGGCCTTATGTTTAGGAGAGCAGAGCAGACGTCGCATGTGTATTTGTCATAAGGCCTGTCATCCGCTGTGGGACTCCTAAGTCAGATCACATCTTTCTTTTCTACAAGTTTTCTTATTTATTTATTTTTTTTCATTATAATTTGTCTCCATATTTGGTGCTTCTGAAAGGTCACCTTGCTGTATTTTCACTCCTCACTACAAACCAGTTTCCTATCAGACTTGATGTATAATTGCTATAACTAACATTTTTCATGTAATGCCATCGATAAATTCCCATTAATGTAATTGTATAACTTGTGTAACAGCTGCCTCAGATCACAATTAAAGTTTAACTGGTAAAATAAAGAGGTTGCTTCATACCTCCCAAATGTAGTTGAAGCCAATCCTCCATTTATGCCCATGAATTTCCTCGCAAATGCATAATAATGAAATGTTTCAGTTTCTGCCTTAATGTCTGTTCATTTTATTGAATCCAAAAATGTATGTTTGTTTACTACTTGGGTAGGAGAGTGTGTTTCGTTTGCTGTATTTTTCCTTAACATATGTAAGACTTGACAAAATCTACCAATGGTGAAGTGAGCTGGTTGGACAATTTAGAAAGCCACACACCTGTGAAGTGTATGAAGTCCCACAGTTGCCTGCTAAGCCCAACAAAGCCTTGCAGCCCGAGGACCTCTCTGTAGACTACTGTGAAAATGTTGAGTGTTAGACCAGGGCGAGGTAATAAAAATATTTCGAAAGCTTCAAGTGTTCACAGGAGCATGGTGACCTGAAAACTCGTGAAATAGAAGTTTGGAGTCTCCAGGTCTCTTTGGCCAAACTGACTGATGAGGCACAAAAAGTCCTTGGCGACCAATAACCCAACAGTTACTAAGAGTAACTAGAGTTTCAGAAGTCCTCTTTGAGAACATGCTCGAAGAACTCCATCTATCAAGCTTTTAGAGTATTTCCTAGATAAAAACCACTCTGACAACAAAAGCACGTATACATGTGAGCGTGTGTGTGCGTATGAGACGCAGAGGCCATTACAGTGCATCCCAAAGTGGTCTGTGCATTATGAAAAATATCTCTTGTTGCTCTTCAGATAGACTTGTGATGCTTGTTCCTTTGAAACAGGTTGAGCATCTTAAACTGCTGCTTTTAAAAGGGTACTTCAACACTGAGTGCAGTCGGGTGCGAGCAGAAATGTGTGTCTATGTAAATTGAGTAGGATAAACAAAAGTAGACCACTGCTGGTGCTCAACTTTACGCTAATCTGAAATTAAACGACAGAACAAACCTTTTTATTTTATGCAGTAGTTTGTAAAGAAATCTCTGAGTGGCTTGATGCTGCATCCTTTTCTGCTGTTTGCTCAGGAATGGCCCAGTATGTATGTCATCTAATTAAACAGCAAAGGTTATAAGGTTTCAATTCACATTGTTTAATAACAACGAATATATTCTAAATGTCCCGGTTAAGACCTTTCTTTTTAGCTTTGACTGTACAAAAGACAATGACACTAAAACCTTTTTAAGCAGTGAATTATCAGGATCTTCACTGGGGCTTCAGGCCATGTACCTTCTCATCGATGTGATTTAAACAGTCTACCGCCTTGTTGGATGATGTGATGGTTTCCATTTTCCTTATTTTTGTTGTTCAGCCTGTGTGCTACTCAGGCGTTATCCCTGTGGCCTGTTGCTGATCCAGGGTGTCGAGGGGTGCAATAAGTGGATCAGAGGTTAGCAACTCAGTCCTCTTTCTGTCTGTGCCTTTTTGTATATGTGTGTATATCTCTTTAAAGAATTCTGGAGATGTCCCTGACATAGATCTGAGTTTGTCTGGCTGAGGTCAGAGGATATCAGACAGAAAGATAAACATCTTCAGAGGACAGATGAAAGGAAAGCGATCAGAGTTCTTCAAGAAAACCGTTTTTTAGAGATTTCACTTCTTTTGAATGCTTCATCCTGCTCGTTGTTATTGTTGACCTGATGAAGGAGAAAATAATTTTGCAAGAAGTAAAAATCACTGTGATCACTCTTCCTTGGTCAGTTTTTACTCTTTGTGTATAATGGACCAAATATAGACATGGTTGTGCTTTGGGATAATGCCAGCAGTTAGATTACAGCAGCAGAATTTATTGATTATCAACATCAACAGTAAATGTCAAGTTTTTGCATCATACTGGAAAACTAAAGAGCAGGGTGATATTTCAGGACAAACCATTTTGTATTGATGTTATTTAATCAAACAGAAGTATACATTGTGAAAACAGGCACATATGCTGTTTCTGGAGTCGTGTCCTCGTCAGATCTACATTCATTGGCAATATGTTGTGTGTTGAGCAAGTTTCCACTTTTTCTCAAATAGGAAACATGCTCCCTGGTGTGTGGAGTTATTTATTCAGACTTGTCAAAAGGATCGAAGGATAAATATCCGCCTTTCCAGTCATCAACAAAAGCCACTCATGTCAGTGTTTGAGGAAAATAATTTGAATTGGTTTGAGATGAAGCTTACAGCAGCCTTGTCTTGTTTGGTTTCAGTGTGCTCTTTGGTGTGAGCATGCAGGAAGCCACAGGTACATTTCCACTGGGCAGTAACTCAAAGCTTCTTTCCTCACCAGATTTGGCAGCAGACAGCAGAGCAAAGGTTAACTGATGGTGTCGTTATTTTCTATTCCATTTTGTAGTCAACGGTCACTGATATGGATTAAGCTTTAAAACCATTTGACGTCATATGGCCAGTGGTTTTATTAACAGATTTCTTTTGGGCCACTGTCTTGTAACATATTATCAACTCATTAGGTGGGAAGCAAACAGCTGGCTGCTTATATTTCCAGCAATAATGCAGCAGTTTTCCTACTTCTTTGGTTTTGTGTTTGTTGTATTTACTCTCCTTTTCCCCAGTAGTTTCTGTTTTGTTTCTGCTGTGGGGATCTGCATATTTTGGTAATAATTATCTCAAAGATCACCGCTAAAAACTAACAGTATAACACGATTTATGTTCAAAAATTACATGTAATATGTTGATTATTGGTTCATTAGAAGACAAACCTAAAAAGACTGCTGTTTCTTAATTTGTGTAGATGTATTTTTTTCTAGCTTTCGCTATTTTGGACTAGAAAACATTTATTTTTCAACCAGATGCAATAATCTGAATAATATTCAGACTCTTAGAAGCAAACTTACAAAACCTCCATCACTCCTGATTGCCCCGATGAAATACAAGGTCATTTTAATTCATAGTTTAATGAACTCAAGATGTGATTACAAGACAACCAGATACCATGTGTATGAATTATGTGTAAATGTGAATTCTTTAGTTACCATGGAGTAATGAAACAAACTGCACCAAATGTGGCTTATGTGTAGAAAGAAAAAAGCTTGTTCACAAGAATGAATGACAGGAAGTGGATTATTCCCGGTTATCTTCGAGTCTTCATCGAGGGGTTAAAAATGTTAGTTCTGTCGTTACCAAGAAGATGTACATGTAGATGTCAGCGTGCGTTTCAGAAACTCAAACTGCAGTTTGGACACCAGGTAGAAACAGAAAAAGGGATCCATTTTAAAGGTAATTGTGTGTATTGCTCCTTCTTCCCTCGCTGACTTTTTTTTTTCTTTTTTTTTTCTTTTTTGCCAAAGGCGGTTGCAACTTGACATTTGTTAAATTCAGACTGCCTGTTGTGAGATCCTATCAGTCAGAAAAGTCTAAAGGGAAGCGGTGAGGCCTAAATCAAGCTGAGCTGAGTTAATTTGGTCACCTTTACTGACATGTCTGTATCACATGTCTCAATCTGAGGGAGAAACTGCAGGCCGGTCGGTCAGTGGCCATGACAGATGGCGGTTTACTGCCTAGCAAAGAACTGGCCACATGGGCTCAATAAAGATGCCTCCTTTGATTTGTGTGTGTGTGTGTGTGTGTGTGTGTGTGTGTGTGTATACACACAGTCTATCAGAGGTGCTGCAGCTTGACTCCCTCATTATAGCTACTTTTTTGCTGTTTGCAGGGTTCCCTGAAGGTGAAGTTAGATCCTACTGTGTTATAAAATGTCATATTTCACTGCAGTTTAAAGTCATGCTGTCATGTGTAGCTTAGCATTAACATTGAGCTCTGCTGCACTGCTGGTACGGTATAAGAATGTTAAGGGGATTGTTGGGTGCAAGAGATGTTGTGTAATGTTGAAAATGAAGACTCACATCTCCATGCAGAACAAAACAAAAAAAGCTCAGAGCAGATCTGACAAATAAACCCATTTGTATTATAAGTTGCATCAGCCAGCTGTCTGGTATTTAACTATGAATGAAAGGAGGGATGCTTTGTGTTTGATTAATGATGAACCATCAGAGCTGACTTCAGACTTAAGAGTTTTTTTAGGGTGCTGGAGCCGATCCCAGCTCACATCGGGCGAGGTTAGGCTAACCCCTAACCCTGGACAGTTCACCAGTCCACCAGAGGGCCAACACACGGAGACAGACAGAGAACCTGCAACGCTAACCACTACCTCTGTGCTCTCAGGGGGAGAAAATATTTTGACTGTTTGGGGCTAAAATTACCGAGAGGCAAGTCTGTTGTCCAATATCATTTTGAAGATTTTGAACAAGTTTGTACAAATACTGGAATTATTAGCGTGGTTTTTGTCTGCCAACGGCCGACACCAGCTACCAGACAGTGTCAAAGTCCGACTTGGAATTGTCTCATCTCATCCAAATCACATTTCCAATCCGCTGAGCATCACACACCTCCACAATTCAAGCTAGAGACAGAATACCAGCATGTTGACTAATTAAAATAATATTATCAGACTTTTATCCCAAGTTAATATTGGATTTGACTCATCCCTTGGATTTTTAACAGCATGGAGCTCTTCTACTGATCCTGTTAAAAACTATTATTTATGTACAATCTAATTTAATTAATGTCATACTTTTTCCTCATTTACCCCTTTTTGATATTCTTAACTGTCCTTTTTTTTTAAAATTACCAAAATGAAAATTTATCCTTTGCCTCAAGGTGTTACAGTGACCAACTGAACTCGTGCTTGGCAGTATACTGATAGTGATGAATAATATGTGTATGGAGGATTAGTGACGTGAAGAAGATAGTTTGGAGCAAAAAATTATGTTAATTAAATTAACAAGCAGTAAGCATGGCATTATGTGGGAGTCTCTGGCTTTTAATCAAATTGTGCACCTGTCACAGATTTAGGTGTTGAGAGAGATTTTCTCTGTAATTTGATTTACATCCCAAACACAGGCTGATTCTGGGGAGGGATGGGTGTTTCGTGTCATGTTCCACCCTCACTCCTCAAAGTTTGTCTTCAGTGCGATTTAACCAGAAATTAATAGAGAGAGAAATGGCACAAAAAAAGTTGCCTCTGCTGACCAGCTGAAAATGTTTTCCCACTTAAACCTTTGGAATCAGGACACAGTCTGTTGGATATTGTCAGTGAAGTGTGGGGGCTGACAATTTCATACCTGGACAGCTGAGTTCACTTCCATCATCTGGGAGTATTACCGGAGTTGAGTCCAGTAATCACGCTGACTTCCAGCAGTTCATAAAACATTTAGTCAGCTCTGAAGATTTGGCTTTGTATTTCATCATCTTTTGAAATGTGAAAACTTCGCTGTAAGTTTTGCTTTGGCACTGCTCTGTATTTCCCCTCAAAAAAACGTGCTGCATTATTCCTTCCATAAGCCCTAAATTCCATTCATCATTACTCCATACATCTCACAGGAGGACTCTGTAGCTTTGCAGGAAACTGAAAAGAATAAAGACTCCTTTTTGCCCTCAAGACCTCCAAAAGGTCTCTTTACCAGATAAAGCTTGGGGTATGGAACCAGGAAAATTAAGACTGCAGTCCTCACAGCTTCTGCTGGGCCCGTGACTTACTTTGTTGGCTTCAGAACAGAATGTCTTTTGAAGCCAGTCGCTTGTAGCACTATTCTCTACCACCGAAATAGTAAAAATCGCTGCGGTAGAAAACCACTGTTCCAAAAGGCAACATGGGCCAAAAATTGAACTGTGAGTGCTTTTTCATGAAGCGTTTGTTAGATTATTACTGTTGATCAATGGTCATATCTATCCACTGTAGATGCAGTGTACAGTGTTAGGATTATTCTCTGCTTTAGAAACTAAAATTACCTTAATGCTGATAATCCTTTACAAACTCACTATTTAAGCATACCATCCTTATGAAGTAGCCAGGTGTTAGTAGGAATGATGTTCAACATTTCATTGAAAATGAATTGAGTTCTAAATCCCCTTATCTGATCTGACATGAATAGAATTTATACTAAGTACTTACTTTATCCAAATCATGGACGCTCTGCTGTGCTGACGTCCGTCACTGTGTATTTAATGTTTTTTGTGACATTCATTAATACTATCAACACTCATTTTTCATTTTGTGTTCAGGCAAAAATGTCATTTGCTCACTGGAAAAGTGTAGAAGTTAAAGGCAGACAGACACCATGGTAATGTATCAATTTGGCTTTATCTGTATTTACAGCGCTATCATTTGTTTTACAGTGTTATCAAAGTTACCAGCTCAGAACAGATTGTTACCAAATAAATAGGAATAGCATGGTATTCATTTTTATATCATATGAGGATTTTAAACGATTATTCTACATTAACTTCTTCCATCATGCTTATTTTTATCAGTGTGAAGTGAATCAGAAATGGCTAGGGGGTTAAATTTTCAAATTTTAATTTCACTGCTTCTTGCCATGACTAAGAGAGTCTTTCAGTATATAAAAACAGATTGCTGTCAGTGACTTGCTTTAGATGTGGGCCTCTGACATCTCTCAAATACCAGGAATCTTATAGAGATGAAGCCTCTTAAGGTCAGATGCATGCACAGATCATAAAAGCATGAAAGCTTTCTTTCCTCTTTATCTTTTTTTTCCCCCTCTGTATCTTAAGTGTCTGTATTGACAGATGTGACACACATGAGTCATAGCGGTCCTCAACAGTAGGCTGTATGAAAGAATAGAGAGTGGAATGTGTGGTGGCCCTTTATCTAGAAAGGAATATCGTAGTCCATATGAAACTCTGCATTTTAAAGCAAAACATTGAGATGAGCCAGCTCAAGAGAGGATTTGTTGTTGTTTTCACATTAGCAGTTCGGATGGAGAGTGTGTCCTTGATAGAAAGTTTTAAGAGAGATGGACATAACAAACGGAAGTGTAATTGTTCCTTGTTGTGATAACTCAGTAAAATCAAAGTCTCTCTGGCATCGTCCAACATGCCTGTTTCCGCAGACCAAATGGCTGCTTCAGTTGTACTTTGTGGTCTTTTGTGAGACGATGCCTTATACTGAGAGGCTGCAGACGAATAGTGTTACAAAGGAGTGTCTGAAATTTTTCCTCAAACCCTAACAGAGGAAAATGAAGACAGATGGTTAGAGAGAGTGCATCGGAGATGGATAGATTGATGACAGATAAAAGTCAGCAGCAGTTTCCCTCGGCTTGCTGGATGACAGTACGCTTTGTGGGGGGGGGGAACACACACAAAGGATTTCATCTTTTTTTTTTTTTTTTCCTCATACAGCTGAATTAATCCTCAAAATATGCTTAAAAACAATTCCTGCAAAGACGTTAAAGTATTAATGTGTGTTTAGAAATAATTACATTCTGGGGGACGCAGTAGCACTCGTGTATTAATTGTTATTTAATTTTCAAGCCTTTGCTTCAGTGTTTCTTTTTTTTTTTTTTTTTTTTACTTGAAGATCCTATCTGGTTCTTGCAAACCCTCCCCCTCCATCTGTTCCTTTCTTCTCCATCAGTCATTACGTCTTGGCTAATTCAAATGCTAATTCCAGCTCATTTGAGAGATTAATGTTTTAACTGATAGCGTATTGTGCAGAGCCAAATGACTCTACCTGGAATCGCTTTTTCAGTGCCATAGAGGGAAATCTCCCCCACTTTTATGAGTCATAACTGAAGCTTTGCCTCCTAAGATGAATGCATATGTAATTCATGGTTGATTGTAAAGCTTCATCATTGCACACATTTCGTGCTTCTGGAACAATAAAGTTCTCATTCCTCTGCCTTTCTGCTGGAAATTGAACGACTCACTCCATCTTTTGGAAGTCACCCTGTCCTAGTTTCCCTGCCTACCATTTCCATAGCAATATCTTTGCTCAATGCTGCTTCTAAATAACATCAGATTCTCGCTGCACGGTCTACAGCTGGAGTAGTTCTCTGTAGCCTGTCCAAGAATATAGGAGCTTTATTTTAGGAACAGAATGTAAGCATCAGGTGTAGTTTTCTAATTTGGTCAACATATAAGATTTATACAAACTTGTGTAATCCAGGAATAAATGTAGCTTTTAAATGAATAATTGATAGATATAATAACATAAATATACTTATAGTGTATTTAATTCAAAAGGTGTCACTTCAATAATTATCTCCCTTTGAGTTTTGTTTCTCACTTTTGTCACAGTTTAATTCAACAATTTTTACAAATGATTTAATAAAACAAAAGTGTAGGCACGTAGGAAAGGAAAGCTACAAAAGCCACAATATTTTAATTGGATAAACTTTTGAATTTTAAAATCCCAACTGGATGGGGATGTTTCCAGCAGTGAGGTTTGTTTTGAATGAATGAAGAAAGTAATAACTCAGTAACACTATTTAGTGTAGTCTTCTTTTAAATCATATTTGATACCTTTAGGAAATAGAATAATATTCAGTAGTTAAAGGGCTGTAGTGATTCCATAGAAGATAAAGTAACTTTGAGACTCTCTCCATGCTGCCAGTATGAAAGTGATTTTTATAAATGTTCTCATTCTCCACATTAATTAAGCTGACCTTTGGCGTTGATTTGCTGCAGTAGATAAAAATCAAATCTTCCAGTCATTCCTAAATTATTCTCAGAGTGCTTTTTCATTTACATCCATTTAGACTGTTTCAGCAGTCTTTTCATGAGGCTCAGTTGCCTAGACACTGCTAAACTAGACTTGACTCCATCAGGCACTGAACAATGAAATATTAAATGTGCTCACTGATTTTGCATCCTTGCTTCATGCAAATGCATTCTTCCTTTAGAGGGATTCATTTTTGAGCACGTCTGTTTATTAATGCTCAGTTTATACATCCTGAGCTGCTGCCAGATTTAGTTTTTTTTTTTTTTTTCACCCCACCCCTAAAGTTGTGGCACATTTTTAGGTTTGCCACACAAGCAAAGACAGTTTGATCCCACCTGCTCCTCCTATGCCACTGCTTCTCAAATAGTGGGGCACGGTGCGACGCCGGGGGGCATGTGACTACGCAGAACATGAATAAAGTGTCATCTATATTCCTTTCTTTTTTCTTTTTTGTTTTCTTTAATGAGAATAAGAATACAATATTATGCAGAGGTGTACTTATAACAATTTTATAGACAAATGATACTATTTATAGTTCATAGTATACAGAAAATAATTGAAGCACTGTCTTCTGCACGTTGAGGTGTCCTCAAAGTACCACATGAGGTAAAGTGTCCCTTTTCTATCCACCTTATCAACTGAGAGAGGGAGCGGGAAGATGGTAAATCCTATCAGTAATGACGCGAGGACACACAGGAAGGACACACGATGTCAGGATTTTCTGCCGTTCTCATGCAGCGCTTCCTGAGAGATGAGGCAGCAAAATAATCAGAAACCACATTACTCTCAAGTCTTCTGAAATGTCAAACATTGTCTCTGTGGACTACACAGAGAGATGTACAATTAGTGGAGGCTGTAACATTGACCGCAGGCTTTAATGTTCCAGCGTCTCGCAAATGTCACTTTGAGGTTCCTGTGTGTGAGAACCAGAGCAACAGAAGTGAAGAAGCAGCATCATGAGCCGTGTACTGCGACTGTAGTATACTGGGTCAGAAACCTCTTATTCACTGCTCCTCTTCTTTCGCCCACCAACTGTTCTCTCCTTTCTGCGGACTGTCTCTACTTACTGCTACTCTAACAGCTGTCTTTGCCACGCTAGGTTTCTTTGAAATCTGTCTAAAAGTATGTTGAAAAATCTGTTCTGTGGAGAAAGGAGACAATATCTTTAAGGGCATTGGGTAGTATTAAGTTAAAAAAAAAAGAAAAAAAAAAAAGCAGCCAAATAATGAAAGAGTTTGAAAGTTTTGTGAAAGATGCTGTGTGCCTGTTCATCCTGCCAGGCAGCATGTTGACGGATTCATCATCAGGAAGACCAAATATGGAACGGATTTGGACCAAATACAGGTTCTTTTCAGGTTTGTCTTCTTTGGAAACTTGACTCTTCCACTTGTCTTTTTCTTGCTGTGATGAGACACACCAGCTACGCTCTTCTAACAACGTCTCCTCTCTGTGGGTGTAGCACATGCCACACTCCCTCAAGCTTTAATTGCTTTTTCCACAGCAATGGTGGGAAGAGAATTGCCTCATGTTTTGTCTCCTCACAAACACACAGTTTGGTGTGTGTGTGAATGTCAGGACTGACTGTGTGTAATGGGGGGGTAAAGGTGGGCTGATGGAAGGTCACTGCTTTGAAAGTGCTTCTTTTGGGAGAATCTGGCCGTTTGATGTCACCCATTGAGTGTTGATGTGTGTGCTTGTTTGCTCTCTGCAATTGATGTTTAAATGCCGTGCTGACATCACGTACCAGCCTCTGTTAATGTGCACCTTACTAGATCAATGTCATTTTATATGGCTTTTTGGACAGAGACCAATAGAAAACAGCATGCCGTCTGCAGCAGTACCTGCAGATCTGAGATGTTTTAGTGTTTTAGAAAATCAAAAATGGGTAAAAGTCAGAAGCTCCTTTTGGCTGTGATAAATGTTAGTCAATCCCTCTGCATCCATCTGCAATATTAAATCAAATTTAATATTAATTAATAATTAATTTAATTAATCAGAAATGTCTCATCTCATAGTAATTCGTACATGTTTAAGTTGAAGTGTTTGGTGTTTAATCTGGTTTGATAGACTATAGTGAAAATGTGTACCTGAGACAGAATGGATGACCAAGGAGGTTGAAGAGCTCCCCTATCAAAAGTGAAAACAACCACAGTGACAGTTTATCACGGAGCGACAACATTTAAAAACAACTTTGTATTCCCAAATACTGAACGAAGAGATGACTCCCATTCTGAAGAGGCCTCCAAAAGGAGAGTGATCCCACACACATTTCAAAAAGTGTGACTGAAAACGAGCAGAAGACTTTTGGTGTATTTTGGAGCAAAAGCAGCTGTTTGATACTGTAGGAGCAAACAGGAATATGTTTAGCTACTTGAGACCAAGCCATTGCTGCATGTGATCCACTCTGCCTTTCCTCTCCCTTTCTCTGTCACTATATCTCTGTTAAAGATACAAAAGAAAGCCTGGGCCATGAGGATATTTTCTAAGAACCCAGAATGTCTGTCCTCATCTTTCATCACCATTCATTCAATATTCAAACCAAGAGTGCTGTTGTGGCTGAGATTACACAAATGTCTATGCTATTTCAGTTAAATAAAGAGAGAACACATTTTAAGAAAGCTGAAACCAAGAAAAAACACTCATCAGGATTTTTGTAATATCTGCATTAAAGTGCAATGATATCTAAATGAAGTTCTGTTTGTGCTCAGTCATTTTGACGAAGGATGAAAATGAGTTTTGTGTTCATTGTTCATTGTGTATGTTGATGTATCACTTTGATTTCAAGTAAACTGTCTGTAGGATTCATCGGGTAATTTGATAACAGTCTTCTGCTGACTTTTGATCCACTGCCATCAATAGTGAAAATTTCCATTGTTAGTTGGTAATAGATTCCTTTGAAATCATGCTCAGATTCCTGTCAGTTATCTCTGCTCCCAGACTATTAGCATACTAATAACCTGACATGCTGAGTGTGTGTGGCGTTGGCGTTCTTTGATACTCACACATCACACTCTTCTGGTTTCCAGCACAATGCAATTCAACCAATCTAGCCTCTGACTGACTAGTAACTGCATGTGGTGGATGAGATTTCTCCCTTGTGTTCTGTCATATTTTTCATTTTCTTTTCCTTTTTTCCCCTCCTTTGATTTTGTGTTCACATCTTTTGACTTTTTTATGTGCTCTTGTGACATTCCTTCAGTAGCTGGCTGCCAGTTTTCTGCTGCTGAAAAATATTTTTTGATTTGGTTCACTCCGTTCTTTCCATGTTGTTTATGTTCCTTCCTGACTAACTGTGACCGACGAAGTGTGCATACGGGAGAAGTTACATTTCAGTCAACAACTTGTCACAACAGCTTTTTGGTTCACATCTTAGCTTGAAAAGATTTAGAGGGTCATTAGATTTTGCATCTTTATAAAATTGACGTTTTTCTTCCTTCTTGATTTCCAAGACTGCACTCCTGGATAATGACATATTACACAACAATTACACTAATTAGATTTTAATAAAGGTCCACAAAGACTACAAATGCATATTTTACCCAAACTTTGTCAGTCAAAACAAGTAAGCTAGTTGTTTAGGACAGTGAAAAGAAGCAAACAGACAGATAAACGAACAAGTGCAGCTTTGATCGAGGACTTTTCTGCGTGTATATGAACAAATTCATTTTTTAAAATCTAATTAGAAAGTCAACTTTGTTGTTTTCATTTTAGAAACAATCTCAAATTACAGTAAAAAAAAAAAATAACACTTCAGCTTTAGAATGAAGCTCAAGCAGAAAGTACAGATCCTCACGAGCAAATTCAGCTTCCCAATCATGGCAGGAAACAGCATCTTTGACGTCTGTTTCAATCTTCAACCGGGTGTATGACTCACATCCGAACGGAACAGATTATTCTATCAAATGGTTACACAACTCTAGTAAATGGGGGGAGGGTTGGACTGTGTCATTGTACTGGCTGCTGGAGCAAAGCCCCGTGACACATTTCACTGATCATTATAAAGCACAGCTTTTCCACCCAACATGGAGCTGCTACCCATCTTTGTCGCATGATGATGAATAATGCAGTGGTAGGTGAAGCCCTGCTCTCATTAGTGCAGGTATACATGCATATGTATGGAAATTTTAATAGTGTATTAATCTGAGGCTAATTGGACTAGCTGTCAGGGTCATTAGTAGTCCTCCAGCCCGTCTCATTAAAGGTCTGCAAAAGTCCCACCTGCGTTATGGTGATCTTTTCTTCTTTTTTCTGTCTGGAGCTCTGCATGATTGACTTCAGTTTATCGGGTGTTTAATTGGATTGATATTTGTTGCATCTGTGTGACAGCTGAAGGCGCTTACATACAATATATAAAAAGGAAACTCCTCAAAGACCACCAGCAAGAATCTTTATAATCAATTAGGCCCAATGCCAACCTGTGTGAAGAAGCAGTACAGATGATGGATGGGTAGAATAAACTCTTTCCCGGGGAAAAATCGGTTGTAATTGCAGGGTTGGTTGTTTGATGAAGCATTGACTGTCCGCATGGCCCTGTATGTTTGAGCCAGCAACACTTCCTGTGACATTTATAACTGTTTTCATTTCTTTTCCAACTGTACTGAGGTCCTCCATCCTTATTATCCTATATTCTATTGACTTCCCTCTCCTTTTGTTCTTGTAGTTATGATCATAGATAATAAAAGCTGGTGGATGATCACTGATGTAGTTAATTAAGATACCACCTGTTGATGATTTAAGACAAACATGGTCTGGTCCCAGGTTTTAAATGGGATGATTTACTGCTTTTGTCTGTTTTCCATCATTATAAATAATCTGTCATTGGCTTCAGAGAACCTTTGCAGCTGCTGCCTCACAGTTGAGTGAAGGAAGCTGGTAAAATTTGCCTGTGTTTTCTCAAAGTTCTCAAAGTTAAACATTGGCCTCTTTTCGGAGGACAAACACAACGTGGACAGTGTTTTTTGGCAACCTTGTTGCATGCGCACAAATGACTGTATTCTCCAGAGTGACGACTCCACTTAAACTGATTCTACAAGGTCAAGTTTGAGGTGAAGTTTCAGCCGTTAATGAACTGAAAGTGCTGTGACATCACTTCTGTCTACCTATTGTCTACATCCATGCATATTCATTTTCAACAATGACAGTTCCTGCATTTTCAGCTAATCTATTTCACTTTTCTTTCACAAAATGCACAAGAAGATGACTTGTGTTCAACTGATCTTAAAGAGCACATCTGAATCATGAGTCCTGGCACCAATCTGGGTAATAACAGGCTGATATACAATTATGATACTGTCAGACATTTTGGGCCAAATTCTGTGACCCAGACTAAAGACCAGCAAATCAGATTTAACGTGAAACGTGACTGCAATACAGCTGCAAAGTGGGAGGATCTGTTTGGATATACGATACATTTTTCCTCATGACAAATTCACTCACACCTGAAGCAGTTTAACAGGTTGGATCAGAAGTAAACATCAGTAATTTATCATTCTAAATAAAGTGATTTATAACAGTATGACAGTGTTTTAACAAACAATGTGAAAAACAACACAAACCGTTGTGACACCAGTCTGCAGATCCTCCAGATCCCACTCTGCTTCACTCTGCTCTCATACTGTGATTTTTGTGGCTGCAGAGAGAAGCTGTTCTCAGAGCTTTAAACCCCCTGTACTCTGCCTGCTCAACACCGAGCAGCACACACAGCCAGAAACCAGCTGGTGAGCATATTGCAGCATTTAGCAGCTTAAGAGCCAGACATTTCCCACAAGAGCTGGTAGCGACCAAAATCTGAGTGGAAAGAGGGCATATATTGTTTTCAGCAATGGACACAATATGCACAACTGCTGCTGTCTGTGTTAATTAGAAATTATTTGCTTATAAGTTCAAGATATCAGCTTTAAAATGTGATCATTTTAGTGTTTAAGTTTATTTTTTTTCCTGAATAAGAGTCAAAATTAAGAGCTTTTGAACATTAAAACGGTGATCACTGATGTTAAAATGTTATGTTAATTCAGAGCTCAACAGTGTTGAAAAAAACAACACAACCTGCAGCTTAAATCGGTTCACACTGAAATTTGAGAAGTATTGTTGGTGCATTCATCATCTGTGGTGCTTTTTTGTTTTGTTTTTGTTCTCAAATGAGAACAAAGAAGCATTTTTAATTCGCTCCAGCTCCGATTTGTGCCTTCAAGCGGCCTGCTCTTCATACCAATTACAACCAAGACCAAAATGATGCAAAGCATAATCCTTCGGAAACCAAGCCAACATAATTAAAATGATTGGTCATGACACAACTAAACATGTCTTCCATTCTCCATCTTGTTTTTTGTTTCATTGTCTTCGCTTGTTACACCGTTAAGGTTCTTTTTTTTAGGAACAGAAATGGGAACTGTAGAACCGGATGAAAGATTTTTTTGGTTATGGCATTATGAAGAATACATACAAATTCCTTCCTTTTCTCCCCTCCAGATTCACAGCCACGCTTTTCAAGAAAAAGGCTTCTTTCTTTGTCTTGATTTAAGTTTGTTCTAATTTTTCCAAAGGAACATCCTTTAGACCTTACAGCATGCATTTTGTGTGCTCAAAGGTTGTGCTTTCAGGAATGAATTAGTGATTTATCTCAAACTATGGGCCCTGAAAAGACAGTAAACTGGCTATTGTTTAATCGCTTTGTTGAAAGATTTGTTTTCATGCAGTAACCTTCAGGGGATCAAACCTGGTTCTCCACAAATCTAGATTTCACTGATTTGGCTGCCATTTCCAACTTTGATGCTGAATATCTCAGCAGTGCAGTCCACACAGACCCAGTCCCCCAATTTCAATTTCACATGCTGTAAACAGCCAGATAGTATCGGTCCTCAACAGCCATGTTAGAAGTGCTTGGCAGCTAATCTTGTACAATTACAATCATATCTCAATACGCTAAAATCATCTTTTTGGTTCTACAGCTGATTATGTTTGGGAAACGATTTACTGTCTACAGACTGTAGAATTTGTGTTTATTTTCTGTTTTTCTGGTAACCATTGCCCCTTGTCCAGCTAGAAATCAAAATTTTGTAGTTGTAACTCAATCTTTCTTTTATTATATAGCACTATAGAAAAAATGTCAATGTTTAGAAATTACTTTAATTTGATATATATCCTAAAACTGAGTCTTCCCCAATCTGTACAATGTTTTCTGTCTCATTGGCTGCCAGACAGACAGAACAGATCCACGTGTGTTGATGAAACAAAAAATATTTTTTTAATGCTTATGGGCTTTATTTCATTACTTTAGCTTCACATGTCAGTAAAATCTGTAATTGAACATGGCCATCCAAAGCTGCTGCCTCCCAGTGGAAAGTTGTTTTATTATCCAGAGCCTGGTTAAAATGACCTGCCCTGACCACTAAATCCATGTGTGTTCATTCTCAGTCTCATGTTTTCAGCCTTTTCTCTGCTTCTGTCTGTATGGAAGTACGGCATCGAAATATTTTCTGACCTCTGAGACTTTGGGTCCTTCAGTGACTTAACGTAAAGTAGCACACAAACACACAAACACAGCTGTTCAGTGGGGATTTAAAGTGCCACGTGTCGTTTCCACCACCTATGTGGACTTCAAACATGGCAGCATTACACACACTGGTAAGAGGTGGAACTCCTGATCAGTCCCTGTGCAACACTGACTCTCAGCAGGCAGAGTGTGTTGAGATGAGACTCTCGGGGATCGGGGCGGATCTGTGTGACTGCAGGGCATCAGTCACACTCAGGAATCAGCAGCATGCTTCCTATCTGTCGCCTCCAGCCTGTCAAGGTGTCTGTGCTCCCAGTGCAGGACTGTAAATCCGGCTCTCACCGCCCTGAGAGCAGCGGGGAAAGGCTCGCCTTGATTCATTTTCTCTTTGACTGTGCTGCTGTGTGGGAGGATTTGGCAGTTTGGTTTTTGTTGAGAGGTAACAGCTGACAAGAAAGCCCTCCTTAACAAATGTGCCAGCTCCACTGTGAAGTTGAAAATGGGGAGGCTCAGTGTAGTTATCCATTTCATCTTTTTATTTTTTTTTTTGGGTCTCACCTCGTCATCTGGCCTCTCCATGAACCAGCCATAGTTGTCTTATTTTAGAGACGTGCTAAGCTCTGCCTCCGTGAAAAACATGTTTGTTAATACTAAATCATACAGCTCCGGACAGACTTTATCTGCTATACTCTTATAAAGCCTCTTAATTGTAAATCTTTGGTGATACAAATTTCACTTTGTTCATTCTGCTTTAACAATGTGGCTGTGTCAAGTCAAAAAAAACAAACAAACCTTATTATTCATTATTCTTCAGGGCTGAATCAGCTGCACTGAAGCATCCTAGGTCTTAACCTTTTTAAATACATTGTGCAAACTCTGACCTTGTCCTCTCAACAAACATCCCCCACTTTATTCATTTAGGAGTTTTTGTCTGCTGCCACCTTCTTTGCACATCCATAAGAATATAGTTATATTTAAGATTACTGATTTCTTTTTGCTATTGTGCTTATTTTATACCATCTACTACATCCAGTTTTAAAAAGCTTTACCGTATAATCAAATTTTCTTTCTGCTGTGATTTACTGATAAATGGAGATAAAACTACAAATGAGGAGAGTGAAGATGGATGTCAAGGCAGTTATTGAATTTGTTAGTTTGATGAATGTTTGTGCTTCTTGATTTGATTTTTATCTCCAATCAAAGAGCCACATTATTGGTGGCACATACTATTTTTGAACTGTATCACGTTACTTGGAAGTCGTTAAACAGACTGTAGATGAAATCTGTAAACTGTATGCTGTGATATATCATAGTAAACCTGATATAAATGGGTTTTGGACTCTTGGGAAAAGAGAACTACTGAAAAAATTAAACTGCTCTTACTTTTCTTCTCTGCCTGCTGGGTTGGTTAAATGGAACTTCTAACATTCACTTACTTTTAAATGTGGCCCTTTGGGGTGGCGTGACCACGTGTTGCATTATTGCATGTGTTGTCTCTGCTCCCAGAAACAACTCTGATCATAATCCACTGATATTTCAGCATACCCTCAGTAAAAAGCAGCTTTTAAGAGCCCCAAAAGCCCCACGCTGGGAGCCCAGCGGGCCTCCTTTTGTTCTCGTTAGGCACACTGGGCTTGTGTGAATAGGAGCACACACAATTAACCTGTCCAAACTGATGTCTGCTCACCATCACTTAAGTTTGTGGCTGTGTCTTTGTTGTGTGTTGTCTTCACCTTCACACTAAAGCTTCATCTTGGATACTGAGTAGCTTTGGTGATTAGTCATCTTAAAGATTGTTGGTCAGTGTGTCACAAAGTATGCGCAGTTATCAGTTTATTTAGGAACCCTGAGTCAAGACTAATGGAATTTAACACCAATGTGAATTAATCCTCATTTGTGATTTCCATTGTTTTTGTGGGGATGATTAAACTGTAATCATTTTGGAGGTTGGAGTGATGCTGTGTAGCTGCATTGCTTTGCTCTGTCAGGTGTTGCTAACGATCCTTTCACCTTATTTAATTATATTATTGATATCACATATGGCTGAATAGAATAGTTGATTAATCAGCTAATTTTCTATTGCTGTGTGTGTGTGTGTGTGTGTTTATAGCATCCCACATTTGTCAACATATTGGGTCATTAATTAGAAACACTTCTCAATATGATGCTGTCATGGTAATAAGTTCCCATCATAATTCACTTGACATGACTATATCAGCGAAACTATAGACTCGATACCAAGAAAAACTTTGCTTTTGTTTCTTTTGGGTCAACTTACCAAATAGATGTAGTAAGAAAGAACTCCTCAGGAAACACAGACTTTATATAATTGTCATCTGGCAAGTATCAGAGACAGGCTGAAGAGTTCTCACGTTTATTAAAAATCAGCTTAAATCCTCAAGGTTTGATTGGTTGAACGCATCATTTGGTGTTTCCTACTGATTTCCTTAAACAAAAAATTAAATAAAAATAACTTGAAAGAAAAAAAAAACATGGCAGCACTTTGGAAAACTGTCAGAATCGCTCAACTCTAAACCTGCTCTTTATGTAAGTAATGAATCATTTACTTTCTGCTCATTGACTTGTTCTGCTCTTACTGCTCAGGCAGCTTTACTGGTGTTGACTCAGTCGTGGAGTTAGGATGGAGGTCATTAGCTTAAACTAAAGGTGATATTCTACACAGCATGAAGTGAGACATAATCCGGCTGGTATTCTTGGCTGAAGTGGTGCTTTGTCATCAGCTTCTGCTTTGTCTGTTTTCCTCTGTGATTAACTGACTGCCTGTTTGTGGATCTTGAGTATATCTAGTCTGCCAGTTTCTCAACTGACTTTCATTTGTGGCAATGAATCTTTTGTGCCATCACTTATTATGGGACAGACAGGCAGGAGATTAAAATATCTCCATCTCCGTAAAAATATAATTAAAGGTGCAGTTCTCTCGAGAGTCGCAATAAAGCTTTCAGTAAATCTGTCAATGAGCATGAAGTTAGTCGTGCTTTTAGTTCACCAGTAAGGATATAATCAGATGTGGATAACAAAATGAAGCTGCACTCATCATTTACTCTCGCTCTCATATTTGTTTTTGGCTGCTTTTTTTCCCGAATGAAGCAGACGAGGGATGGAGGTAATAGTGCTTTTCTTTGCTTCTCGCAGAGTAGACAATTTTTAAGGTAACTCAGGCGTTAGAACTACTACAGATACGTAGGCATCAACGGCTGAGGTTCATTTCCTAGTAATAACGAAGGCCAGTGTCATTCCTCTTGGCTTTCACTGTGCCACACACTTAACAGCAGTAATTATGTGTTTCCTCTTGTTATTCCCCTCCCCATTTTTCTCTCGGGGCAATAGTGGAGATGAACAAAAATCCCTTTGATCCGAACTATCTGGAGTTTTAATGGTTTTTGGGGAAATTCATCCCCTGAAGAGAAAAGCACCCTAGCCATTTTCTCAGCTCTGGGATCTGACTGTGGCTTCTCTATTGTTTACCCATCAGCAACAGAAGGTTTCAATCTACTTTACGCACAACAAATACCTCGCAAACCAATTTAAACTCAGAAGGGTACAATAACACAGTATGCACCTAACCTGCCGAGAAATGTAGATTTATGACTTCACCCATTTTTCAGCAAATCTAAAGATGCTAAATTTAACCCAAATGGTTCAACTCAATTACAGAAGATGTAATACCAGCCCCAGAGATGAGAAGGTATCCATTCTAAGTGACACATCAAAAGGAATCCTATGTGGTCTTGACTAACTCTTCTTATTGTTATCACACCTTGACAACAAAGTGTGCTTGTTATGCAAATGTGTATGATTCACATCCTTACAGATGACATTGAACATAAATTCTTAATTATCTGACAGTCGCGTTTCTTATCTGCACCCTTTGTACCTTTCAGTCCTAACAGCATATGCAAATACACGCTGCTTTCTTTTTCTCAAAGCTGAGAATAATTAAATGACCTTAATGGTTGCTTGTTTTATACCTGTGGAGTGACAGTACTTGGCGGAAAGCAGACGAAATGGTGCACTTTATCTGTTAAAGGTGTCACCCTTTATGCCTTAAAATATGTTGCCTTGCCTTGCATGCTTGTTATTGGGTTGCAGACTGCTGAACGAGGTTTAGGTGAAATATAATTCCTGATAGGGTGACATGTGTGAGAGGCAGTGCCAGCACACTGACAGCCACATTTATGTTCCACTTTTAAGTTGCTGCACTAAATAAGAATTTAATAATAGTGGAGACAAGTAAGATGTTATTAAAATGAGCTTTGAAAAGGCATGAGCAGTGACAACCTCCCACAGTCACAGTGCTGCACAGCTTCATTACCATATGGGCCCAAAGAGGCTGATAAGGAGTGGAAGGTTTTTGCTCTACGTTGAGGCGCAAACACAGAGAGAGAACCTGAATGCAGATTCTATGAGATTGTACAGAACGATATCTGACATTGAATGAATCCTCTGGGTGCTGTTTCCACGAATCAAGACGCTGAATTCAAAGTGCAGTCAAGTGTGGAGTGTGCACAAGGAGTGACGGTGCATTTTCTGTGCGCCTGCTTCACACTCAGGGAATACAGAGTGGGCGAAGGTGGAACGCATTATCAAACATGATCAGCAGCTATGTTAATTAAAAGCTGGCACCGAATTCAGACCATCATTACCAGGCTAACAATTGTAACAGATCAGCTAAGTGTGCAGGTGTGGTTTAAAAAAAGCTTTCTTCTTATTACAAAACAATGTCAGAAAAAGTTGAGGAAAACATGTGACATGATGTGAGCAGGTGTTTCTTCGCTTCCTGTAAAAGAAAACCTTAGTTTGGGAAACTTCAAACTCCCATCAGATAAGAAAGCTTAACAGTTTTCTGTGCTTTAGTTTACCAAACAGACTGGGATAGTAATTCATCTGTGAACTGTTTGTTAATGATGGAGAAAATAATCAAACATTCACTTCAAAAACAAACTTACCTTGTGATAGACTGGTAACTTTTCCTCATACTCAGTCTGAGAAGAGATCTCCTCCATTTCCTGCTGTATTGCTACTAAACTTTGCCATATTGTTAGTTATATAACAAAGCAATACTTTCAGATTTCTGGTCAATTGCTTCAGTTTGTCTGCAAATCAACTTATTCTTTGGAACAAAATTCTAAATTGATTCTATAATCTGAGTTTTGTGATGGAACTTTAATAAATAGTGTTTTTTAGCTATGCATTTTGTTCACTTCAATTCAGACGTGATACATTTTCAGCACAATGTTTGTGTACAGAGTGCTTCACATTAAGATTTAACTCACAGATGGAAGCTCTTCTGAATTTAATTGCTGAATTTACTCACAGGCTTGGAGGAAAGAAGAAAAGCCAATATGAACAGATGTTTACATTTGTAATTTTGTAAAATATGGCTGGCATTATTGACCAATCAGCGTTTTATTGATCGCAGCATTGTTATGAAGTAATAATTGCACAATAATACACACACACGCTCTGTGACCGTCATGAAATGCCATGATGTGAAGACCAATTAGTCACCATGTCTGATAATTATATTATAATGACAATAATTTTACTAATGGCTCTCTAGTTGCTGCGTTCCTCTTCAAAGCGTTGTGGGGAGGGGATGTGAGGTTAATGGAAACTTGATGGGTTTTTCACACAGTCTAAAGCAGCTGGAAGCACAATCCAAGACCTGCTGTGAGGCAGCTCACCCATGGCCACACACAATCCTCATCTGTGGTTGGAGCTCTGCTGCAGAACCAGACTCAAACTGGTGGAGGCCAGAGAGAGCTGTTGGCTGTGAACTTTGTTTTTTTTTTTTTTTTTTGGGGGGGGGGGTGTACTTATTTTTGGTGAGAAAGATGCAAGTGAGGCATTTGTGGGTCTAAGCAGGTTTAGAAATGACAGTAAATGCAGAGGAAGGAACTAGAGTTTTAATGGTAGAAATCTGGATGAATCTGAAGGTGCATCTGGGTCCTTCCACTTCCCAAAACCCCTCTGCTTTCTGCTGGCTTTCTCCCAGCTCCGCTAGCCTGTCAGCCTCAATACGCGTGATGGTGATGTGATGCAGCAGCACGACTGTCTTCGGCTCATGGGATTGGTTCGAGGCTATTGTGGAAGGTCACAAGATGTCCTGTTGGTAGATAGGACACCTCTGGTTTGGCTTGGATCAGATTTCTTTGGGAGGCAGGATTAGTTGACACTGACAGACTAAGAATTGTGATCAAATCCACAATAGCTATAGCACAGACACTGTTTGTCCATGTTTTGATACATATCCTGGATAACAGGCTGAGAGAGATGACACACAGTGCTTCAATCTGACTAACTCAAAATCACTTCAGAGCATGAATCATAGTTGGCAAAATGTGTTCGTTTCCACTCACAGATAAAAACGCATCTTGATAATTCTCTTCTTCAATTGAGCTGAACTCTACATTTACCTATAAAAATCAACCAGATTTCACATTTCCTTCTTTCACTGCTTGTTTGAGCAGGACACAGCCCTTTTTGGCTTGACATTTACAAAAGGTAGACTATTATTTTTGCACTCAGTTGAAATTCCCTTGAAGACTCGAGCCCCCTGTGGTCAAAGTGTTCAAGGTGCTGGGCTCAAGGTCTCCAGCTGGGTACCGATAGTCTTGGTCCATTGGACTGCGTAGGTGATGAGCTTCTGTTGATTCCCCATATCCCTCTCCTCACAGTTACGATATATTGATAAGAACATTTAAGAAATTGTTTTATTAAGAATGTGCCAACATACCAATGTTAATCAAACAGCAGCCTGAGTGTGGAAGGAAGAATAAACACTAAAATAAACCCCAATTGGCATATAATGCCACTCGGCTTCTTTCAGGATTGTCTAATATCTTTAATGAAACATGAACGAGTGATCTCTGATTTATTTATCTGTGAAGGGATAATTCAAGTGTTTCCAGGCACCTGTTTCGCATCTCTAATCAAGCTCTTGTGTTTGTGTGTCTGTGTGTGTGCATGCTCTTTCTCATTTCATAGAAGTCATTTTCCCTCCATATTTCTGGCCTTTTTGCACCTACAGTGCCACTTAGGTTTGATTACTGTTATTAACACTGATTGGACCATCAGGCATTGTAATCCAATTTATGTTACCAAATATTATGAATTTGTTCTGTAGAGGACAGGACTGGTTTTTCAACTGCTGTGCCTGTTTCAGATGACAGTTGGCATTTTGCAGATTTTACTATCCCAGCTGTGGATATAAATCCAGATCTGGTAATAACAGCAGATCAGTTTTATGTGAACAGTGCCGCTGATGAAGCAAAACAATCACAGTGACACTCAAATAGAAAGAAGATAATATCGATCAGCAACGTAAAATTACAGTTAAATAACAATAAACAAGCTTTAAATAGATAGTGCTTAAAATTGGAAATGGACAGCTGCTCCTGCTTTGCAGGACAATGGTCTTTCATTTTTTTCCCTGTTTTTATTTCTGCCTTTCTGTCTTGAAGATTGTTGTAATGAGCTGTTCTGATAGAAATCATAGATTGTTGTGAGAGCAGTTTCATCACATTTGTCTTATAATAGGAGTCAGACATCAAACACTCAGCTTTGTTTGGGCCAGAGGGTCTGTAGAACTCCTGAATACAGAACAGGGAGACAGAAAATTCATGTATGCTCACTTCCAGCTTGTCTTTTGTGCACTGATGCAGTTATTGTGTCATTGTTCATGATGTTCACCTGCAGATAGACAGGCACATAGCAGCTGAAGCCTATGAAGCATTAACATACCTGTTGTGTTGATTCAACACAAAGCTTTCCCTGTATATTAAAGGTAGAAATCTGTTTTATTTCACACTGGCATATTTCCCATTAAGTGCCGTCTTTGTGTCTCAGTGGTTCACCCTTGGCATTGTCATCTCCATTGAATCGACTCAAGGAAACGTGGACTCCCACCAGACAACATAAAATAAAAAAAAAAAACTAAACAAAACAGCCATATGCGGTTCTTAGGGCTTTCAAGGTAAAAGGTTTTTTTTTTTATGTGAATCTTATCAAACATTACTGTGTGAGTTCAAAATAGAAAGAAGTCAGGAATGTGCATTAGTTCATAATAATAGTCATACCATGGTGTCCAGAGCCCAGAGCTCTCTGCAGTGAATATGACAGGTGAGTCCAGTCTGCTAATCCTGCTGCTAAACTAATCTAATAGACAGACATCAAAGTGTTATCGATCTTCTGCTCTAATGCTAGGCAAGTGTATTTTTCCTGAAAGCAAACACAGTACCTTATTTCCCTCTGCATTGCAGGCAGTGAAACGGGCAAAAGTAATGAACTGCAAAGTACAGACGATACAGCAAGACTCACGCAGGAGGAAGTTAACTGTTAACAGATTTAGGAAGGACAAGAAGGGCATAATCTGAGATAACTTTAGTAATCAAGGTTTCTAGAAATTACTGTCTATACATCAGTGGGCCATTTTTCAAATGAGCTGCAAATGGTTTGTTCAGCATTGCTTGGGGTAAAAAAGTACCCCCCCCCCAAAACAAACAAACAAAAAAACATTAAATATGCAATTATTATCCATAAATGTTCTCTGGACTGAGGTAAAATCACTGACCAGACCACCTCTGCAGAAATAAATCCAGTCTGAGGGGGATAGGATGAGAAAATGTCGATTATCTTGTTGCCACTGATGCAACCCTGGTCTTAAAAACTGGGGGGAGGGACAACTCAACAAGTATATTTCACAGCTGCTGTATTTAAAATAAATCCTTTGGCGCCCCTTTGATCTTTGCGCTACATTTCACATCTTTTGTGTTGCTTTCATTATTGCAATTATTTAAATTGATGTGATGCTCTTAGAGGTCCTCACGTTGTCACGAGCTGTGCTACAGGTCCAGCTCGAAGTTCAGAGGTGACCGCAGTCCTCCACAATCTCCTCGTTCTTATAGTGAGAAGCTGCTTAAAAAACACAGCCAAACAGAAGACCCTTGCTCCTACTTATTTTTTTTTTTTTTACTCCTTTAACTTGTTCTCTTTGTGGATTTTAACATTTACGAACCTTTTCCAAGACAGAATAAAGAAAGACAGTTCCAAACGTGAAAATGACAGAAAACTCATCTGTTGCTGCCAGGAGCTCCTACACATTGAGAGTTCCTCCTACACACAGATGCATTTCTAGATGGGAGGGCTATTGTCAGTGTGTTCTTTAGCTTTGTTGAGTTTTTGCTCTCTGCAGTCAGGATGAGACACAAGTCGGCATTATTCGAGCTCAGTCAGTTATATTGCCCTCCTTATATGCATGCATGTTTTTCCACATCAGAGTTACAGCATTTGGAGGAACCACCTATTCTTCTCCTTATTTACAGCTGTTTATGTTTTACCTTCATTAATATGCATCCTCCAACTTTATACAGTAAAGCAAAGCTATTATTTGAGTGTCCCTGTGATGCAAAATGTATGAATGTCCTCCATTATGGCCATGCTGCAACAGAAATGCTACTGCTGTATCATTTATATGTGAAGGCAGCAGGAACTTGGGGTTTAAAATGGAAGAGAATTCACGTAAGGTCTGTCGAAGATTGGAAGATTGCTCCCTGTAAACAGATTGGAGTTACAGAGAGGAGATATTAATCACCCACACAGACTACTATTACTTAGGGAAAAATGGCTGAGATTCCGTTCAGGATTGGAGCCAAAGTCTGAGTTTCTGGCTGAAGTTTCGGTCACACATTCAAAAGCAGCAGACTCTTTCTCTTGCTGCTTATTAGCCTGAAGAATTTGGCGCTGCTCTCATTAAGCCATGTCATTTCTATACTTTCCATCTGTTGCTGCCATTGTACTGGTGGCCAGAGAAGTATTTCATTCCCCCAGCTATGTGTTTCCAAAAGTTTTTTTTTTTTTTTGATCCAAGTGCCTGATGTCTTGTTAAAGTTGTGTTGAAAAGAATTGCAACACCGTCGGCAGCATTAATCAAGTTTTCTTCATATTCCCTTTGTTACATCAAACCTCATTTATTTGGGGATTAGTAGAAAACAATTTTATGCCTCTATTTTCAGCGGGCTCAAACTAAGCGCCGTTGGTCTAAGCACCTGAGGATATTGGCTATAAGATGAAACTTCCTCTTTTTCAAAGCATGAAGCCCAGAGAGACGCAGGAACCAAACAGAACTGCTGCTCAGTACCAGGCTCCACGTCTGTATACCAGTCAGGTTGGTGGATAATTTGATGAGAGAGCCAGTGTCATGGTATCACATCCATCCTTTGGGGGACTTAGCACCATCTCATTTACCATTTCTTTTTCGTTTTTGCATAAAAACAAAGCAGTTTTAATTTCCCTCCACTCCAGCATTTGCTACATTTATTGGTACCTTTGAAATGTAATCTTCCGTCTTTACTTTTCATCAAATTTAACCAGCAAATTCTTTGTGAGCAGAGAACAAAACAACTCCATGGAAAAAGAAAAGTACAACAGCCTGGTTATTTATCTCTAAACCTTAAAACCTTCTTGTTTTGCCTTTCTTTGTCTTCTTCAGGCATTACTAGCTTGTGTATTCCACAAACGGGTTTCTCTTTCTGCTCCAGTCATGTAAATGGAAGCTAAGTTAAACAAATGAGGATTAAAATAATGCTGTCAATCCTACAAATGGAATTTAATCTGGATCAGTTGTTGAAATAATTTCTGAGTGGCAGACATCCACCACAGACAGTGGCGATAATAGTTGTGGAAAGTCAGAATCAGTTGTATTTTCCTTGGTGGAAACACGGTATTCCTTCTAACAAGAGACATGAATGATACTGCACAGACTCACTCTACAACAGGAAGCATAAGGTCAATTCTTTTTCTAATGGAGATTTTAGAGGTGATTGAGCCCACAATTGAGCAGGAAATGGAAAGCACTGGACAGATTAAGAAGTCGGCCGATTACAACCTTATTAAACGCGTTGGTTCTTATCACGTTCATATACTTCTTCCTCTACATGTCCTCATTCACTCTCGTCTCCCTCATTAAAAGCTGCCATTCTCTTCTAATTCCCTTCCTATCTGATTCATCCCCTCTGTTAAATTTCTACATTTTCTCCTTCAACCCCCATTTAATTTTGTGTGTAACTAAAACTGGTCTACTTACTGTGTGCTGCCCTCATTTTCTTGCACTTGTTCATGGGTCTGTGTCTCATTTCCACCTCTATATGTCCCTCCTCTGTTCACACCTGTGTCTGCCTCTGTCCCATTAAATTATTTATTTTTAACTCTGCTTCCCTGGCTGGCCAGAGCAGAAGAGTAAGAGAAATCGGACATTTAAATACACATTTCTGACACAAAACCCCAGCAGGCAAACAGTTTGAGCAGTCAAAATGTAACAATATAACAGAGAACGAGGTGTTGTGTTGTGTCTAACATTTAATGTCTATCTCTGTGAACCTATTTGTGTGAAGATACAATATTCATGGGAACTCTGCTTTATTGTTATGTTCATTGTTATGACCAGGACAGATTTTCTAAATAACCCTTTTCTTTTTATCTCCTTTTTGGAATGTGCTGCTATACTGCAGAGAAATAGACTTTAAAATGTGAGTTACCACGACTTTTCTAATCTATTGGCAACATTAAAAGTTTCCTAACTGTGCACTATATATATATATATATATATATATATATATATAAAGGTGAGTTCTTTCTACAACACTTCATTTATTTCTTGAGTGATAGCCCATTCAACTTTTTTTGCACTTCTGTCAGTAATTGACTTTTAAGAGAGTGTAGTGGTACTAAGAGGACATCACAGGGAGAAAGTCTTTGCTGAGACTCAGAAGTACCCGTGGCCCGAGGCAGTAATTTACTCTAAGCCTGCGTGGACATTCCTGTACAATATCCCCATTTTCCTCGTTTCTGTAATGGCCCTAGAAAAGTTCTCTGGATGGAGATTTTTAATGAACGCTGGTCACTGTGGAGAAAAAAGAAAGCTCGACAGAATCTGAAACAGATGGGGGCTGCTTTGTTTTGGGCATCAGCTCTGTGGGAGTGGGTTTTTCTGTTCTTCACTGTGTCTGGGCACATATGTTCCAGCCTGTGTGGGAGTATTTGGGAATATGAATTTGATTTGTCAGTGATGCATACATCATGCTGTACATGTAACCTAAGTGTTGGGCAAAAGAGGTCTATTCCACAGTCAATATGTGCATGTATATCTGAATCGGAGGACGGACTAAATGGATTTTCTCGCCTCATTACTGAAACGCACATTAAGAGTGTACAGTCTAACAGATTGCATATTCTGTCATGTCAACGCTGTGGGTGAACCCGCAATGCTTCGTGTACTAATATAGATCATTAGTCATTATCTAGTGCACACAGAGCTAAGTCATTAGGTATTTTTACAGTGGCGGCAGCAATTAACAATGAAACAATAGGAAATGCTATCTCTCTGCAATAGCGATAAAAATATTAATGCATGCGAAAGCAGCTGTTTCCACGTGACCTGCCTTTGTATGTCTAGATATATATTCATATAGGATGCGTTGGGTGAATTAGGTGCTGTACCGAGGTTGGTCTTTGTGAAGGAAGTTTCCAGTGTAATTAACCTGCGTGTTTTTGCTTCATGGCACGGTGAGGTAGGGAATGACAAAATGATGTTGTTATTAAAATGCCTGGCACACTTATTTCCTCATACATTATACAGGGCCGAATATGAATTTGCAGTAACAATAATAATAATAATTCTGGCAGCACTGCAGCATAAAAAGAAGGTTGTGGGTTTGGTTGCCGGCCTGGGACCTGCATGTGTGGAGTTTGCATGTTCTCCCTGTGTTTGAGGGGGCTTCGTCTCAAACTCTTTCCCCAGTGTGAGTGTGCGTAGTTGTTGTTCTCTGTCTGTCTCTGTGTGTTGGCCCTGTGATGGACTGACAACCTGTCCAGGTGTGTCCATCATACACACTCGCCAAGTGTGTATGATGTTCTGCACACAACACAGCAACACAACCTGTTGTTACGGGCCATAGGAGAAGCTATATGTTTAGGCTGTGATAGAATACATGATTGTTGTCACTGCAGCGTTCCTCTTTGATTCTACAGAATGTGTTTGTGTGACTGTGTGTGCGTTTTACTTCAAGGCTGTTTTTACATGAATCTGCTGAGGTTTTTATCTATGCCCTCAGTTTTTTTGCATTCTCTATGTCCCATGTTGTTGACAACTTTTAAAAGGCCTGTCTGTTCATAACAATCACAGACGCTCAATCGTGACACTGTTTGGATCTGAAAGAGGGGAAAAAACGTAAGACCCTTTCCAACTACGATGAGAAGAAAAACAAATTGATGCGCCATGTCAATAAGCAAAAGCTGTCTTGGTCGGCATTCAGTGCGTTTCAGTGGCGTCCCCATTCAATGTTTCTGAAACCACAGAAACACTTTGGATGCAAAAGTACAGGAGATCGGCTGCCTGAATGTACGGCGGACAAATCTGCACAAATGCTGTCATGCAGTCTAGAAATCATAGACCAGGATCTTAAGGAAATGTTTGCATCAACTTATGGAATCCAAACCATCAAGAAGTTAGAATATGCAGCTTTTTAAATGTAATCTTGCTAAGCATTCAGAGCAGAGATTGTCAATTCTTGGAAAATTTGCTCCTTTTATTTGTGATTGAAGTGATCAAGCAAGGTCAAATTGGACAAATTGGCTTCAAAAGTGTGAAAAACCTCTGAATATTTTTAGTTGACTCAACCAGTGAATGTTTTGGCATAATGAAAAAATATATGAACCTCATTTGTGTCGTTCAGTTGAGAGACTAATCTTTTAATCTCTTAACTTCACCCATAATTTGTTTTGATCATTATTAATACTGTCAGAAAGCAGTGTGTCTGCTTTGTAGATGTCACGTTTTGGAATTAAACTCTTAAATTGTCCTGCACAGGTTTGGAGTGTCCCTGAAACCATCGTTGGCAGGTACTGATGCATGATGGGACAGCAGGGAGTGATTGGGTTTTCCACTGATCCCTGCCAGCCAGTCAACAGATTGCAGGCCGGTCCCTGGGAGAACCACAGTGGGTGGGTGGATGTGTTGGTGGGGGGTGACTGAAGCCCTGCCAGGTTCTGCTCGTCTAGCAGTGATAGCGGCCAGGCCAAACTCCCCGAGTACCTGGGCAGGTTCCAGGCCGCTGACTGACTGACCTGTGATGAGAGAGCTGGGTAGGATCACGCCGCTGCTCATCTTGTTTCCAATCTATTCCAATTATTATTTCTATTTTGTCAACTCACAGAGCAGCTCTGACTTCAACAGTTTGCAGTAGATCAGCATTATTTGTTTCTACTGTCCTCCACCTGCACTCACTAAATCTGAAAACAGTGATTTGAGAGTTACAAACAGCTGAACAGAACCCATTTGTCTTGTCTTAATTGCAGGGAAACACAGATCATCTCTGCCTCTGTGGTAACAGCAGGTGAAACCTGACAGACGCTCAAACAGACTTAGCTGCTGCTAGAGTTGGCATGTCGTGCGTAGACCAGTTATTGCCAGGCAGCAAGTGTCTGCCAAAAATGTTTTCTGCTTGTCTGTATGCAGATTTATTTCATCAGTACAGCTTGTGATGTTCCATTTCATCGATCAGCAACTAAATCAATAATGTTGTTCATGCAGCAGCAGGAAAAATATAATTTTTTTTATACCACAAACTGTTATTTTCTCTGATTTGTCTGGGTTTTAACATTGCTGGGTGTCTGAATGAAAGCTGCTGTCGGGCGATATTTGTTGATGATGTTTTTGTACTTCTTCTTTGCTTCAGTCTAGTGACTCACCTAATTTTCAGTGCAAATTGAGCCCAGTGGGTGTTGTTTTGCCAGTGTGGAGACGGTTAAGCAGTCTGTATAAGTGTGGTTCAAATGAGGGTCATGACGAGCTGCATTATGCGCTAAAGACACGATACGGTGATCATTTGAAGGGCTGTTAGACTGCATCTAATAATTCTAACTAATTTGCGCAGCATGGTTTATGTCCAGTGATGACATACGGTGAGAAACAATAACCATCTCTGATTTGTCACATCTAATTATCTCATGGTGGGGGGGGGTAATGAAATTAAGAAACAAAGATCAAACCATTGAAATCAATTTGACAGGATTGTAATGTGGGGGCATTGAACCCTTTTACTTTTAATATAGGTTGGTTTATTAGCATACACGTGGACAGTTATTGTAAAAACAGTCAGATTCTCTGCCAATAGATGTTTCACCATAGAGACCAAGGTCTAGTAACAATCAGTTACTAGGCACTTTTCTTTTTACACAGAATAGATTCTTTCTTCATTCTCTGGACTGAATCTGTTTGCTGAATACATTTCAGAGTGGGTTCTCTGCCGTGCAGGTCAAACCTCTTGGTGAAAGTTAATTCAGCTGGATCACCTCTTCCACGAGGCTTCATCAGGTCTGACTGACAGTTGCTGGATTGGCGGGATCATTAACAAGGCTATTGACTCCACTTGGCCTGTTGGTGCTAGTGGGTGTTGTGACAGTGGTGATGAAAATCAGATGAGGTCAGGTATAATTGGTGTATTTAATTGTGATACAGCCACACTGGCAAAAGCCAATATCTCAATAATCCCTCAAGGAGTTTTCATAAAATCAGGTGCATTCAGTGACCTCGACTGAACCCAGAATTTCTGAACACTTATCATTTGATAGTGCTGTCTGAATTCTTAGTGAGAATTATTCTACCCTACATGATGGACCCAAAGTAGGCCACAGTTGGTCCTTTACCAAGCGATATAGATCTTATCGACCTAAATTATCAATCTTTGAATCAACAATGACCTGATGAGATTACAGAGGTCAAAGTTCAAGTTTTTACACCCCTACGACTTTCCAAATGTGATGCTCACATGCTAATTACCAGTGTTTTGGACCACATACAACCAAGAGGCGTAACGTTTTGTCGTTTTGTCATGTCGTCGAGAAAAAAGGCACCAAGTATATCCTGATGCTTTGATCTGGTTCTCCTGCGCAGAAATTCTTTTTCAGAGGAAAAAGTCTGGGACACTGACAGAAATGTATGATAGTCTGGCACCCAGGCTCCATCCTGGTAATTCAGCTCTCTGCTCCGTGCTGCTTCGTCCTCAGCAGCGTATTACCTCACCGGCTGTATCTGAGCGCACACAATACAAAATCTGAGACCCATCTATGTGTCTTTGTGTCTGACACTATGCTCAGTCATTTCCAGACCACAGCCAGCACGGTGCTGGCCACGCTGACCAGTCAGAGCTTTTATTAATACCGTTCTTTGTCATCTGGTTTTAATCTCCATGTAGTGGAGAGGAGAATCTGAGTCAAGGAACTGAAGGCCAGCCTGGCTCTAACAAAAAGAGCGTAAATTTGTGAGGTTCTTTCAAAGCAACACAGTAAAATACAAAGGCAATAAATTTGAAAAATATGTGTGATATTGCAAGCCCCCCCCAAAAAAATGCCTCCACTGGCAAATAAAAATGTTTTTGGTGAAGAAGTGGTTTTGTCCAGGTTGTCCACTCACTCAGAACACCACGACCCAGCAGTGTATCGACATCTTCTGCCACAGTAGCTCTTCTGTCAGTGCGGACCAGGCGGGATGGTCTTCTTTGACCTCAAGCATCGATGATTCACCTTCCTGTCCGTCCTCGGACTGTTGGTCACCGCTGGCCAAGCTTTTCTTTTTCACAGGTACCGCCGGCTAGGTTGCCGCACCACACAAAGATTTGGCCCTTGTCAAAACCAGTCAGGTCTTGACACCAGACCTTTCTCCCACATCCAATATCTGAAATATTAGAGCCAACAGTTTAGGTACTGTCCAAGAAGACCCTCCCCTGGACACGAGCCATTGTCAACTGATAATCAACAGTATTTGGTTTATCTCTGAGCAGTTATAATGTCGTAACTCATTGCTGTACATTATGTGAGAGAAGGAAAGGAAAAACCAGTTTGTGTTATATATTGATTACTAAAAATAAAATATTACCTTTAAACACTCCTTCTTTAGTTTTTAATTCATATTGAAATAGATGTCCTGTTTGTTACTCAAATGATGACTTTCCATTGCAGTCTCATTACTTTTTAAAATTATTTACTTTTTTACTTTGCACTTGTATCTTCCCAGATTTGCTGTGCAGACCATTAGCATCAAAATATTAAGTATAACAGTGTTTTCATGAGGCTTTGATTTAA
The DNA here is from genome assembly GCF_900963305.1 of Echeneis naucrates. Taxonomy (NCBI): domain Eukaryota; kingdom Metazoa; phylum Chordata; class Actinopteri; order Carangiformes; family Echeneidae; genus Echeneis; species Echeneis naucrates. The sequence goes on from NC_042518.1 coordinate 3,130,996, forward strand.
TTAAGAGCCTCATTAAGACATTTCTGTCTGAGCTGCTGTGATGCGTTGTGACTATCAGACACAGGTGAAACCAACAAGGAAGAAGAGCAGAATACAATAAGAAGCATTCTGACTCCGGGCAATAGACTGGAACGGCTGCAAGCTGTGCACGTATTTTCTCCTTCTGCTGTAGTCTTGACTCTGTGACCTCTGGATATACCTCAGCTTTTATACTGAGAATGGCTCCATGTTGCCACTAGAAACAAGTTAAGACAGGATTAGTGCCAAACAAAGCCATAGTTGATGTAACCTTGGCGTCTCATTTTAGTGCCTGTGTTGTTAACATCAGGGGAATCCACCCATCTCACTGTTAAACTGCAGAGTCGATGAATTGCTTGCTGCTAATGCTGCTTTATTTTTTTTTTCTCCCTCAACTTTGCACACAATGGTGGATGCCTTTTATTAATGACAATTGTTTGAGGATTAGATAAAAAGCCCTCTTCAAATCAATTAGATTTTCTGGCTGTAATACAGATAAATGTAATCTTTCCACTAAGCCACCCGCGGTTAGGCTAACATTTACTCAGGCAGAAAGAGGAGTTCCAAGTTTGATTGAGTTTCCACAGGGCTGTTTTCCAACGCCCACAGCACCACAGCGACTAAACAAAACCAAGATCAAGAAGCCACAGAGATGTGATTTATGGTTTGGGTTTCAGGCCCAAACAAGCTTGTGCTGACACCGGCGGTTTGTTCTCATAGGATTTAGTGGTGCAAACGAGTGCTATGTTAAGCCAGACTGTTGTTTATTTGACGCCTCTGAACCCGATGTGTGGTTTAGACTGAAGTAAAACAAAAATACACTTCATAAAAGTCCAGAACCAATCATAGTGCAGGGGATTAGAAAGATAGGAAAGAGCCATCTTCTGAGGCTTAGGCTGAGATGACCCTGATGACACAAGACGAGTGAACAAAACTTGACATGTAAGATTTAACTCTGCTCTTTTTGCTAAATGAAAAGAGTCCACAGTTTCCATGAACCAAAACCTGTCTGTGGGCCAATTAGTCCTTTTCCACATGTGGACTTCACTGTTGATTATTAAGTGTTCTCACTCTGAGTGCAGAAGCTCTCTGGGTCATTTTCCAATTAAAAGCAGTTTTAGATTCTATTCATATTGAACATGTTGGTTAATTGGTTTTCTAATAAATTGATTCACTTTGACAGTGTTTTTGTTTTTCACATCCAGATAATATTGGCCTAGTAAACGCCTCGTTTGCTTTTCTGAGCCTGTGAACAGACTGTGAACAGACACCACAGCACTATTACACAGCTTGTTAATGCACTGTAAGTGACTGATGATTACGATCTACCACCAACCCCATCTGTCCGGCGGTGCCGTTTTAAGGCCAACTCAGGCAGTGATCAGGCTTCTTCTGGAGTCGTTTCTCACTCTAACGTGTTCAAAAGGCATGCAGGCTTTCAGCTGGTGTGTCAGTCCTAACATTTCTCCACACTCTGACAGGAAGATGGAGATCTGTCACTGTTTTTGCAGACTGAGTCTTCATCAGTACTCTCTTGCTGTCAAGCTACTGTTTCTTTTCCTTTAGTGTTTTACAAAGACCTGAGTTCTTTTGTAGACTTTTACAAAGACTACAAAGAAGATTTTTACTTTCTGACAGCCATGAGTTCAGCTCTAAAGTTACTTGACTTTGCCCAGATTAATGGCTGTGTGACTATGCTCTTGAATCCTCAGGTGCTTTCACTTTTTTTCCCTCACATGCGTTGCTGATTGTCATTGTTGTGAAAGGATTGCACCATAAAGAGGCTCTTTATAGTGCCTGTTTAAATTACCACCCTGATGTTTACCTCAATTATTGTCAAGAAATATGGTGTCAATGGGATTTAAGTTAGAGGAAGGAATTTGGGTTTTTATGATGAGATGCAAAGAATGGTAATAGTAAAGTAAAGCTGCTGGGAATGAAGCACTTAAGTCCAAGAGCCCCATAAATTCATGAGCAAAAGAATCCATTTGGTATAATTAAAAGTGAACTTGTTCATTGGCTGAGAGGCACGCCTGATGCAGCAGAACCACAATGTGTGTTGGACTCACTACAGTGTTTTCTGTGGGCTGTATAATGGCTGCATGTGAAATGAAAGCACTAACAATCATTGGCCCTTGTACCTGTTTATTCGTGCAAGTAAAACTAAAATCTTTGTTCATTAAATAGTCATTTAAGGCCAATATGAATTTGCTGCAGCAACAGATAAGGAATATATAAAAACAGTAAAAAGTTTTTATTTTACAATAGTTGGGCTTCTTTATAGTCTGTATAGGGGGCATGAGTTAAAATTGAGAGACCTCTCTGATGACTCTGCATTAAGCTCTTGCAAAGATTTATGAGTACATCAGCTTTGTTTAAAAGCAAGTAGGGAAAGCAAAAACAAACGTGTAGTACTCGTTTAATTTCTTGAGTCAAAGTGCATTCATCATTAAAATTTAATGGTGGCTGGAGTTAGTCTCACCACAAATCCCCTTCTTGCTGGTGTATGAGTAGTTTTGATTCCGAAGATAAAATTGCATGTTCATTTCTTTCCTAACATGAACTTTTTGTTTTGTTTTGTCAGTAATTAAATTGACTCCATCCTTTCAGTGTGTGTTTGCCAGCATCTTTGTGTCAAGTTCAGGCATCAGCATTTGTCCCTGCAGACTTGCACATTGTTTTTCTTATATAAGCCTATAGAATAATGTTTGTGGCGCTCTCAGAAACACCAGCAGATAACAATTTCAGGTATGGTTCAATGGTACTCAAAGTCAGACAAAGTTGGAGGAAAAGTAAATGGATTTTACCGGGGACATGTAGTCAGGGTATAGAATATGTGAAAACACTCAGAAAGTTTCTTGATGTGATCCAAGATGATACGAGCAGTGAAAGAATCGGTGAAGTTGCTCTCTTCATGAAGAGATTGCATCAACAGTTGATGTTTATTGATGCACAGGCATAATGGGGAAGGTCTGCGGTGGAATACGAGATATGAAAAATACACTTCAGATGTTATTGCATTGTTGTGTTATGTAGTCTCTGTATTACATATTTGTCTACAATTAGTTTAAAGGCTGTACATTATATGACCCCGCTCTATCTTTGACCTTGAATCAGGGGCAAGACTCCTGTTAATTAGTGATTTCATCAGGTTTGTCTTACCTGCTTTATCAGTGAATTCAGTTTTAATGACATATACAACACAATGAAAATCTGTAGCTCATGCTTCATAGACCTTGTGGCCAAACCGTCTTATCCTAAATGGACACTGAAACCTCTGTATAACAAAATATCTGGACTGTCCCCATGGTGGAGTGATGGGGGATCTTGGTTTACATCGTTGGATCAGTCAGCTATTGCAAACATTATAAATCAGACGAGCAGCTCAAGGTGTTTTGTGCTTGACACGACTCTCTCTTCAGTGAATGAGAGAGTGAGCAGAGAGGGAGATAACTTAGGCAGAAAGCAGCTGCAAAATGAGCTGTAAAGCAGCACTGTGACATCTGAATGGCCTGAAAATCATCCCAGCCTTAATGGTCCCTGCTAGAAATGATGAAGTAACATCTGCTAACAACTCCAGCGACGTCTCAGCAACATAAACTGCTAGAACGGCAGAAGAGCGCATACGTCAACCAAGGCCAAACAATCTGACACACAGCTCCGAGATTCGGATTATCTGGATGTGCACCAAATTATTAGAAGTCATAGGTCTGAGCATTGTAAATGTTAGATTTTTATTGAGCAATTTACCAAAATGTCCAAAAACACCTAATCTCTTCATTTTAGAGAGGAAGTGATAAAACCAAAGACTAATGGAGACGCCTCTTTCTCATCCTGCCACTAAACTTGGTGCAAATTGGTTTCATGCTTTATGTGTATTCCTGCCAACACTCACGTCATTGGCAGGAATGAAGATATAATCTAATCTGTTTTATCACTCTTATCTCTTAAAGGGGGGGGGCTGTAATCAAGCTGCCTCTCAAATCTGTGTATCTGTCCTCCCCACATCATATTCTCTCCATGTAATCTCCAGCACCTTCTTGACTGTCGCAGTCTTGTCTTGTTTGGAGCCGATTTGCATCAGGCCGAGCTGGAACACTGGAGTCAAGTACCAGGAGTCAGCAGGGGCTCTGATGAATTGAGAGGCTTCAAGTCGTAATCCAGCTCTTTCCCTCTTCCTGTGCTGACAGAGTGGCCCAGAGAGGATGCAGTAACAGATTAAAGAGGCTCACAATTTTCTACACACTGCCTCCTTCGTTGTGTGTGTGTGTGCGTGTGTGTGTGTGTGTGTGTGTGTGTGTGTGTGTGTGTGTGTGTGTGCGCGCGCGTCCAGAGGTGAGAGGACCCTCTTAACATCCTCCCTCCAGCACAAACTGGTCTACTACTCTCGGTGAGAGTCAGCAACTTTATTAGGGTGCAGTACAGTAGAGGCTCATGGGAAATTATTTGTACTCTTTACTCAAAGCGGATCAGTTTCTGTTTCATATCTGGTCTGGACACATGAGATTGTCCTCTGGAGAAAATTGACAGCACCGAACATGTCTACAAATGGCTTAAATCAGCCGACTCTGTTCAGAAAGTCTCCTGAATCATTAACATATCGATCCTTCCATGGAAAAAGAACTTTAGGGCTTGCATCAATAAATTGCAGTTACCAGTGAATCTTACAGGCGGACAACAGGAACTAAACAAAGGTCAATGATCATCGATATTCTGAGATATATTGGTCCCCTTACCAGAAGATTTAAGCAACAACATAACCATGATTTCATGGTGAGGTTGGACAAAGCTATAATAAATAAGTTATTATAAATAAATTTATCAAGAGTTTGGTCTAGACCTGCTCTATATGTAAAGTGCCTTGATTAACTTTGTTATGATTTGGTGCTATACAAATAAATCTGATTTGATTTAATTAGATTTAAATGAACTGTTCTCCAACAAGAATTTAATAATTTGGTAGTATTTTGTCACTGAAGATTCTTATTGTCCACGGGTCAGAAAGTGTCTCAGAAAGCTATCAGCAGTTTGACCAACTGTCTACCAACATGTCTGTTCGATAGCTGGTGGCACCCTAATCAGACAGCTGAACCACTTCAACCGGCTCCTTTCACCATGAAGGAGCATCGACTGCACTGTGGCTTTCTCCAGATGTCTGTGCTGCTCCTTCTCACAATTTAATGCTGATTTGTTGCTGAACAAGCTCAAAAATGTTTTGCATGGTGCTATCAGATATGGACGTGTCAGCTTTCAAGTTTTTTCAGAGAGCTCCTGTTGTTAAACAATTGTGCGTCATGTCCCCCTCTTTTCACGCTGCCCTTGACTGCGGCGGGATTTTAGACAGGAATATGAATCGCTAGACTTTGGCCAAAATCCCTGATTTGGAACACTGAAATGTTGTCCACAATGATTATGAGGCGGACAAAAATCTTCCCTCAGAAGAGCAAAAATGCTCAAAATGTGTTGGTGTCACTTTTGATAAACCGTCCTTGCAGGATCTTAACTTTTCCCCTTTTTCAAATGAATTCTTGAATCAGCTTTATTCAGCTTTTGTCTGACTTTCTGTCAGCCGGTGAAAGACGGTAGAGCTGTGCCTTTCATGCCACTAGATGAGAAGCTTTTCTCATAATGGATTATATGACTATAATTCTCCGTGAATGTGTTTAACAAATTAATCTTGAATAACAAGAAGGCGGGAAGAAGTGGAATCATTTTCATTTAAACCTTTTCATCTCAATCCAAGGGATCAGTGGAGTGAAGAGTTCAGTAGTCTCAAAAGAAAAGAACTCCTTTTATACTGCTGTGTGTGTGTGTGTGTGTGTGTGTGTGTGTGTGTGTGTGTCTGTTACAGTAGGTGGGTGTGATGATGATATTTGAATGTTTACTTGAATGCAAAGTGGAAGATTTTATTTATATGTTGCTAATAAGCTAAGCTGTGATTAGTGATGTGCAGCCGGGTCTTCCCTCAGGAAATGACTGAATTATATGGCTGTTTCAGTTTTAGAGCCCATTTCATCTCTCTCTGACGGGTTTATATTGTGAAACATTCATTACATCTGTCCCCAAATTGCGGAAACCTACAATTGTTTCATCTACAGGGTGATCTCAAATGGTTGGGCTCTTTCATCAGAGCAGATGTGCAGATCTGCCCTCATCAATCTGTAGCTTTCGTCAAGGCCATTGTTTCACAGGAAATGAGATTGGTCACTGTATGAATTTGCAGCAGCTGGGTTTGCTAAACTGCTACTTGACATTGATGTGAGTGAGATTGATGCCAGCGTCCTTTAGAAAAAACGAAAACCTCCTGTGGGACATATTTTGTAATGTAAACAACGCTTTGTTTGTGTCTGGGGAGAATGAAGAGTCTTATGTTTGGTGTAATTATTTATATCACCTTATGGGGAAGGAAAACATGTCTGCTCATCAGAAAACGCTTAAAACTTTGTTTTCCATTCCACCGTTTTCATCCAGGGAAAGATCAGAGACTCGGCATGATCTCACAAAGTTCAGCTATAAAGATTGAATGTAACTTGACCAGAACAAAAGATATGATACAAATCTGAACTGTACATAATGACAATAATGCTGCAGCCCACAATGCAAAATATCTCAACAGCATTCATTTTATAAAATAATAGCAAGAAATACAAATAGGCTATTTTACACAGCGCAACAATAATAACAAATGTGTGATCGCTCCCCTGGCTGATGATGCCATAAAAGAGAAATATCAGAGCTGCACTTGCAATCTTTTCTTTGATAGTGACAGAGGATGAGTCTTTGAAACGATTCAAATGACCAAATCCTTGCACTAGGAGAGTTTTGCCAGCAGCGTGGCCGTGCTCTCTCTGGATGGCCTCTAAACTGCTGCCATCCGTCAGCCGATGCTGTAAAAGATGCTCTGACTTGTAGCCATTTTCCTTGGCTGTCTTGTGCGGCTTCTTGTTTAATGAATTGAAGTTTTCACAGGCCTGTTGCTTGTTCTCTGTTCTGGCTTTGATAGGCTGTTACAGCCTCAGTCTGTTGTGACAAGTTGTGTTTTTGTGTGGACAAGTCTGTGATTCCTCTTAATGGCCCGGGAACGCACAGAGAGGGATTTGTTCCACACAACTGGATGTAAATAGGTATGATCACCCACCGGTGACAATGCTGCACGACTTTTAATCTTCTCTCTCTACGGATCAACACAGAGTGCACTCCAAGGAAGTACATAAGCAGGGCAAAGGCTAAGTAGTTAGCACATCGTCTTCATGAGAAGAAAAGATCATACACCAGATCATTAATATATGTAATGTAAATCTGCATTTAAATTCAAACCAGACAAAACTACAGTTTCAAGCTTTTTAAGAGAACTGAAAATTCAATAAGGGAATGTAAGGCTGAATATTACAGAAATAATACCAAATGAAAATCAATCTGTCTGAATAATGAAGCACTGCAGCGGTTATATACTCTTACTGAAGCTGTTGTTTAATGTATGTGGTAAAAGCTGCGTGTGACAGATTGGAGGCAGTGCGGCCGTGACACAGATACCATCGACCTTTGGAGACAGAAAGATGTTGACTGTTAAATATCAACCCTTCCCTCTCTGCGTTCATATCCCTTTGCTCACATCTGCAGTAGCAGTTAGGTCAGACCTGTGTGTGTGCTTTAGAGTCAGCTTAACAACGGATGTTGTGTTGTGAAGTGCATTAACTGCTCTCTTCCTCAGAGGCGTGAGAATTTCCACAGGCAGCGGAGAGTGATAGATGGTTCCTATTAAACTGGGGGAGGCAATTAAAATTGAGACAAGGAGAGCCAATCCCTCTCATCTGTAATTACTCTCGCTCTCTGTGGTGGTGTTGCAGAGCAAGGCGGCAATCATGAGAGATGCACAGTTTAATTTTATATTTAGAGACACTTTTTTCCTCCACCATTTATCATCACACCGATTTACTTCCTCTGGGCACTGCTGTCTTTCAAACCTCATATAAAGAGAATAAGCCTCTGTCAGTGTCTCCTTTTCCGCATTTTTTCCTGCTGTTTCATAAGCTCATCAAATACAGGACTGCTCTTCGCTCAGGCACCAGCAAAGACATAAAAAAAGAAGCAGTGTAAGTCAAAGCATCCTGGAAAGTCGGGCTCCCACTTACAGAATTATATGGACCAGTTGGTTTGAGCAAGTTCTTATGTCATGTTTTTTGTCCTGTTCCTCAGCCAAATCATCTCTGCTAAGTGTTGCCGATGGATATGTGGGGCTGTTACCGTGGGAACAACATAACCCAATAATCTTGTTAGATTGTACTCTCTGACCTCGTGACTGAGAAGCAGATCCGTTTTCAGCAGTCATTCTTTAAGTGGTGGCCCACTGTGCCACTGCAAACATCAGCTGTGTTGTCAGTGCTGCCAAAAGCATGTTTTTTCTTTGTGAAAAAGTGAGTGATTTAATGACTTCTAAGCATTGTGCGTGACCTCCTTTTCATTTACTCAATCTACCGCATCCATTTTTATACTTCTCTGTTCTGCGATTCACCTGTAAACTTTCCCATCAGCCTCAGCTGTAACTTGTGGTCCACATGATAAACGTCTTCTCCTCACCAAGTTCAACACAAACTACTCGAAACAAAGCGTTTTGTTAAAGGCTCTTGCATTTTGGTATTTAAGATTCTGAAGAAATTCAACGTCCAAATGTCCCCTGGTGGACAAACTGGGGAATGAACGCATCGCCTCTAATGCCTCAGCATGTCTTCTATCACTGTGTTTCTGATACGCATGCTAACAGCATTTCATTTAGTTTTGATAAACCAGAAGGAGCTGGATGACATAATGTCCTGTACCCGCTCAGAGATAGTTGAGGCAGAGAGCTCAACCTGTCAGCTATGAATGCTTCCAGTACAAACAGCTGAGGTTTCCAATTCAATGAAACCGTTTTCTAACTCATTCAATGCCCATGTTTTCAGAAATGGTTTCTTGGGTATGTATATTCCGGACTACATTTTCTTAGATCTCCTCCTTTCTAATTTTCACACTAATGGAGGTGACGGCTGACTAGAATAAATTTTGCCCGCAGATTGATTATGTAATTCATGCTCTATTATCCACTGTCTCACATCTCTCCTCTGTTTGCTTTCTATTTAAGGCTGCCGCATAAAGTGAGAGACTTTTGTTGTTTCCAAGAGATTCCTGCCAACTATGACAACATATTTGCATCTCGTTTCTAGATGTGTATCATATTTTCACAGTGATAATCATTTAAACAGCTGATAACCATGCTGGTAGATAGTTTTTCTCCCTTTGTCCTGTAGAGGTGGTTCACATGGCATTTAAAGAAAACCATGAATGGAAACCCACCCACAGTACAGATCATGTGTACACGTATTGGTTGAGCTCATGTGCAACATTTTTCTTTATTAATTTGTTGCCCAAAAATTGTGTGAATGTACTGTAAAGATTGAACAGACAACTGACATATCACAAACCAACAAAATAATTTTCACTTCACTCAGCTCTTTTTTCTGTGAATCACATCTTGCCACTGTATTTGATTACTTTCACATTTTATCTGCCAGATGTGCAGACGGAAAAGAAAAATCGCGCACGTGCACTATCAAATAATATCACAATTTATGGATTGAAGACATCACAAAATATTTTGGCACTATTGTCACTGGAACCTAAATGAGACGTAATGGACATTTTTTTACACAATATAATAATTAATAAAAAAAAAACATCAGCTTAATAAAGAAAGAAGTGTCAGTTGCACCTCTCGTTTCATTTATGCTTTCATGAAAACGACTCCAATTAGATTTCACTGGCAAAGGTGTGTTTGTACTAGAGATACTTTTGTATTATGTGGTTTTTGGATTCTTTCTAAATGTATCTCTTTCTTCATCTCTTTTTCCCCATGGCTGCACCATCCTCCGTGACCTACCTCCTGCTGGGTCACCTTCCTTGTTGCCCCCCTTTCTTCCCAAATTGTGACTTTCCTCTGGGCCTTTTCACCACCTCCCCTCTGGCTTTTCTGGCTGGCTGTCTTAGGTAAGTGCTCTGTTTTAACGTATTACTCACAGTCTGCCTCCTCTGGCTGAAGAGCTGTGTGGGATGCTCGCCCAGCACCACGGTTTCTTCTCACAGCTTTGGCTGGGCGGATATTTATATTATATATATTTATAGCATTGGGCCGGGCCAGACTGGACTGAACTGAACTGAACTGGACTCGTAGCCCAGAGCAGTCAAAGCCCTTATCACTCACTGACTGGTACAGGCATGTAGATCTCCAGTGCACTGAGGAAAGCCAGCTTCAGCTTCAAGGTTAGAAGTCCCTGGTTTATTCATGTAGCAGAGGAATGAATGAGTTTCTACATGTTTTAGCTGTGATTTTTAGAACACATGAAAAGAAAAGAGATGTAATCTGCTATGACAGCAAGGCGTAATCACGTTGTCCTCTGTGAGAAACCCAGATAAGAAAACGAAAAACATAATAATCCCACCGTGACTTCACTCGTCTGGATATTTTATTGAAGCAGACATGGTCTACCGGTGAGGCAGCTGTCATAAATTGTGGCTGCGACAAATGCTAGACCTTTTTTGAAATGTGTAATCTGCCCATTTATACTGACGTGTCAAGTGACAATTGATATGAAAGTAAAAAATATTTGAGTGAAGGAGCAGAGGAGGAGAAATATTGAAGGGACGGCTGTTCTGTGGTTTGAATATTAATATTGATGTGCTTTCAAGCTTTGGATTTCATTTCACAAACTCAGTTTGGTTTCATTTTTGTTCTCAAGCAGTGTAGCTCTGTGGCTCATGTCTGGATATATATTTTTTTTCTTTCAACCTAACGGATGTAATATTAATTAGAGAATGCTCTAGCTCTCCATCGCATTGAGCTGCCTTGTTTTTTGACATGTTATCATGCAGTGCACACTTCAGAGGCAGTGACACAAACTGAAGAAACGAGGGGGACTGTATTGTGGAGTTTGTGTTTTACTGGGACTCGGAGAAATGATCCTTTAAAGTGGTTTTCACTGTCGAGGCAGTTGGTGGTTTCCTGTGACATGATCCAGCACTTCTGTTGTCTGAACTCCCACATCTTTTATGCACTTAGAGAACATCCAGTACCCCCAGTACCCCCACTTCCCCACCTCCATGAGGCTACAGGATAGATGATCTATGTAGAATAGTTAGAATTTGCATGTCACTTCTGATCACTGCTCCCCCTGGTGGTGATTGTTGACAGGAATCACACAGCTGTTGGACTGTCTCGCATTAGCTTTGACGCTCTCTTCACAGATATTGGTGTTTAGTTCAGCGTTCAGTGGCATTAATGCGCCGTGTTTACCTCACTCTTAAATGTTCTGTTGGTGTTTTCAAAGCATCCAGCCTCACTCCGTTAACGGTTCCCAGTGAAGTGTCCGGTCCACCTTAACCTGTCCGGAAAGAGAGAAGCTTTTCTCCAAGACACACAGTCACAGCTTGATGTCAGTGTGGTGCTGCTGATCAATACTGAGATCTCATCCTCAGCTGCTCTGCGGCACCTCCTGCTCTACCACAGAGTTCCACTAGATGGTATAGCATAGTCAGGAGTGAAACGGACGCTGCTGGGAAACACGAAGGACCTGCTCTGTGTCTGCGTGTGTCTGTATGTCTTAGGGTTTCATCAGATTAAGCAGGTCTTTATTCAGCAGATGGGGTGTAAAAAATCTGCTTTTGTCAATCCTCCTCCATGATCCCTCTGATTGCCGCAGCTTAGGGGTGAATGTGGTTCAGTGCGTACTGTAGGTGGTTGGTGGGAGTCAACCATTTTGTATGTCTGTGTGTGTGAATATGAGCCTGTCTGTGTTGATATTCATTTATTAATGGCCACCACTCACCTCTGTGCCCGCTGTGTTTGCTGACGTTGTCCTTGTTTAGGCCGTACTCCTGAAACACGCTCCAACAGTGATTGTCACATGTAGCTCAAAGCACAGCAGCATGGTGACAGAGTCTTGACTGGTAATCTTGAAGGTTGCATTTTTAACCATGCAGCTGCTTGGACTTAGCTGAGCACTCCTGAAGTAGCAAATCTGGATGTTCGACACGATGCTGTTTGTTTATGGAGCTGTGAGGTTACCCTGTCGGTGTTTTCCTGTCAGCAGGTGCAAGTACATCATGTTCAGAGCCCGAGTTTAACCCCGTCACAACATTCAGCTGCTTGCAAGTGACGGCAGGTATCAGCAGGGCAGGAAAGGCGGTGACAGAGGTGTTTGAGGTAATTGCACTATCCCAGCTCACATGATGTCTAAAGGTCGCTGTTTGTAAAAAAAAAAACAAAAAACAAAAAAAGAAACTGGTTCAGGAGGTTCACTTTGCCTCAAGAATTGATCTGCTTCTTTCTGTTTTTCTGGATAATATTTTAAATAACTGTGTTACAGTACAGATACAGTAATACCAAGTTATACGCATGTAAATGAGTAAAAAGAAATATAAAATATAGAAATCAGACTCCCTCCTCCCCTCATGTTCCTGGCAGAAGGTTTAATTTTCAAGTTTCAAGCTAATTTTCACAAAATCCTGAACCAAGTTCAAAGCTTTGTTGTTGGGCCTTATAGATGCTCATGTTCACAGCACTGTTCGAACTAATTATAATTAACAATGAGGAACTGTACAAGTCTTTCTGCCTGCTAAAGTTCAAATACTGTAATGGCTTTGACCGCTGGAGAGTCGATTACTCTGCAGAAAGGAAAAAAAACCTCATCTCTAAAAATCTCTACCACATGGCCTGAATTGGTTTTAGGTTTATTTCTCTGTAGGTTCTTAGTCAGTAGCTCTTTATTTAAAATGCGTTTATTCCCTTGTGCTTTGTATTAATAACGTTGGGCACTATTTTTAAAGTGTTAAAACGTTTCACAGCGACATTTATTTCTGAAATGGTTGGTGATTAAGGGGAAAACTCATTGTCATCTATTTTAATCATCTGTGGATATCTTGGGGATTCGGTCTATTGATTAATCAATACGAATTATGTCTCGCTTTAGCTCTATAAAAATTTAAGTATTTTTCAGCTCAATGTTTTGGTTTCACATCCTACAACTATTGTCTATCTTGGTTTCCAGTCACAGCAACTGTCAAGTTTTAGTGAGAAAGTTATAAAATATCCAAGTGTTTAGCACAAAATGAAGTTAGCAACTAAATAAGAACAAAATGGATCATTCAGCAGCTAAAGCTACATCATCATGGGCCAGCATTCATCAGGGGAACACACTCATGACAGTAATTGAATGTTAATTCTGAGTCAAATGACCAAAATAAAGAAAAAGTGAAATAAATCAAATAAGACTTTTATATATGGACCTTTCTTTTTAAATAAAAGAAAAACTTCAGAGACACAGAAGTCTGTAGGCTTCTCTATATGCCCCTACAACCCTTCAGAAACTAAAGGTGGCCTTGTATTAAAACTATTCATGTTTAAATGAATGTTTTTCATGTCTAATTCACTTCATTTATTAAATAATGCTTTCTATCATTTAAAATGATTCCATACATGAAGGATTATCCCAAATCCACTCAGGCTGGCAGGCAGAATGGTTTTTTTGAAGGATCGCTGATGCCATCTTATATTTATTGTATTTTGGTCCAAAAAAAAAAAAAATCAATTCTTTTAAAGAACACTGCACTCATTGCATAAAATATCTGCAATATTTAAGTTTTAATATGTGGAATTAAATGTCCTCCCTGTATGTTCAAAAACACCAAAGTCATAAAAAGTGCTGTCTTCTGTCCTTTTTCCCAACTGTGGCCCTGATTGCCAAATCTCAGAATGAATGTATAACAGCCCCACACCACACTGCTCCTTGTTTACAAGGTCATTTTCCTCATGTCCAATAAAAGGCACATTAAGTGGTGCACTTTCTGTAAACTGCAACCATCATACCATCCAACAACTGAAACTTACTTTCCATAATTACCCACTTTGTTCAGGCCTACTTTTGCAAATCCTCTCACCCTGATTTGAGAAAAATACGACCCACACACTCTGTCTCAAGGCTTCCTGTAGGAGGTGTTGTGGGATCTTAAGGTGATGAGGTCTTGCTGAGCCTCTCTTCCATTAGTAGCTGTGAAGTTCAGTTAAGGTGGGCAGCCGACCGGTGGGTTTACTGCACTCCTTCCAAAGTTTTGAGCTTTCGGGGAGCTGAAGCAGGACGTTGGTAGGACGTCTTAGCTTTGTAAAATAAGGTTAAACAGTCTACCAGTCATCCAAAACGATGGAAAACAACGTCAACCAGCAATTATAATTTAACCTGTCAATAGAAAACAAACAAAACAGATAGACATTAATCTCCATTTCAGATGTTCAAATCAAAGTAAGAGTGCAGTCGGCTTGGTGATGCTGTGGTAGTGAGGGTACATCGGGGAGCGGTGAAAGATGCTGTGGGAACATTTCATTTGGCTCATTTACTCAGTGGGGACAAAAGGCAACTTATTTTGGGTGGGGATGGGTCTCCATCGGACAATTTCCTTATTTTCTTGTGCAAACAGAATCCATTTCTGTTATTCAGCTGCTGAACAGAGTGTCTTCCCTCAGTCCTCTGACAGTTTTGTGATATACTTCGTAAGTTCTTTTTCTGCAGCTATAGAAACAGAGTTTTTTTGTGAGTGTGCTGTTATCTTGTCTGGAAAGGTCTATGAGCTGCAAGGAAGAAAAAGTCTCAGCACCATTGTGCCTGATGAGTTAGACAGCTAGTGTGACATTTGGAGATGTTGAGGTTTAAATACCCTGCAAAGTGAATCTAATTTAAAACCTCCATCCACTTACAAAGAGAAAAAAGAGAGGGGACCAGTGTTCTGCAAAAAAGATGACAGAAAGGCTTTTCTCTAACCTGTCACCGATTTTCATAATTGTTCAGGTCCGTCAGCAAGTCAGCCAACTTAAAGCTGTAGCTGATTAACACAGCGGTATGTCACATTTCAGTGTGGTGGCAGTTCAGCTTCTCCTCTGTTTTGTGCCTGAATGTTTGCTGTCTTACCATATAAATGGTTTCTCTTGCGTGTTTACCTGGAGAGGATCCGTGGTCATTCCAGCAGAAGGTAATGAGGATCTGGGTAAAGATGAAAAAATAAAAGGCTACTCCGTGCTGCTTTGGAAGAAATTGCCTTATCTTTATTGCGGTGCCTACTCATGTGTGGCAGACTATCTGTTAGATGCTGAGTGGCCCTTGAAATTTGTGGTTTCATAAAACCTGTCTCATTTTTGTCTATTGTTTTCTGGAGCCTCAAGATAACCAAAGATAAACAGAGGCTTTCCTTTGCTCTGTTTCTCCTTGTTTGTCCTGCTCTCCTCCTCCATTGTGGAGATTTACCATCGGCTGAAAGGCAGATTGCCGTGCTCGACACTGTTGTTTGTAAAAACGCTCTTTCTAGGACACAAACAAGAAATATGAAGAATAAATATTACTGGAATAAAGTGGAATAAAATTTGATACAGGAAAATTGACATTGGATAATAATAGGTAATGTAATAGAAGTACCAGCTGGGCAGAGATGTAAATAGTTCCTCATACTACAGAGGTGATTTGGTTTCAAAGCTTTGTATGTGAATAGAGACGGTGTTCAATAGCATTTCATCTAATCCACATCTACTTTTTCCACTGAATGTAATTATGTTTGGCTGTATTTGTTTTCAATCCACTACAGTTGGAAATAACCTCAGCCTCTGTTAGATTGAGCTGTAATCACACAGAGGCTTGCAACACCACAGATTCTGGTGTTGGGTTAATTAATGTGGACAACATGTAGCTACAGCATTTGCTCATTAAATCTGTCTAACACATTGGAAAAACAGGTGAGTCCTAGTTTTGAAAAGCTAATTGCTGCAGATAATGATGATCCTTCTGGACAAGAATGAAATTAATCATTGACTCACAATTATCGCAGAGATTTTTACGTGAAGATAAATAAAACACGTGAAGAAAGAGAACATTCAGTGTGTCTGATGAGGTGTAAGCTGTTCTGTTGTATGTTGACTTTTTGCTCTCATAATTGCTAATTTCGAAACATTTTGTTTGTATGCTTTTATTTATTTTTGTAGCGATACTTTTGTTTATTTTTTCCATAGTTAACTGAAGGCCACCCCCCCCCCACCCCCCCCAGTCTGCAACGGTTGTGATCCATCTTTTCTATGGAGTCGTGTTAAAAAGAAGTCACGTCACCAAAGGAAGTTCTGGTTCGGTTGTGACCATGATATAAAAAAAGATACAGACTTACATCATAAACTCTAGAGCCATTTTTGGAGACTTGGTTACAATATCAATTCATCTAACAATCACTAATCTAACCCTGATGGTCATTAGATAAAAAACAGATTTGTTACACTTTACCATGGGCCTCTTCAGACCCAGAGCCCACTTTTATTTCGTTTCGTTTCTTTGCAAATTCACATTTGATCTCTTTCTAAATAAAGACGCCAGGTAAATGCTGAAAATAGGAAAGCAGCAGCTGTTCAAGAATTAAATGATATTGTGTTAGTTAGCGACAGACTCAGTGCTGAGGCTGAAAAGAGCCACCTTATGTTAGGTCTATGTGGTACATTGTTTTTGGGAATTTGTGAATTCCATGGACTCAGATAGAAGATAATTTTCCGACCTGAACACACTCATTTAAGTGTGAATCAAAATTTTCTAAATAAACATATCTTCTCCTTTAAATGTCACCAAATGCATCCCTGTGCATTTTCTTCAGGTTTCAATTTGTATTTTAAAACAAATGTGAAAATGGAATGGTGTTTGGAATGGAAACTTGAGGTTTCTGCAGCTCTTGCAACCATCTTGGTTTATGCTATTCCTCTAACAATGATTAACAACCAGAAGTGAAAATAGTTTTTGTTGTAGACTCCATTTCACCTGCTAGCGATTTAAACATTGCTTATGTCTCATGTTTCAGAATGAAAAGTAGCAAAAAGCTTTCAAGGGCCATAAACAGTCTTCATTCAGATTCTCATTCTCTTTAACTTGCATCAAGTGAGACTTCCTTTGCACCAGGTTTGTGCCAGAGGCTAGTTAGATAATAATGAGCAATGTTTGGCCTGTCTGTGTCTCAATTATTGTTTTGCCTCTTCCTGTGATCAGATCCAGCGCGGGTTGATGAAGTGGTTTCACAGATTTCATTTTCATGGGAAATCCATTTGCTCTGCCAGCAGAATTTGTCTGAGCCTGAGCGATCTGCTGATATGTTACACCATGCAGAACAATGATATCACGTTAATAAGATTAATCATTCCATTAATTCATGCTTTTTCCTGAGTTCTTCCTGAAGCTGATGAAATCCCTTCCCTCTCCCTAAACTCCTTCCTTATCTACCATGACCAAAGCAGCTCACACCAAATGGGGTGTTGATTGCAATTATTTGGTTGCGTTTACCGCTCTGGAAGCCACTGAAATAATAATAATAATGATTTTGTATTTTTTTCTGAGGAGGAAACACAACAAATTTTGGATGGGAATGTGGTTTCCAGTTGTGTATGTGTAGGAGTCATGGAGAAGCAGTTTGGTTTCCTCCGTGCAGATTTGTCCTGAAAGCTGGAAAGAGTCCAGAAGAGTATCTCTGCAGATAGCTGGCCAACCAACTGGTTCAGCTGGGATACTGGAGGGGGATCCAACTGTGGGTTGTGGTGGATGTCGATTCAAGAATGCTTCTAGCAGCATGTACAGTTTTACCACTTAAAGCCACTCATGGGCAGTAAAACAGGCAAACACACAATCTGAACCACATAAACACACACTGTCCTCCTTTCTCACCCCAAAACATGCACACACAACTGTTGACTAGTTTTCTCAAATAAACCTTTAGTCAAATATTCTCCCCTGTGGTGTTTAAGCAAATAAAGGCTGGAAGTCACAGAGTGAAAGAAAGAAGCCAATGTTTTGGCCGAGAGACTGTTGAATCCTCCTCGTCTTCTGGTGTTTTGGCTGTTTATTTACATGATTGTTATTTATGCGAAGAGTATTTTGGACGAACATCTGCTTGCATGTTGGGTGCTGTAAGTTTTCAGCAGATCATGGTGTCTGCGACACACATTAAGATCCAATCCAGCTGCTCCCAAAAGCCATCAGCTTTCTAATGAAGTGATGCACATGGGATCTGTGGCCCTAGAAGACTTTTTTACGCTCTCTTGTCCTCTCACTCTTTAACCTTCCTGTGGTGTTCGGGTCGGCACCAACCCGTTTTCAAGTTTTAAAATGCATTAAAAAACACGTAAATTAGTTTATTGCGTCAAGGCTTTTTGAATTTGTCAAGAACCTCTATTTCAACAAAATAAAACAAAATTTTTTTTTTTCACTAAATTATAAAATGCTCTGGTTGAAATTATGACCTTTGTGTTGTTCGGGTCGGTTTCGACCCAGTTATAAAAGTAAGATTATAAATCAATAATTAGAACCAAAACTTAAATCATAAGTGCACTGTCAGCCAAAACACTGACAGCCAGCTCCTCTCCCAATCATGTGAGGTTTAGGGGATTCTCATTTTGCCTTGTTTTCCAGTATACCTGCACAAAAAAAAACAAACAAAGACGGGCATGTCCAGGGGTATACTGACAAAAAAAAGGCCCAGAGGCCCACACCAAAAATATTAAAACCAATATTTTCATGGATATGGAAGCCTAACAAGGTAACCAAGAGATGAGAAACAAATTGGATGACAGCTAATTGTTTTTAGTGTATTTTACAGCTGATTTAAGACACGGGTCAAAACCGACCCGTTAACATAAGAGATGGTAACAGTGAAGTGAAGTGAACACAAGAGGAAGGTTAATTTCCAAATCTAACTCTGTCTTCCGCCAATGCTGAGGTGTAGGTGCCACTTGGCTTCTCTCTAGTAGATTAAGAAAGCCACGGGGGACAGGCCTGAATGAAGAGGAGCACCAGACAGAGAACAAATGCATCCAATACTCCAGCCACCAGCGTCCTCTCTCTCAAAAGGAGTGCGAGGTGGCGTTTGAACTATGAATTAGATTGGTCCTGTTCTCCAGCAGGAGCCCTGCCCACCCGTGCTTCTGGGCTTTCTGCTTTTACCACTCACATTAAAAGCATCACAGCTCTGCCTTTGGGTGCCAATGTGGCATTTGAGAGAAGCTGTTTGGTGAAGTATGGCTTATAGTGGAACCCCAAAGTGAGACTGATGATTGAGGGTGATGGCGAGCAGAGGAATAGCATCGAGCCACTTGGCCCTGCGGGGCTGTGTGTTGACTCGGCTCACACTCACGACATCATTACAATCGATAGATGAGAAACCCCAGGAATAGAAATGTGTCCGTTTTTGTTGATGCTTCTAGTGTACACATTTGTCGAAGATGCTGACGCAGTGTACTCGGCGATCTTAACGCTGTTTGAAGAACATCAAGTGGCAAATATTTCCGTTTTAATTCCCCTTAAGTCCATCCACTGTCAGCTGTAATCTGGCTGCAGGTTGTATTGGCAGAAGGCTAAGCAAGCGATCTGAGATGAACCTGGCTGCAGCCACATCTTCCTGCTCCTCCACCAGGATCTGGAGATGCTCTCAGGCTGATTGGTGCAAATAAATTTGATGCTGGCAAACAGCTCTTAATTGCTCTTACAGCTCAAGAACCAGTGAATTGTAAAAACAAAATAAAAAAAAAAAGCCTCATAAATTGCCTCGAACGATCTCACTTTCGACATCCTTCTGTGGGGCCTGACGACTACATCAGCTTTGATAGCTAAGATCTAAACTGTGGCCACGCTCACAAAAGGCAGGAGGAATAACACGGAGTTCATTAGAATTCAATGAGGAGCGTTTAGCACAGCATGTAACACAATTAAATGTATTTCTGTTGCACTCATTTCGGTGCTCGCTTTTAAACAGACCAGCTCAGATCTTTTTTCAGGAAGAAAATGAATTTGGCGGTAGAATTAACACCACACTAACCACTGTCATGACACAGCGTTAGCCTCGGTGGAGAAAAAGCTTCTACTAATTAACCTCATTCACCTTCAGTCGTGATTTGGGCGCTTTACCACCTGGGCTGCATCTTTTTTTTTTTTTTCCTGGAGGGGCTCCAGCTCTGATCAGGAAAATAGTCCTAAAAGTAAAAAACTAACTTGTTTTTCAGGTGTACCCAGCTTCATGTTTTGGCAGTAGAAGCAAAGCAATCATACCAGGGAAAGAAATACTGCCCATGGGCAAAGCACCTGTCCTTCAGTTTTTGCTGGTCTGTTTTTTTTTTTTTTTTTTTTTTTTTGGGCGGGGGTGCAATGACATGGGGTTTATTCAAAACCTAACATATTCACCCATCCATGCCTTCTGGGTGTTGACCTTATGAGGGAACACCATGGAGATTTCCCTGATGAGGACTGAACATGACATATTCATACATATATTTATCCACAGGATATAATTCCCAAGCTGTCACACGAGTTGTTATTGTTGTTTTCAGGCGTGTTGGTTCATTGCACCCTAGGTGATAGTGCAGACTGCACGGACATTTAAAGCACGGCATGAGTGAATTGTGTTGCACGTCCTGGGGTCTGTGTGTGTGTGTGTGTGTGTGTGTGTGTGTGTGTCCCGGTTATACAAGCGTAATATTTGGTTATTCCTCCTGACTCCTTGAAGGTGAGGGAGTATGTGTAATAATGTTTTATAGTACCTCGGGTTATGGTCACAAGTATCTAGCCAAAAAGGCCAGTTTACACTTTTATTGGTTTACTTTATCTTTCTCAGCAGAATGAGCTGTAAATTTCATATAACAAGTAATAGTTATGCTGTGTTTGTGTTAGTGCCATCTGTCAGACGTACACCTGATCACACATTTGGCACGTCCTCATTGGCTCTGCTTGGTATTTGTCATTAATTTTCATAATCTTATAACCTTGGTGGGAACATGCATTTTTATTTAATGTCCATTCTTAAAGTAAAAACTGTTCCATGAAAGGGCAGTATTTGTCACACTCTTATGAGGTACAAATGCTTTTTTTTAATCCGTTCTTTGTCGTTGTAATGACAGTGACAATAGTTGATTAAAAACCAAGTTACAGTGTCAAAGTGGTGATTAAACCGACATTCTACTCATTCAGGTATTTTAAGTCTGAGGTGTTGGGCTAAAAGAACGATAATACTATAAAGCTGCCCAGTAGGAATCTCCCCTTCCATTCTCCAGAAGGAAGTTAATCCCAGTCATTAAAGATCCCTATGTAAGGAGCTCAGTTCAATAGTTCATGGAGTTTGGACGAAGACTGAAACGCCTGCAGATGTGAAGAATTTCAAACTGAATATTGCTGTTTTCCAAGCCTTTTTAAAAAAAACTAACATTTCGGCAGTTCTTTAGGCATTTGCTCTCTCTCTGTGACATAACTGTGAATACAAGCTGTGCTATAAACTACTGTAAAATGAACCGGTATTGAAGATTAAAAAGTGAAAAGTGTATTTTGCATGACAGATTGTTTAGATTTGTGCTGTTTCCCCTCCTGGCAATTTGCATAGAAAAATAATGGGAGAGTTTTATTTTATTTTTATTTAAAAATAAATAAATGAAAGCTTGCTGCTGCTGCTGGAGGTCGGTGTGAAAGGGAAGGTGAACAACGTCTCAGCCATTGGAATGACATGTTGGAGGCTGGATTTGTCCCAGTTGTACGTTTGCAACACAATCCATCAAAATGACATGATGGCTTATCGTTTCAAAACCCCAAATCAGTCCACTGAAAAAGGACAGCACATCACCTACTTCTGTTTAAATACAGTTAGTGAAACTCTGTCATTAGTGCTGCTGTCAGGTGATGGCAGAATTGCTATTATGCCACCTGTCAAACACACTTCACTTTGTGGTGAGTGGTGAAGCGAGAATAAATCTTGATGCTAAGGTTATATTTTCTAGCAATACTGAGGATATCTGGAGCAGCAAGGGCCTTCAGATCTGTTTTAAATTACATGCATGAGTTCATGTATATGTGACAGATTACGTCTGGCTGCTGACAGGAAATGCTGCAGAAATCCATGAGCACTTTTTTCTGAGAAAATGACAATGTCTACTATAAAATTAGGGATCTCTTTCAATGCAGAAAGAGCAAATGACTAATGTCTGGCTAGCTGATGGCCCTTTGAATGTGCGCAGTGTGATCTCATTGTTCTCTGTTCTCTGAAATGCTGCTTTGTTGGCTTTGTGGCTGCATACAGATTGAATTTAAAATTTACATCAAAACAATTTGTTTTGTGACTCTGAAAACGTGCTACTCCAAACAATAGGCATGCTTTTCAAAGCTGCTTTTGTTCAGGTATTAGCTTTTCAAACTTTCTGTTGAAGATTTACACGGCTTATGAATGTACTTCAGTGATTCGTGTACAAAGACATCCAGAGCAAAATTAGAAAATTAAATTAAGAGAATAACCAATTGGAAAGAGCACTGGCTTTTTCATAGTGTGACTGAAGTGGATGAAATCTGTAAATGGAATCTGTCCATTAATGCAGCGGTAATGAGAGACTGGTGATTTTTTTTTTTTTAAGCAACTTAATTTAATTTAAGGTGCCACCTTAACAAATTAAATGCAGTATGTAGTAGTGGCTTCAAAGCTGTATGTTTTATTCAGATGTTTACAACAAAGAAAATTCTTTGACTGTTTAGTCGGCCAGTTGATTTGTCATTGGAATGTGTGCATGCAGTGTTTTATATTCATATTTTCTCTTATAAACAACCCTTAGTTCCCATTCTAAAAACAGCAAATGCATGTCCTCTACATACGGTGTTCAAAGCCAAGAACAGATAAATAAAATATATTTAGAAGTTATTTGATCATGAACTATTGAGCTGACACTGGAGCAAACGGTCATGGACAGATATGGAACATTTCCTGGTGGTCCCAGCAGCGAGTGCTCACATTGTTATGCTGCTTCTGGGGAAAGCAGGTGAACATCAGGGGCATACATCTTTAAGAAACACCTTTGTCATCCTTCATGGTGGCGCAGCTAAATAAATTCAGATGACCAAGGTCGGTAGGCGGGATCCTCCAGGGAACACTGCCACAGACAATCTCATGATAATCCATCCAATAGTCGCTGAGATATTTCAGTATAGACCAGAGAGGTGTGAGCTGGCATTGACATTCTTGGTGCCACACAGCTAAAATGGCTAAAACATGAAGGATGGAATTATTCTCATGGCCATTCAGTTTGATTGACAATACAAAAAGAAGAAAAAATAGCTCCCCTGTCGACTCTTTCAGATGGCTTCGTGTTCTCATTTAGTGGCAATTCACAGTCACTTGTCAGCGTGTTCTTTAAGACACTTTGTCGAGACATGGAAGTCACACCGGGTCAACAGCAGCCGCCTTCCTGGAAAGAGAAAAAAGAACCCATTTGATGTTCATCTGTGCATGATTCCCACCTCTGCAGTCAAAAACGAAACATATCAACCATGTAATGAAGCGGTTAGCATGAATTAATTTACAGGAAGTCAGATCTCTGAACGTGTTTGAAATGCAGATTAATGACAGACAAAAGACCACAGAAAGTGGTGCCTCTTCATTTGTGCCATCCCTTTTCAGGGTTTGTATCAGATCTCGTCACCTCGCCCAAGAGTTGCACATTAAAGAAACACCTTCCTCCGCTCAGAACAGTTATAACACCAAGCCACTCATTGCACTGTTGGCGTCCTTGAGTACTCTGCACTTGATGCCAAATTACTTTACACAAGCCTTCACTGTTTGTGTCTTGACTTGCTGACGCAGAATGAACCAACACGCAGCCGTGTCTTGACGTGAGACTTGTATATGTGTGATATCTGAGAAAATATTGTTGGCATTATTCCCTGGCAACTCTCTAAACCTGTTAATATTAATATGGTCATTTGGAAATAAACCAAAAACTTGTGGGTGTGGATACTTTATGAACTGCACACGTTTAAGGAGGAATAGTTGGACTATTTTTTTTATTAAGTTTATAGAGTCAACCTATTAGACAAGACAAGACCAGACAAGCTGACACATGCTGTGAGACCAAACATAACTAAACCAAAGTAACGAGAGCGGCAGTAGACAACAAGATGATGCTATTGATGCTTTTATTTTCTTTCTTTTTTTATAACTGTGTAGGATGAGAAAGGTGGTGCTTTAAATGGCTCTCAGGGTGACGAACACACTTTGCTGTACAACAGCTTCATGTTAATTACAGGACATCAGTAATTGTATTCAAGGGATTAATTGCTTCTAATTTTGTTAAGAGGTAAACACAGACAATGCTGCATCTTGTTTTTCAGGGATATTGGTGTTCAAAGAGTAGTTCCTTCTGCTTTTAAATATAAAGGCATGTAGGTGTTAATGCTTTGTGCATATCTTCTTTTCATGCATTATTCATTGACACATGCCTGTCCGTTTACTTGCTATCAATGTATTTGCAAATGCATCCATAGTCTGTACATTTGTGCTGCTGGGATCCATGTGAATTCCTCGCTTCATTTCATGAAAAGGAAAAACACTCATCAGCCCCGTGTGCCGTTGTCGACAACAAAGCTGTCAGCAGGCTGATTGGAAGACCGTCTCCTGAAACATTTAAACCAAAAACTTCACCAAATTTTCTTGTGGAAAAGAAGGAAAGTTGCACCATTAGTCCGGCAAGTGTGAAGGGAAGGAGCTGAAATTGTACATTGGCTGCATCACTATAAAACAGACCTCTTCAAAGGAGCTCTGTGGTGGAATCTGAAGAGAGACACAAACTTTTAAAACAATGCTGACGGTGAGTGGAGCTGGAGGAAGGCAGCAGAATAACGAGGATTCTCAACATTTACTCCTCTCTAATGGGGAACCCCAAATCACATAGCTGTACAGCAATATTTAAATTCATTCCACCTCTTCATCTTCCTTATTCATATTTTATAAAGCTCCGTTGATTACATTTCCACAGTGAAATAGTATGTTACCCAAACTGTTTGATTAGGAAGTTTGACACTTGACTCTAACTGCACAAGTATTGACCTGCCAGTATGTGCAGCACTGTGGAGAAGGCTATGCATGTCTTGTCAGGGAAAATGCCAATCTCTCATTGGTGCTGTTTGATGTTTTCTGAGGGTTATTGTCTTGAAATGTCTGACACCGCTTCGTTACCAGAGGCAGCTCCACTGCACAATAGAACCTCTACTCCATTTTACTGTAGGTGGGTGTTTTTTCACCTTACAGGATTCATTATAGACTAAATCAATCCCCATTTTAATGTCCACCACCTTAATTAGAATGTGTAAAAGCCCTTCTAAAATAAAGAGACTGCAAAGCAGCAGAGTTCTTCAAGATCTCCCTTAAAAATGTTACAGGCAATTAGAAAATGCTGTCCATGTTAAACAGCAAAGTCAAGTGACCTGGACGGTTTTTCCAGTGTCACAGATTCCTCCCGTTTCTACTCAAGTGTCCACACTAAAGATGGATACTGGCTTCACATTTCAGTTTCTCCCCATATGGATTGTCCACAGGGATCTGCACAGCGTGCCCCTTTTTGTGAAGGCAGAAGCACTTTACACTGTCCTTTCCCCTTCAAATGCTCATTATCAGCCCTACATTCAGACTCTAGGGGAGTGGAGGCTCTGCCACTCTCAGACCTCCCGACCAAATCGATGACACTGTTTTAGAGACGTGATAAGGAGTCATTAGTCCAACATTATCCCTTCAACAGTTGGTCTGCAGCCACAAGTGCACACCAATATTGTTCCACATTCTACACAGAAACACAAGAACCTTAAACATCACAGAAATAATAGTGGCCACAAAAACCAGATAAGACCAAATACACCTGAGGAAAGAAGACAAGACTCAACTATACATCATAAAGATGTGAGAACAGAAGAGTCTCCTGAAAGACTAGGGGTTTAATTTAATCTGTTCAGAGAAAATGATCCCATATAGTGGAGGGAGAGTATAATGGAGCCCTACTTGGATTGCCTTGTCACACACAGCTAAAGTTTAAAACATGACTCTGTCGCTCCAGATCAGCTCTTTAGATTGTTCCCCTGAGTCTCCAACCGTATCTCACTCTCAGTTCCTTATCAGCCTCAATTCACTTTTTCACCATGTTTCATGTTTCACCAACTTTAACATTTTGAAACTGAAACATGGATTCCAAGATCTTTGGTGTTTTTGACAAAAACATAGTGATGGGTAAGAGTCAGCCCCGTTTTAATGCAAGGAATGAATTCAGGTCATTTGAGCACTGGAAACTACAAATAAGTCTGACATAAATTATTCAACAAAGTTATCTTCATTGCATTAAAAAAGGCACCAATTATTGTTTTTAGGCTGCATTCTTCATATTCTTCATATTATTTCATATTTAGCTATGATGAAAGATTTGTTCCTTTATTCAGTCACCTTCGACCTTTCTTTTCATTAAAACATGCAAATTATTCAGAATTGGTTCATTTGCATTTATTTCTGAAGCTGTTCTGAATTATGCAGTGAAAATTCATCATTTCCACTAATTCTGGCCAGCACAGTATACTCACAAAAAGACCTTTATTCCCCCTTTTCCTGTCACTAATTTACAAATTTTAAATCAAGACTTTGCTGCCCTTCATATAAATAACATGGGTTTAAGAATATACAACACTGAATGTGTTCTTTTACAGAAAAAGACAACGCGGCCAGAGGCTAGTCATTAATTAGCTTGTACACAAAGTATCATGGAACATGGGAGAACAATTAATTAACAGCTCACTAACTTGATCAGGTCTCAAACAACATCCCCCAATCTTAGTCAGGGCTCTGCTGTTGGCTTCTGGTGGGGAGAATGAGCGAGGAAATGGGTAATTTCTATGATTCACACACTCCTTATAAGTGTTTCTTCACTCTGTCTTCCACGATAGCGTGATCATTGCGGCGCTCTGGGAACACGGAGAGTCTGTTATTATGATGCATGTTTCCAGCAGCTGCACCTGCTTGGCCCCAGGGCTTTTACCTTCTACTTAGAATGACTATCACATTCGTGGTGTGTTTCAGTCCTCACCCCCCCCTTCCTCGGTGACTGTATAGCTGGAAGGATGATATTAAAGCAGCTATCTAAGGGTCTGCTTATTAACTTTATCTGACTCTAATAGACAGAATGAGATAATCATCATAGTATGTTTGATTGCCTTTGGTCCCTGCTCTGTTTTAAATTAAACCAGTTATCTGTTGTCACACCAGTAACGTCCTATTCATGTTCCAGCATCACAGCAGGCCTTGCAAGTGTGTGAGAGAGGAAAATGGGCTCTGGAAACAATGAAGTGGTGCAATGCCAGAAGGGGATTTACAGTCAGAAATGAATGATGAATATTTGGCTGCAGTTTCTTTTCAGATGGGATTCATTTGGGATTTGAGATTTATTAGTGTTTGGTTTGTCGTCTTTAATTTTAATTAGTAGTATTTTGTGTGACAGCCTGTGGTGGAATCCATTAAACTAAGCAGGTATGCTGTTTATTCACATAATGAATATTCAAGGTAATAGCTTATGGTAAAATAAGGATTACAGTGAATAAAGAAGAAGTGAAAGAAGCCAGTTGTTTCCATCGTCGAACAGGGTTCAATTAACTTTGGGTTCTTCAGCTGCTATACAAGTACACCTTTATTGGATCCCATAGAGGCATGTGAAACATTGATTGGACACGTTCCACGTTGTATAGCCAGCTGTTGTGGTTTCGCTGTGAGGTCTCCTGGGGTTTCCAGCTACAGAAGTAAACCATCTGCTGTGAAAGTATGTGAAGTTATCAGGAGGAGGAAGAAAACAAAGTGGTGAAAGTCAAACTTCAGGCGAACCTCGTCCATCAGTAGGACTTCCTCTGCACTTGTCTGCCATGAATTCCTCCTCACTGAGTTTTACTGATCGTGCTGGTTGCCATCATTCACAACTGGAAAATATCGCTTTGGATTGAAAACACTGGTTTACAGTCAACATGCAGAGTATCATAATGAGAAATAAATTTAGCTTAATATGCATTTACACAACATTCATTTCCTATTTGTGACAACAGCAAAAAACAGAATTCATTATAAACACAGAATAACAAAGAACTGGTCAGTTTAAAGCTGCTAAACTTAACACCTCCTGTACAAACTTTATGTGATAATGGGAAAATTCATGAGGAAGCATGTCATATGTAATTTAAAGGATACAGGTGGAGCAGAATGCATGACGTGACCTTTGCTCTCTTAAATGAAGTGAATGTATACCGAAGACAGTAAATGTAGAGGAACGTTTGAGTTGCTGCTGGGAAGCAGAGGAAGATACAGGCACGTCTGTTTATAAGACAAAGGCCTGTTGTGAAGTAAATGAAGTAAGCAAGGAAGGAATTTGTGATGTAGTTTCTAATGAGTTGGGAAAACAAATGAATCAAAGTGTAATAGTGAAAAGATGAATTCCTGATTAGTCTTTATGCTAATTCCTTGGGTTACCTGGAGTTTGGGCCACTGCAGAAAGAGCTATCAGCTCGGCCTCCGAAGGTTGCTGTGGTCCTGAACCTCATGCATGTTGCAGAAGTTTTCATTTTGATTCTCGTTGCCAGCTGTTGAATCGGTTCACTTTGTTTACTGAACCACGTGTTGAGCTGTTCGGCTTTTTAGGAATCTCGTCTGAGCGGACTGTTCCTCTGTTGTGGCTACAAGAGGTTCGTTGTTCGCTTTGCTGTCTCTTCTTCAAGTAAATAACACTGCTCTGAGGATAATATTAAAATATACCTTAAAGCTGCCAGCTGGCCGTTATCTTTTTGAATAGAATCACAGCAGAATAGTTCATGTTGCACTCAGCCTGCTTTGGGGGGGTTGTTCTGCTTTTATATTGGCAGCTGAAGAAGCCACAGAGCAGGTCTGTGTGAGTGGCACAGACGGTGAAATGCTGCTGTTACATATCAGCTCTTACACCTGAACAATGGCACATTAAATAATATCACGCATGGGGACGGCATTGTATCAGGTTTGTTTGGCCCAGTAAAAACAAGTGAATGTGGCATAATGGAGGGCCATCTTAGTGGCAATTTAGTAGAATCTCTGTGTATAAAAGGCTCTTCATGACACTGAGTCACTGAAAAAACACCCCTGTGCACACTAAAAATATTAACTGGCATCAGAGGACACTGGCACAGAAAGATATCTTGGATTTGGTGCTTTGCATTAAAAAGTAGCAAACAAAAGGCTGAGTAGGAGGTTTTTGCTCTTTTTTTGCTTGTCCACATAGATTCTGCAGGAGGAGATGATAGCTCTTGTTCAAATTTATTACAGATGCCTTTTTTTTTTGCATGTACGCATAAAAATGACTCATATTTTTCTTTTACCCTTCCAAAGTACTAAATGTTCAGCAGCTCCCATCACTGAGCTCTTATGTGTTGTCGTGTTAGCTGGCCGTCAGGCTGAAAACTACATCTGCAAATAGATAAGCTGGTTGAAAATGGTTTGTTCGACAAGGCGTGCAGTTCAGAAATGGGGGGAAATGTTGCTCCCCTCCCCTCACCCATTACTGTAAGGAGAATGTCTTTCTGGATCTCAGTGCTGTCCTGCATTTTCAGACTATTACTGTGAGCTGACCTGAATTACATTTCCCTCGGAGAGAAAATGTCAGCTGCAAACGGCTGCAGGGAACAAAATCTCAGTTTGTTCGGTCCCCTTGATGAATTTGTGATGATTGTGATCACTCTGTAAAAACGGTCATTAATATTCTATCTCGAGGTGCACTTCAGCATCAATGCAGACAGCCAAAAACAGAGCTCACATGGTTGTGTGGGTGTGTAAATAATTCAACTTTCGAAATCACAGTTACCAACGCAGCTATGGTTGTGATTCACATCGCATTGTGACAATGCCAGGAGCATCTTTCTGATTTTAAAGAGGTCTGATAATCATTTAATGATATTATATTTGCCTGATAAAGGATTGGTGTTCCAGCCCTGCTACAGAAATATCATCAGTGAAATTTGTCACAGCCTTTTATGTTCTCCAGATAGAAGAGTTAACTGATCTGAGACCAAAACCCTGAACTGCGTAGTTCAATGCAGGAAGAGAAAAGGCCATAAAATGCAAACCCTTAACGGCCATCTAGAGGCCTAAAAAACAGCAAACTTTGTGAGAAGTGTTTTGACTTCTGGAGCAGTTTTTATGGAAAGTAAAAACACCACTTAAACTGACACAGTCTGCATCCAGCTGTTAAACATGGTGCAGAATAAGTAATTGCATGCTGTGCGTCGTCATTTTATCAGATGGCTGCTCTGCACTGTGATGTAACATCATTTTACAGACAGAGAATTGCACCTTAGGTACCAACACTCTTCGCTTTTGATGTTCCCACGTTCCAAGATGATGATACCCCCTGCAACACGAGTAAACAAATTTAAGGGTTGTTTATGAGCAGTAAGATTAAGCGAGCTTCCTGCAAACACAGCTCTGAATAACAGTGAAACTTTGCAGCTTGGCCCCAAAGATCCAGAGGCTTTTTCTCCTGGTGAAAGATCCATAATCAGAAATGACATAAATTCATAGCCCTAGATACTTTAATACTTGAGATTCATTATAATTTGCTTTTCTTCTTCCCCCTCGAGATACATTAATATTGGGAGCACTAGAGACACGAAGGCTGTGGGCTCACATTTTAACTGGTTGTAGTCTTGTATGAAGATGATTGAGCTCAAAGAGTTCAATGTTTGTTTCATCAGACCAGACAGCCTCATAGTCTAAGAGTCCTTCAGGTGCCAGGTTTACCATTTTCACCACCAAAACCTTACAGACAAGAACTGCTGTTACCACAAGTGGACTCCAGTGTGGGTGGATCTCAAAGTGATCCACAGAAATGTTAAGCACTTGAGCTACATTTCAAGTGTCTGAATAATGAAGTCACAGTGATTTTGAGCCCTTTTGATGAATGGTAAAATGATCTGCGCTCTATAATTTGTCATACTTTGTGCGTATGTATAAAAATCATATTGTGATAAAGAGTTGGTGTGTTGGTTTTAAGGCAAAAGCAGGTGTAACTAGCAGTTATTCGTTGTGTGTCATCAGACATCAACCACACCATTTGCGGTCTTGGGTTGCTAAGCAGAGTGGGCTGTAGTACCACAGCACTGATCTGCCAGGTTTGGCTCCTTTACTTATCTCCTTATTTCCTTCTGTCTCCTGTTCTTCCTCTTCCTGGTGATTGTCATCTGCATGGAGAGCCGGCTCACTGCCAAACCCCAACGCTGGTCCGCTGCCTGTCTGATGGACTTTTTACATTGCTGCTTCCACTCATGTCTGCAGTGCTCATGAGCTCGGCCTGCGCTGACATTACAGGGTCAGCAATGTTTTGATATAAAGATTGGTGCTTGATGTGAGCACCTGAATTCTATGTGGACTTGGTTTTGATGAATTTGTATGGATGTATTCTCCGTTTCGGTGATCTGCACTACCATTTGTACCAGTGGAGGGTAAAGCTTTGCAGCTGAACCCAGACAGACACTGGTTGGAGAGTAAAATCAGCACTAATGTTTTAGAACATGCTAATTGTGACTGTGCGGATCAATTATTTGTGATCTATAGCAGATGTTTTCAAACTGAGGCACAAGAGGGATGTGAAAAGATACTGTAGGAGGTGAAAGGTTTGATGTTTGGCCTTGGGCATCTACAGGTGTAGCTACAGCAGAGAGCAGCACACAGGTCATCTGAAGATGCTAAATGTTGAAACATGCCGATTCAGTGTCGGCTACATTTTTAATGACATAGATTCAACATAATATTTTCTGCAAGAATGTGCTTGCAACATCAATCCATGAAAATGTATCTATTTTCTAAATCTTTTATTTGGTGCCTACTCTTTGAAAACAGGAATCTGTAAAGGCCGGCCTAGCAGACCTTTGGGTGTGGAGAGTGTATGGAAAAGTTGGCTTCAATAAACACTGGAGGTGTGTCCCACAGCCTTTTCAGTGACTCCATGGCAACCCTTCCTGTTCACAGCCCCCAAAGTATCCACCAAGATGCATCACATTCTCATGTTGGTGTGATCATGATATCCTGCGTGCGGCTGCTCTCTGTTTACTTACATTAATACTGAGACTCCTGCTTCTTTCATATTGACTGATTGTCTTCATGAACCGGCTGTCTGTAAATGACAAAAGCAGTGGAAGGAGGGTTTTTTTTGAGAGCTAACTGATCACATTTCTGGAACAAAAGACTCATAATTGTTAACACGAGACATATTAAGCTTCTTTTCCAGCAAATTTTCCGTGGACTGGTGTACTGGGAGATTGATATGATAATAACATGGAGAAGAGACAAAAAACCTTAAATGAGCTTGTATCCCTCTTTAGCTGGATGTTTTTGGATGTGTTTTTTTTTTTGTGTGTTTTTCTTTCACTTATCTTGGTTTTTCTCGGCTGAAGTGACAAGTCCTTCCAAATTGTTCTGTCAGACACAACACATAGTTGATGAATCAGTGTTTCTGTAATTTGAAAATGATCCTTTCCTCAATATCTTCACAAACATCGCTCAGCTGTGACTGAATGAAATGATGAACTGTCTTCTCCGGCAGTGCTGTGCTGATAACAGTAGCCGAGTTTAAGTCTGGTCACGATAAGGAAAAGCACAAGTTGCCGAAGAAATATCATCTCATCTTTCAGAAAAATAAGAAGCCTCTGCTTCTATAAGCTTTTAAAGCAGATTGGTCAACTTTTAAGTCTGTTTGGAAAGTTAACTGAAATGATAATTCAGTTTTTAGTCCTTTTGTTTGACTGACTAATGGCTCTGTTTCAGTTAACTCCAGTTAACCTTGTTGATCTATATCACATTTAGATCCATTCATTCTCACAGCCATCTTCTGTGGTGTTCTGTGTCCACACATGTATTTAAATGCATATACACATACTACAGACCATACAGTAAAATTAGATGAAGACCACGTTATACATTAATATCATAATATGTCACTTATATCAAAACAAATTCAACCAGCCATAAGAGCAAACAATGAATTTAAATGAACTCAGTTTGTTTAATTTATGTATCTAAATTACTTCTTGTTTCATAAGAGGTGTCTCCTGATTGCTGCCTCATTTATGGCAATTAAACGCCTCAGTGCTTTCAAAGTTTGGGCAAGAAAATTTGTCTGGCTAAAGGCGAAGTCAGATCCTGTCTCCTAATGACACTTTAGCATCATAAAGTCCAAATTTTCAATTGTTGTTTTGTTTTCCCTGCACATATTAAATTACGCTGGCATTTTAGAATGGCATTTGAGCAGCCGATAAATTTATACATGAACGATAAACAGTCGCTTGCGATGAGACTCTTTCAATTTTTCTTTCATCAAACAGATTTGTCCTCTGGTGTGTAATGAGCCTGACCAACCAGACAACCTGCTGTGGATTTGCTGTTATTTTTTTCCGTGTTGTATTTTCTGCTTTAAAAAGGTCAAAAGCAAAGGTGAAATTACTCATTAGTGAGAGCACCACCAGCTATTTATCCAGATTTGTCAACCAGTGGTTGTTCTTGCCCTCAAAATAGCTTCTGTTTATGTCCTTAACTTGACATTGATTAGTATTTAGCAATGAATCATTAAAGAGACATTTTCCTTAACAGTTTGTTTTATAGCAGCTATAAGCAGAATTCCTTTTAAACTCCATGAAGAACTTCTGGTCTCCTCTGCAGAATGTGTGTGGAATTGTTCACGCTCTGATAGTTGCTCAGTGTTCTGTTAAATATGAGGTACCTCTCAGTGATATGGCGGAGTCAACAAATTGATTAACTCCCCATTAAGCCCACCGGAGAGAGCAGTGACAGCAGGCTTAAACAGTTAAAACTAATTCAAGACAGTGATGTGAAACAAACTGCTTTCTCCTTTTTTACAGCTCAGACTTTGTTTTGCTTGTAGACATCTTGACTAATTGGGATTGCATGAGCATGTCTGACCTCACATACAGAGCGAGGGAGAAGAAGTTCAATAATCTATACAAACAGAAGGCTTAAACAAAACAGATTCAACCATGTAAAACACAGTGCCAAAGTAAATATCAATACTAGAAAAATAATAGTGGGGTAATCAGGAGAAGCAGACCAAGATTACCTTTTGTTGAGGGGGAAAAACAGGAATCCACATCATCGAACTTGGATTTATGTAGGTTTTCTCTGCAGCAGCTGCCCGTTTGCTGTGCGAAGAACGGGATCCGGAATGCTTCCCGGAGGTCTGGCAAGCTTAATAGTTTGAAATGCATCCATCACCTATCAGTGAAATCAACCTTGAATATTTACAGAATGGTTTTAAAACAGTTTTGCCGTCAAATGCCGTCTCCCCAAAAAACTTCTGCCATTTGAATTAGTCCCTTTTTTTTCACAAGGCCACTGCAGCATAACTGTGACATTGTTACTTTATGTTGTTGGCCGTTCCCCAAAGCCATGAAAAAGTAATAAATGATACACAGATTAATATAATGTCTGCAAAACGCACTGGAGCTGAGCAGAGAGGAGATTCATGGTTTTGTCCAGCGAGTTTTGGATTCTGAGCGTGGAGTGAATTTTCTTTTCTTTTTCTGACAATGAAAAATACACAGGCCTCGCCTCCAATTATGTGTTTCAAAGTACAGCGTTTGTGTATTATTTTTTGCTTCTTTCACAGTCTGCTGCTGTTTTTACAGAATGTAATCTTGTTACTCAAATTGCATGACATGAAATTTATGGAATGAGCAGCACATTTTCTTCTATTAGATGCCGCAGCTGTCCATCCTTCTGCCTCTACTGTGCGGATCTGTCAGTGACAGGGAAAGTCATTTAGTATTGAAGTGGCTGCGGATAACAAATTTAGTACAAACTATGAGAAACTCTCAAGTAAGTATAAACTGGAGCTGTCGTTGCCATAATCACATTAGACAGATTTTTTATCTGTATTCAAATTTGAGCTGTGGTTGGAGCATCTGTGATCAAAGTGAAACTGGCATAAAATACATTAGAAGGATTAGTGCAATTTAGTGCAACCATCTGCACAAACGGAAGACAGTCAGCCATCTTTGACATCCAAATGTCCCCTTTTTGTATTGACTGTTAATTTAATTGCAGAAGTACAGCTGGGCATCGCTGACTGATGTAGTGTCTGACAGGAAAGACTCCACTTTGTTGGAGCTCGCATTGGTGCCATGTTGCATCGCTCAACCTATACAGAGGATCTATAGAAAGACACGGCTATCGATTTGTGAAGTTCATAAACTCTCAAATGATACTCAGTGATTGATGGAGGCACACAGCAGACGGAAATTATATGAAAAATATATGAAGTGAGATTGTGATTGGACTTGATAGATTGAGCTGAGCTGGCAGTGTTTTTTGTTTTTTTGTTTTTTTTTTCCTTGTACAAAAACAACTGGTTGTTTCAGTAAGACATTATCAGGAGTCAGATGGCATCCAGAAGAAAAACTATCATTTAGCACACTGATGAAATGAAACCAAAATGCAAAGTCAATTAGGATGTCATTTGGTTCTGGAATGAGAAAACGCATTGGAAGAATGTCTTTGCAGAAATGAAGCCCAGTTGCCAGTGACTGGCTTGTAGCGAGAAACTGGGAAGAGCTGCTACCACAGGAATTAGAAAATTGATAATTAGTACATTGCAGTGTTACTAATCAGACAGCACAGAGTCCTGCTGGTTACAGCTCTGGTGTGCTGTCACAGATGTAAGACAGCAGCTCTGCGGCTCACCAACACTGTTCAAATACATCATTTGACTAGCAAGACATTTCACGTGTGGGCTCGCCTCCATTATCATCGTTGCTGGTGGCTTTTTCTACCCTTCTGGATAGATGGCATTTACATGACTAATATCCAGGTCACTTGGAAAGGAATCCATGCTCTGAATAACTTCCCCAAATGCAGCAGGACCTACAAGAACAGCTGCTTGTTGCAGCTGTTTTTCTTCCTCATACAGGTTCATATTCATCCATAAAAGATGAGAAAACACTAATCATGATAGTAATTTCAGCTTTCTGTTTGTGAACACCACAGATAATCTTCTCCATTCAATCCCCAAATGCATGTACTCATGTACTGACCTGATTTACTGCACTTTGTCAAAATCTCTGCTTCATTTCTCATTTTGTATACGTTTAGAAAAGGGAAATAAATAAAGTGCTGGATATTGTTGTTGTATAGGATAAAATGAAGTGGCTGCTCATCCTATCATTTCAGTTCTGTAAAGATTAAGTCAAATTGGCCGTCCAAATGGTGCGACCGATGCCTTGCTGATTTATGAAAGTAGACACTGGCTGCGTACCCTAAAGTTGCACGTGTTCGACCAAGTGGCAGTCATGAAAGTATCTTTGACAGTGTGATGGCTTCGGGCCCCAGGCAGGACACGGTGTGGATCATATCGTAACGCTGCTCTCATTTTCAGAAAGTGATATTAGGAAACACTATATTATAAAAGGCAGAACAAACACTGAGCCAAAATGTACATAATCCCAGCTCGGTTCCTTTTACGTTCCCAGGACTCCCAAAGTGGGAGCAATCCTCCTGAGCACCTTTCCCTGCTGTGCATTTGCATTGGCAGTGATAACGCTCACCAGTCCCCAACATGAGCCTCCATACAATGAGTCACTCATCTATTATGCATGAGTCACTGTTGTGCTGTCTGAATGGAACATCTTCTTTCTTGGCTTGTTAATTCATTAGAATGAGTGTGCAGCTCTGCAGATACCAGCACATCTTGACAGTTTGGGCATGGCAGTGATTTCACTTTGTTTATTCAGTAGTAAAATGAATGATTAATAAGTTTGGGTTTGTTTAGTTTCTCTTTTTCATGTGGTTCAGCTATAATGACCTAATTTTTTCGGCTGTGTGATAGTGTGAACTTAAGTAAACCTACAAAGAGAGACACGCACTCACACAGGAGCGTGTCTCTGTCTCTGAACTTGTTTGTCTTTATCTCACGCACTGTAGATCGTGTTGGTATGATGTGTTTTGGCTCCAAGTGGAGAACTGCTCCACTGACTCGCTGAGTTTTGGCTGCTGGAGTCCCGGCTATATTCAGCTCACCTGAACTCAGTGATGAAATAATCTGGGGGTGTTGTCAGTCACTGTTAGCCTTTTAAACCACACCAACAGGGGGAGTTGCCGTCATGCGTCGGCTTGACACAGATGGAGGATGACGGCTCTTTGAAAATGTTGTTACTCATTGTGCGCTCGTGTGCCGTTTTGAAGGCATTATTTTCCCTCATGCTTGTTTTCACCTGAAAATGTCCAGATCACTTTGTGCTGTGGAGCATGTAAAACAGCAGGCAAAGGAGATGATTGTGTCATGAAAGGGCTTTCCATTTGCTCCCCATTTGAAATGTTGTCACAACACCCAGTACCACATCCAACGGATGTTAATATATCAAACCAAGAGAGCGTTTACTTTGTGTGTACCAGTGGATACATGCTGGGCTTTTTTGTTGTGCTAATAAATGTTTTGAAGTCAATTTAGGGACACCATTCCTGGACGTCCTCTGGAGTTAAACCCGGTTTTTGAGTTGTGCTTTTATGTCTCTAAAAAGAATTTGACTTTCACTTCACATCTGCAACCTCAGAAAGCGCTTCAAGTGCGAAGTGTGTTTTTGTGTTAAAACTGTTGGAGCATTGCAGCACCAGATTGTTGGTCTCCCATAAGGTACAGTACCTGTCATGATGCATACAGGTATTGTTATTTTTGTCACCACTATTCCACGAATAGCAACAAACCTCATGCTTTCATTTAAAGGTATGATGGAGATCTTGTCATCAAGTTGAAGCGCCTGTGTGTTTTTCATTTGGTCTCACTACTAAAGCATGAAACTGCTGGTTGTATATTTTACTCAGAATGCAGGTAAATCCCATGACGTGATCAAAAACAGCCAAGACTTGATCATCCTGCTCACTGACACACTGAGTGTCCTTCATCCCAGCACCATAGCTGCTTACTTACTATTGAAAACACAAACACAAAAACCCTGGTGTTGCATCAAATATTATCTTTTATCACCATGGACATTCAAGGTTATCGTGGCTCCATCCCACATCCACAGACCTGTTTCTGTAAATGCATGCTGGATGGATGAAAGCATGTTTGCTTTATTTGTCTAGCGCTTGTTACAGATTTACATCTTCAGTCCAAATGAATCAGCCTAATGCCTCAGACAAGATAAATAAACTTGACAGACTTGAGAGATGGACAAACAGATTGTTGGTTTTTGCCTTTTCATTATATTTCCTTGTAATCGGGATGAGTCCGGTCTGTTCAGGTCATTTCAGTCAGCTCCCATTATGCTCATTGAGATCAGGTCCAATCTGAAAGTCAAATATATCTCAGCTTGCAGGGAAGCGCCTTACATTAAGACGCAGCCCTGCCCATGGGTGCTGCTCAGCGCTAACACAAGCTTTTGTGCACTGTAGCTCAAGTCTGAACATCAAGCTGCTCACGTTTGCTGATAAATCCCGCTGCTCCCATTTATGTCAGCTCTGGATACAGGCCTCTGTAAATAACTCCCAAAATGATTTGGTGTTCACAACTTGTAATCCTTTGAACACTAAGTACCTCTGGGATGATATGGAACAAGTAAATCTGTCACACAGATGTGTGTTGCAGTACCTTACATGTATGTTAAAAAAAAAAAAAAAAGTTGGCAGCAATGATTTTATTTATTTCTTTTTTTAATGCCTTCTTAATTATCCTCCGGCTCAGGGATTGGTTTAGACAGAACAATAAAGTGAAGAAATAAAACTTAGTTTATGATGCAGGATTTCTGGGAAAGTAGAGCTCTTAATCAGCTGACATCTTCAATCTATAGCAGCACACCAGGTCACACAATACTCCTGTTGAAATGCCTTTTTCATTTCATTTTATGGTTTTCCCTTTATGTTATCACAATGCTCTCTCAAGGTTGGGGGTAAAATGTCATGGCCAAGATGGCAGCAGAGTTTACAGATAATAAACCTGCGCTGAGCATGACGGGCAGAAACGCAGAAAACGGCGACACAAAGGTCCACAGAAAGAAAAAAGAAGAACATAATGTGCAGGATGATTTGAGTTAAGTGATTTCTCCTAACTTTGATACTATACTAGCAGCCAGCTGTTCACTGGTCACTAAGCATTTTGGTGTTTGTGCTGTCTACCTTAATGGATGAGTTCTCATTTTAGCATTGAATGAAACCATTACACCGGAGTTAACTGTGTTTGCCATAATTATGAAGTAATCATTGTGTTAATGCAAGCGCACACACACAAACTGAAACTTGTTTTTGTTACTTGCCTTACATCAACTTCATTCTCAAACTGCTGAACCTTAACTGAAATTGTGCACTCAATGAAATGACATCAACATCAGGCATTTCAGCGAATGCTCAAAAACAACATGCTTTTATGTTCGACTGACCTGTGTGTCTACGGATGGATCAGGTCTGGATGTGACGACAAAGTAGTTGGTTTTCTACTTCCAACCAAACTGAAACATCGATCGTAAGAAACATTTTGAAAAGTCCAGATAAGTTATTTTCTGTGAACTGGCATTAGATAAAATAAAATAATTATTTCAGTCCCATGGACGAGATGGTATTTTTTAAAAGATGAAATCTCTTTAAACATCTCTCTCCATAATCTTTAGCCAATTTTCTCAGAGCATAGCTCAAACTTTCTCAGCCTGAAGCCTAATTATGTCCTTTGCACCATTAACCAAATCAGGACTCTGGTCTTTACCAAAATCCCATTTTTAACCCTTAAATGAATGGTGACTTTTTCCAAAGGCCACTAAATGGCTAAATTAGTGGCTGTGCTGTAATTCACAGCTGCAGTGTGATGATGCTGTCTGACCTGTGAGAGTAATTAGTGAGTGTCGTGCCTAAAGATGCCTCAGTATATGAACAGGATGGATCTGTATACATCCACGTGGACACCAGTCTGTTAGAAACGTACTCATGATCAGCTACTAATGGACTGGAACACTGCTCCGCTGCTTTTTTTTATGGGAAGAACCCAAACAACAAAGAAAACCTGGCCAAAAAAATAAAGGAAAACACACTGAGGCTTGTTTCAGAGATGAAAGTAATAAACGTAATTGTACAAAATGAACATAAAGTGAGCTGAAAACGTCAAAGTTTGGTAATAAAAGGAACTTTGAATCTGTGATTCTTATCAAATCACAGAATTACCACTGAAAATGGACAATTGGGCACAGTGCTGTGGTTTAAAGCCAAGATTATAGTATTGATTACTGAGATTAAAGCAGGTTTTCTTCACGCACACACTTTTCAGGCACCATTCAACACCCCGTACCCCCCCTGCCCCCGTAATCGGCCTCACTGTACATCAGCCTTTCAAATCTTTTCCACAGAGGGAAATTGTGCATTTAGAGAAGATTGAGCTGCTTCAGTCCTGACACTTTGAAGGAGTCTTGTCATGGAGGGAGACACTTTCTTAAATGCAAATGAGTGAGAACCAGCCTTAAAAAGGACTTCACTCTGCGGAAAGTGTTTCTCTATGTTTAAATAACTCAAACTCATCATGCAGAGCAGTCTCTGCTGTCTGGAACATTTGTGTAGGGGGCTATCTTGCCTGTGATTGAAGCCTTTCTATTCTCGGCTCTAAGTGTCTAAATCACTTGTGTGTATTGGTAATGATTTGTAATTTGTAGTTTCTTCTAAAGCTAAAATAACCATTTAGTGAGGAAGTTGATCATTAGTATATTTTTTTCTTCTCCTAAACTGAACTGTTTCAGGCTGACTGATTCTGGACTTCCACTTGTGTCCGTTTAATTCAGGTAACTCAATTTATTTTAACATTTTCTATAGCACGCTTTGAAACAGCCTTACAAGGTTTTTCTTACAGAGGCCAGAAAAACTAAAGTAAACACAAAGCAAGCATACAAATCCAATGCCTAAAAATGATTTTAAATAGAATGAAACAAAGAAAATTTGGTTAAAAATGAATAAAAGATTCATTCTTTGGAGTAAGTTGTATCGTTTTTTGGATGGTTAAATTTATTGAACCTCCCAGTCAATACTACATGATACCAACAGAAGGACCAAAGTTTGACATTTGGGACAATAGCCATGTAGTGCTGCTTGTATCGTTTCCCCACACAGATGGGTGAGCATTTTAATTCATTCTTAGCTCTGAATTAATTAATCTTTTGGAGGTGGGGGGAGCTTCTTGGCTCTCATGGGGGTCGTGTCTGAGGACACAAACTTTGCTCCCTGGTCCTTGGCAGTACTGTAGAGAAGTCCCCACTTGACAGCTCTACATAATGAGGCCGACCGGGGGTGTGTACTTGACTCCGGCCCCGAAGCTTTCGTCCACTGTCAGGTCAGTGGCCATCATGTTAGCCAGCATGAATAGCCAAACTATGGCAGCGTGTTGTGTTAGCTGAATGTTTTTCTTCTTTCGCCAGATGTCAAAGCTGCTTCACAGCACACTGGTATCCCCTGCTGAGACGTGACCGTTCCTTTACACGGGTTCATTCACTCCTACGAGCATCTGTATCCATCATCCACTGCAGCTAGGGCACGACTACATCCAGATGCAAAGAGAGTAGGAGAAGCTGAATGTATCTTATGTGCTTTATTCTAAATTTTGAGCTGGTTGTTGATTCATTGAGGCACAACAAATATGGACTGCTCTGTCTTTTTGTCCTGCCTTTTCTCCTCCCAGTTCACTGGGAGCTCTCTGTGGAGGAGCTTTGGAGCTCTGCCAGAATGAGACAGTTTCTTCATAGTGAGGGAGACGGTGGAAAAACAGAACAACACTGTAGGATACATTATTCATAAAGGGGTTAACAGTCCACTGAAATGAACCAATAGAAACTTGCATAAACGCTTGACTGAGCTGGCTCGCCTTCATCTCTTCTCGCCTACAGGGAGAGAAGGTCTTTGTGTCGCCCTGCCATAATGTCCTCATTTGGACATTTTTACCCAGATTGAGCTATGTGCAGTGAATAGCTGATCACACCGAAGGATGTCCCGAATTCAGGGAGCAGATGGCAATGTGCAATTTAGTGAAATGAGCACTAGTTAAACAAAGACCACCACAGAGAGAAGATTTACACCAAGGAACTGTTTATAATGTTCCACCAGAAATGCTGAGGACAAACGCACTATATTCCAGTTATGCATTAAAATGAAATGGCTTGTGAATAAAGTCTATTTTCCAGTACACAGGTAGTCACACTTCTGTCGTGCAGCCATATGTTTCTTTTCAATCAACCATTGAGCCTGAAATTACCAGATGATGTGTTTTGTGAAGAAACAAACTGAACAGCAACAGTTGTGGCTACTGAAGCAGTTTCACACATATTCCTCTGTTTCTGAAGTTTGGAGTCACTGAAAGTGACACGATCATTTCATCTGTACATGCAGATTCTGTAAGAAAGAGCGTTAACATGAACCTACTGTCTGCAGTTCTTCATAATTCAGTGTTTCCATCATAGAAACATATATATAATATCAGCCCATTCAGTTCCTCCGGGTGAGTTCTTGCAAAAGAAGGTTCTGTCAGTTTTCACTCTCATACTCTCCTGTCAAGCCCCAGAAATATGACTATTTCTCAATCTTGGAAAGAGTTCCTATCTCTGCGTTTTTAGGTCTTCACAAGCCCGACATCTTCAAGCGTGACATGATGTAACTGTAACTCCTGGCAACCTGACAGATGAATCTCTTCCATCAGTTTCTGCAGTTAATATCCCAGAAGCTGGTACAGGAAACGTGGACAGGCAGCTAGAAACGTGGCCCAGAAACATTAAAGGTCGACACACACATTACTGCTGTTGATCCCATTATAAACACAGTTGGTTGATGTCTGGAACTCTCGGTCCAGATCTGAGTCGGTTGGTGTTGACGGGCCAGTAATTGTGTGTGTGTGTGTTGTGTAAAGAGTTCTCTCATGAATTCTCATCCCATCACTGCATTGTTGTTTTCATAAGCAGTTGGAACTAGTTGACAGCTTTCAGCTTGTTGAGGAAATAAAAGCATCCTCAGTTATTATCTTTCGGCTGAAATGCTTGAAACTGATGAGAAAAGCACAACTTTGTAGAAAATGTGTTGATACGGGACCATAATGCTGAAAGAGAGACGTTTTTAGAGCCTTTGAATCGATACAACCTTCATGTGTTCAAATATCATTTCTAGGAAGACATAACTTGAATTTAGCTCCATCAGCTGTTGCGTTATCGATTTAAAACCTGCCGTGAATTCAAACATGAAAACAGTGTTTTCAAAAACAAACTTTCTGAGACAAATGTTGGAAATTGAGTGTTCTGTGCTTCAAAACTAATGCAAAAGAGAACTGTAACAGCAGAAGAGCAAGTGTACTGCAGTCTGCACGCTCGTGCTTTGAGGATCACACTGGATCAGATTGTGGTTACTTGTTCTGCTGTCAGATAGTTCGGCGGTGACTCGATGCTCTCCCGTAGATGGAGGCCTTTTAAACGGGCTTGTGTTAATGACTTTGCCTCTAGTGGTTTATCTCATCTTTGGCTTTCATGCAGTAAAACATGAGTCCTCTCAGCTGCTAATATTTTCCATATGCTTCACATGCGTTCCCAAAGGACGGGTCTTTGACACGTAGGAGTGTGTTTGTAGTGAACACAACAGGAATTTATTTTCCTGAGTAGGAGTTGAAAAGTTGTGCTGAGTGCTCTGTGAGTGCAGCCTGATAATGCCGAGCCCCCTCCTCACATCCTTCCCCATCTGTCTTTGTGTTTGAACAGTATCAGAGTCCCCGAGGAGATCAACAGACCTGCAGCTCTGTCGCTGCCTCCCTCATGTTGTTGTACTGCTCACTTCCAGGGATGTGTGTCTGTTTGTGCGTCCGTGTTTGTAAAGTTCAAAAAAGAGAAAAAAAAAAAAGCTCAAAATGGGATTTTTTTTTATTTATTTTTTTGACAAATAAAAAGATTTCAATCATCAAAAGTAGTTTTTCATTAGGTGGAAGATGCTTTTAATGGCGTTTTGCCAGCTAAGGGAACATAACAGAAAGGGCCCATCTGTTTCACAGTAACCTGCTGGATTTACAGACCTCGACTTTTCACTTTCACTGTCGGTCCTTCAGCTCAGAGGCAGCTGCTGTCTGGGATCTGGGCGGTATCACTGGGCTGATTGTTCCACATCAAACCTGCTTCACATTAGCTACAACAATTTCAAAAGTCATGGGGAACATTTTAAATATTATTCCAGTTCATTCTTTTTAGTTTTAAATTGTGTTTCTAATATACGGTCAATAATTTCTATTATTAGTAGTAAAGGAAAGACGGGAGTATCTTCCATGAAATGTTTTATTTCCTCTGTCTGTGTTTGAATGACTGCGGTGCCAGAAGAGCGGTGAGACAAACATACCGCAAAACCAAAAATGTGACGTGTGTCTTATCTTCA
Source organism: Echeneis naucrates (assembly GCF_900963305.1). Classification (NCBI taxonomy): domain Eukaryota; kingdom Metazoa; phylum Chordata; class Actinopteri; order Carangiformes; family Echeneidae; genus Echeneis; species Echeneis naucrates. The sequence continues at coordinate 3,175,294 of NC_042518.1, forward strand.
TCTCTGGGTGCTGATGTTTTCTCAAAGAAGGGCACAGGATGTGTTTCCAGGGCAGATATAAATGTTGTAGCAGGGAATAAAAAATGCACTTTCATTTCAGTAAGACTTCAGTTACATACAAATCATCTCTTAATGTTAATCCACCGATTTTTAAAAGTGTTTCATGTGGTGCAACAGTCAGTGGTCAGCTGGTCGGAAATGTATTTACTTTTCTATTTGGCTGTCATTTCCTAGACACACTTTTTGGAATTGTATCAAGAAAATTGTAGTAAGACACATACTGAATGTAAAATGAAAAAGTTTTCATGAAAACACAAACCTTCTACTTAAATGTCTCAAATCTGAATAAATATCAAACAGTTCTCTGCAAACCATCTTTAAAATTGGAGCCTTTTATGATCAGTCTGTTAGAGACAGGAATTTCATCCTTAATATAAAAAGAGAAGATGTTTTCTCTTTAGAAATCCCGTAATCACAGCTAAAATATACAGTTATAGTCGTCTGCATTGACACAACAGACATTCATTTTGTCCTTCACTGGTTTAGTGATGCATTAATCTTTCACTGAATTCGCTGAATTCATCCTGCTGCTGTGGCAGTCTTTTTGTCCAGAGGCCGTCCTACATCTGAAGGCCATAGATTGAAATTTGAACCTTCTCCAGCCTCCGCTGTGCTTGTTGTGTTGTCTGTCTTTTGTTTAGTGTTGCTGTGAATCGGTCAGTGATGTGTGAAGTGAAACCCGGTGTGGCTCTGCTGTGGTCTTGCCCTGTCTTGCCCTTATCTTTTATGAACCGAATGCAGTTTATGGAGCTCGTACAAACGCAGCTGCCCGGTGCACCGCTGTGAAAATGACAGAAACGAGATGAGATATAAAGCAAATGGCCACAACCTTAAATCAGGTAACTGGTTTTGATGTTGTGGCTGATTACTGTAGTCTACAAGCAGGCAGCACATCAGTTGCCTTCAATTATTCAAGTTGCTGAGGGCGTTGAGTTTTACAAATAGTAAGTAACGAGTTGTGTTGGGTAGCTCTCCTTGTGTTTTTATTTCATGTTTTGTATTTGAAGCTATTAATTTTAGCACCGTTTGCGCAGCTTGTGTTAATGTGAACTCGTATTTCGTATGAAATCGGCCTGTTGTGATACAGATTGATTGCAGATATTAAAAAATGGTGTCAGGGAGAAGTAATTAAATCCATGGGACAGGTTTCGAGACGGATAACAACTGAAGCGTGTAGGCAGACACACAAGCGGCTGACCCCTGGGATCAAAAGCTGCAAAAGCTGCAAAGACCTTTTTCACAGCGGTGTTTCAAAACGGGTCATTTCGGGCCGTAAAGGTGAGGAAGGATTTCATGTCTGTCTGCCCTCCACGTCTTGAATAAACCAACTCTTCATGCAGCTTCAAAGAGAAATGGTTGAAAGGTTTTCGAGCCACCACAGGGCATCTAAACAAGCACAGCCCACAACAAAAGAAGAAGAATTTAGAACCCTTATTCTCAAACAAGAGTTCAGTTTTCAGCATCATTTTTGAAAATGAAACGAATCTCCGTCTGATGCAGCAGCTGTAAAGGCAGGGCTTCCAATATATACTCAATTCAGTGTGTGGGGATTTCAGCTGTCACCTTGATACCTCCCAAGCTGGATGGAAACATGTTGTTCCTGACAAGAACAATGGCAGCTGCAATGCTGTTTGTTTTTAGTTTTTTTTTTTTTTTTTTTTTTGAGTGACAAATCTCAGATCACAGGTGACCCATTCAAAGAAGAAAGTAGTACCAGAGGAGAGCAGCTGAAAGATTCAGCTTCTCACCCACTCAGGGAGGAAGTGAAAGTCAGTGTGTCATTAAACCTTTTTGGATTTTCATTCAAGGTGATTGTGAATATGAATGAAGTACAAGTAACAACTCAAGGCACAAAGACTTTCCCAAGTTATAATGGATGTGACTTTCACAGTGTTTTCATGCCCCTGATTTCTCAGTTCACTGATCATTACATTACGACAGTGATCATCAGGTCACATAGTCCTTCTGACTCGGGAGCATCACTCAAAATTATGTCTCAGTCATTTCCATCCTTCTCAGAAACAATCTGATGCAATAGTGGAAAAGATGTTGAAGGCAAACATGCAGAATAATTCTGTTCTTCACATTAGACAGTCTCACCAAAAATGGAAAATGTTTTCATATCTTACCTTTTCCAAATTTACATCTAATAACTGCTTTTTTGTTTGATTCCAGATCTCATGACACAGCAGGCAGCCTTTCAACAAATGTAAATCTAACAAAGGTTATTAGAATAATAACTTTTTTGAGGGCCGTTGAGAGCAAGCTCTTTTTTACAAGGATGCCCTGATCAGTGTGTGTGTGAAGCAATAAAAACACAGGAAAGTTACGAAATTATACAACAAACAGGCCAAGGATATGAAAATAGGGGACAGCATCACTTCAAAGAGTACATGCATTTAGCCAAAAGGGATTTAAAGTGATTAAAAGGAATTAGTTTGTCTAATTTTACAAGCTTTTGCAGATTGTTCCACTTTGTGCACATATGGTATTTGAGAGGCACTTTCCCAATCTCATTATTTACGTGCTGATTTTAAAGGACAAAATAGTCTGTGTACGGAGTGCAGTGTGACGTTGATCCGTAGTCAAAAAGACATGTAAGATGTCCAGGAATGGTGCCAGGAAGTGCTCTGTAAATAAATAGAAAGCTGCGCTGTTCTCTTGGCTCTGAACCTGACAGCCGTCCAGCTTGAATGAACCGGAGGCCAGAATCATGGACTGCATCAAAACATGCTGGTTCCTCTTCCAACGACCTGCATCCATCCATCCATCGAATCGAACCAGAACCCAAAATGGCATCGCCTTCATCAGAGAGTACAACCAAATGTGTTCAGCAGTCCCGAGAGAATGAGGAATGTCTGCAGCACCACACAACTTAAAGCAGACTGCTTCAGACTTTGTTGGCTTCAGTTCAAACATAAATGAAATGATTTCCTGTTTCTGATGCGTCTGTGAGATCCAACCTCGAACCTAAATATGCGTTTGACTCCTCATTAGTATTTACAAGAGCTGTCTCATAACTGTTTTGCTCACTGCTAATTGGTGTGGTTTGGCTTGCTCTCTATATTTTACGCTGAAATGAATACTGATGGAAAGATACACATCTCTTTTTATTTCTCGTTTCCTGCTGCCGGACCAGACAGCCGAGATAATTCAAAGTTTGTTTTAGTCTGTTATTGAGGAATCCCGCAAGAAAGTGCAGCCGCTGAAAGGGCAGAGCGGGAATAATCTGCTTGGATCGTACTCTTACCACCCGGAAACAACAAACAGATAGCAGAGTCTAAACTAATAATGAAATGTGTTTACCTTCTCACAACACAGTTTTAAATGTAACACAGCAGGTGTAAACAATCAGCACACGACAACGCTAGAATGAACTGTTTACTCACAGCATTGCCTGCATCGCACAAGGGGCTTGTTTCACACAAACAGACTCTCCCCGTGGCTTGGATCTAACAAATAGGTCTTACTTCATCAGTCCCCAAAGCTGTCTAGTTTTGGACTGTCTTACATAGAAATCATTCTCGGTGTATTCTCTGTAGGTCTTGGTGGAGTTTCACTTGAAAATAATGCAGATGACTGTGACTCCAGTTCAATCAGAGACGTTCCCTTCCCTCTGGCAGGAAGTGCTTTTGAAGACATTTGTGGTTACACCGTTGTTTTGCCAGTGAAATTCAGACATTTCAGAGAAATAATGTGCTTTTCAAAAATATTCCATCTCAATTTTGTTGTTCTCCAGCTCGAACTACCACAACTGGCACTAACTACAAATTGAGCCATGTCTCTCTCTGATTGCGAGTAGTTGCCATATTCCATCAGCACTGAAGCAGAGAAGTTTTTAATTTCCATTCTGAGCAATCAGGACTTCATCCACTGGAACTGTTTTCATGGAGGATTCAGGTCTGATAATGTACTCGTGAACTTCTGTGAAAACACATCAAGTAATCACTGTCCCCTGATTAATCCATCCATAATCCATCCTGGCATTTCACTGGGAAATTATCATACGTCACTATGAAGTCCTGAAATATGATATGAGGAGCAGTTATCATGAAACAAGTATTTATTCCTGCTGAGCTTGTATTGGACTACTAAGGTCTTCATCCATTTGTGACATCGGCTCGTTGTGTCGCGGGTCATAAGAGAAAATCTTTGCTAACATGTCAGCATGTTTGTGAAACCCTCCACCACTTCAGGTGCCTACTGTTAGCTCCCTCTGTTGTAGCTATCTCACTCAGCACAGCCCTCTGAACAACCACCTTTTTCAGAAGTACCTCTTATCACCTACCAGCAACAAAACCAGCACTTTCAGGCCCCCGCACACTGAGTGAGGAAAAGGTGGGAGAGACAACAGATTTCAGATTACTAAAGACAGCAGCCTCATCAACAAAGCATACCATCTGAAATGACAGAGCGTGGCTTTTAGAGGCACACGCCTGTTCTCACCTGGAACGGGCCTCCTCTCTTGTCCTCACTTATCAAAGCAGCACTTGGACCAATTATTTTAATTGTTTTGCTCCATTTTCAACACAAAGGAGACGGATGACTGCTCTCTGCCCTGTTTATGCTGGATTCAGTGTCACCGTCAGCACCTCGGACAGCTCTGACAGATCCCAAATAACCATCAGCACCTCGGACAGCGCTCAGCAGACTTCCTGTAGAGGAGGCTTCCCCTCCTTCTCTCTTTTCTTTAGTTGACATCTGACGTACTGTCAGATTGATCTCAAGACTGATTTGCATGTGCATTCCTTTGGCATGTTTCATGGAGATGATGGAAAGCCTTAAAAGGTGACAGACTCATAAAGAGGTAGATTTCTTATTCATTATTTCCATCGGAATCCCGTTTTGCCACATCCTTTTTTTTTAAATAAGACATTCACTTGAGTTGGGATTTGCTACTAGTCCCATTTTACTCAGATGTAACAGAAACCTATAGCTGTTGGCAGAATCGTTCTCACCAGGATGGACGTCTTCCAGATATTTTAATTGGACTTTCTAATGAATGAGGCAGCAGATTAACACACTCTCCTGATGCCTGTTGCTAATTAGTTGTGGATTTCTCTCTCAGTCCAACACAGGAACGTTAACAGAAGTTAAATGTCTCTCTCGCAATGTTACAATGAATTTATTGTTGGTTGTTCATTTCAACTTGACACTCAGATGATGAAGCAGGCAGGCCTGGCTTTGTTTACCACATTTCCATTGCCACATGCTGCTGCATACTCTGCTCAGCTTTCTGTAACCTTTTCTCAGGTTGTTGAGCTGACATTTTCCCCTCACAGGAACTGCCAGTCATAACCTGTTGAAAATATATGGAAAGCAGCCCATAGTTGGCTGCTGTTTGTCTGTGTTTAATCTGCTGACTTGGTTCCACATATATGTTGTACAGGGGCTCATCCATCATCCACTAGCTGCCTTCCATTTATTTCTATCTTAGCTTCCACGAAAATCCTTTTTACTTTTGTTACTTTGCAAGTCATATAAATTCTTTCATGTGTGGCTTTTTCTTTTTAACAGATGGTTTTGAAGAAAAATTTCTAATCTCTCTCTCTTTTTTTTTTTTTTTATCGTTCGACTTTAACTTCACTTACACAACAACTTTCACTGCTTGAAACTTTGTTGTCTCTGACTGAAACTTTACTTCTCATTACTGTTGATGAAGTTTATTATATTAATTGTAGTGGCATAATTATAATAGCTGAATATTAATTGTGCCATTATCTCTGCGTTGTCAGCTGTAGTTGTCTGTGACTCAGTTATCAGAACATTGTCATTTAACACTCTGACGTACGTACAGAATATTACCCTTTTCCGCCTCACTCATCTCAGTTGCGCCCGACCAACTAAATCAATACTCAGGCAAACTATGCAGCACTTTCTGGAAATTAATCGTGTTTGACTGTGCCGCTTGGCTGTGCAATGGATGCATAGTTTTCTTGTCCATTGCCTTTCACTGATGGCTCTAAATCTCACTTTGTTCTCTGATTAAAAACCAAGATCCTATCTTACGTGTGTGTGGAACAAAGAAGCTAAATTACACAGCAAGTCCTCTCTGAGACTGAAAATACAGAGATTATAGGGTTGAATGAAATGATGTGATTACAGTCAAGCCCAGGCAAATTAAACACGAAGGCCAAATGCATTAGTGACATGCAGAATTATAAATGACTGTGGCATTTTCCAGCGTGCAGGAACTCAGTGAACAGAAATATGTAAATGGCAGGAACACAGGAAATATGAATGAAATCATCCTGCAGTTTGGTGTAAATAAACATTGTGGGGGTCCTGTCATATTTTTCATGACACTCATCTGATATTATACATCAGATTAGATAGGACATTTATTTAGGCTGTTTTTGTTTTATTTCAGTCACAGTCTCAGAAAAGATGAGTGCAGTGCTTTAAATTTCAGCAGAGTGAACGTCTGTATCACTTCTCAGATGATTGGATGTATATCTGAACTAACAAACCAGGATGACTCACTGCAGTTTGAAGCAAACGTGATTCAGTTCAGCCAGAACTACTTTAATACGAGGAAATGACTACACTCCTCTACTGCCTGAGTCAGTGAGAACGGACAAACGGTGACATAAATATGCGCAGAAATAATAATAAAATGCATAAATATTTCTACATCTCTATCTTTGCTCTTGTCCGATTATTTTATTTTATTTGACTGGTAGAGACAAGCTTTGCTTTTAAAGCGATGAAAACTTTGCACCACTGACTAGAATTTGACTCTCTCTTGATGTGTTTTTTTTTTTTTTTTTTTTGTTTGTTTTGTTAGTTTGTCTGTTTACCACTGGTTTATGTTGTGTTACCCCTGTGCTGAAAATAAAATGAGAATGTCAGCCAGTGTTGTTCACAGTTATCCTCCGTGTTTGTTTTCAGAGTGTGGATGTTATGGATTTCTTGAAACAGATTTTTGATGAGGGAACATCGTGAACCTGCAGGAGGGGCTCGGTCACACACACCAACATGCCGGCAAGAGGAAGAATATACTTTATTCTTTGAAGCCTTTATTTAGTCGGATCTGTGCTTGTTTCTGAACGTAGTGTTCACACTCAGATCTCTGGAGCTGTGTGTTGTATGTGACGTCCATCCCATATGCTCACGTGTTGCTGTAGGAAGACCATCAAACTAGCTAGTATAACTGCAGTAATGAAAAAATTCCCATTACATACTCAATTCAGACAATTCACTGAAACCAATTGATCTTGGTGGAAGTTTCTCTATATAAGGAATTTGTTCTGTATAGAAAGAGGCTTTAAAAAAACCTGAGGGGGAAATATTTTACTGTGAAAAAGCACATAACTTCTCCCATATTTTTTCCCATGACAGCTATTTTTTATTTCCTTGCCGCAGCCCTCAGCAGGCGTGCTGACGCGTTAATTTCTGCCACCACCTGACAGACACAGTAGGACAGAGCGCTCACCGGTAGGCAGCAGGACCTCGAGGCTCAGCAAAGCCAAAGTGACAGTCAGTAAGCTCACTCCTGACTGGACCTGCTCCCATATGCTCACATTACATTCTGCAACTTTTATCCATGCACATGTGGCTTCTCCTTCTTTTCTTTGTACATTGCAGTTGGCAAATGTTTCCAGTGAATTCTCAGAGCTGTGGAATTGTTTTATAGGGGATGGGGCTTGTTGGAGTCAGCTCCTGAGGTACTGAG